>NC_137922.1:16973661-17283661 GCF_963457725.1 Sprattus sprattus | reverse complement strand
TGACAATAAAAAGGCAACAAAAGTCAGGAAATATGTATTTATGCTAATCAAAAGAGACATTCCAAGGACCTTATTTTAAAACCACTAAAAAAAAACCTGATACCTATTTGGCTTTCACAAATCAATATTTTAATTTAATTAAATCAATACTGTAATAGCTACACAAAGGGAAGTGAATGATGTGAACAAGAGATGGCAAGACATAAAAAGGCGAATGAAAGACAAAGATGCACAGTGAGCAAAACTGGTGTACTGCTTCCATTGCTTCTGAAAATTCTTTGCACATCTCTTCACATGTTTTCCCCAAAACTACCACATCACTCTCATAAATGCATTTGCATAAGTAGGGAAAGTGCAACCTATCATTGCACGCTCCTGCAACACTAAAGAATGCGGTTTTGGGAATGTGTTGTTTGGTTTGTACGTACCACGCCATGTTTTTAGGCGCATGTTTGTGAAACAGTGCTAATTTGTTAGTACATCTGCTACTCGGGGCATTTGTTTATATTTTCATGAGCAACAAGCCATGGAATTCTGCGGAAAAGCTGAAAGTTTACCGTGAGTAAGATGCCCATGATATGTCTTGTTAAAATCACATTGTTTTTAACTACTGTATGTCAGGGGACAAACACAACACAAAGGTTTTTGTCCTTTTAAGCACATTTGTCGAGGTGTGTCTGTGTGTGTGTGTGTGTGTGTGTGTGTGTGTGTGGGGGGGGGGGTTGTATGTGTCTTCCAAGGAAAGATAAACCTAATTCCAGTTCAGTAGAAAAAGCCCCAGCCATGTGTAATTGGATTTTTAACGTCTTGAAATCATCTTTGCATAAATGCGCTTCAAACTCGCTGCTGGCCCCAGGAGAGAAACTGAAGAAAGCACTCAATTATTGCTAATTAGCAATGCTAACACAAGTGCGTCAGGTGTCTCCTGCCCGTCCTCAGATTGGGCGATGGCATTTAAGTAATCCAACTCATTGGATGCTGCATCATGTAAGAGAGGCAATTCTGGTCACATCGTGCACTTTTGCTAATAATGCGGGTATGCTGGTTATCACGTGCGGAGAGTGGAGGGAGAGGGGAAGAAAGACTGCATTTGCATAAGTTAATTATTTTGACAACTTCAGCCACAGACCAGCAGAGCTAGATTATATTCACGACACAGATAGGAAACAGGCTTTTAGATTGCACTCAAGGGAGGAGGAAATTTACGAGGTGAAAAAAAAGAGAGAAAGATGGAGGGGGGGCATTATAAAAGGGTTTACGCATGAGCAGCTATCGCTCAACACATACCCTCCCTTACCCCCTCACCCCCCAACCCCCGTCCAAAAAAGGTGCCTTCTTTTGAGCAAGAGTCCAAGCGCTTCTGTCTTTGTTTTTGCCTGGTCAGGGCTGTGAAGGTGGTGAGGAGGTTTCTATCAGACCCATAGACCTATCTGTGGCATAGAAAAACCAACACTACATTATTCTGCCATCTCTTGCAGTGCTTGGGGTTTCTGTCAGCACCATTAGGAAATCCGTCACGTTCGCTTCCTCTTTTTCCTGGTTTCAGAAACATAGCTGGTGTGGTCGTTTGAACATTTATGTTTTCCGCCTGTTGTGAGTGATTATAATTATAGGGCAAACTGGATGGTGGTCGATGATGGCATCTCGGCAAGTTCCTTCCAATTCTATCACAGCAATTGTGTGGAATAGGATTATCTTGAAAGTGTTGGTAGAGGATTTCTGGAGACTGGATGGTGCGTTGAATAGAAGTCTACAAGCAGCTCGCATACTGACAAAATGTACCCCAGTACATTGATTGACATGGGACAAAACTGTTTACAAGTAAAATACATGTAAATATGATCGTAATTAATGTTTTCAAAATCAGATTTGATTCGCTGACCATCTGTCGGTGCAGACCTGACTTAAAAAAATAGATATTTTAAATACATTCTGGAGTCACAATTTTAAGACTGCATTCATTAAAACCAGTGTTGCTGCAGTTTTTTTTTTTTCAATTTAAGTTGCAAACCAATTGAAGAGTGGAGGCTTCCTGCTAGAGGTTTAGCACAATAGCAGAAGAAAATGTTATGATTAGATAGTTGGCTTACCATTGAACTGTGAACTTCTCAAACGCTAACACTATGAATTTTGAAACAGTTTATAGCTCCTTGCGTAGACTGGGCCGAGTGTATAAATGTTGTTTTTGAGGAGGGCGTGGGAATGGGTCATGGCATTGTGAAGAGAGCTGAAAAGGAGAGCTGAGATGGTTTCCATTTGAAACAGGTCAGCTGAAGCCATCCTGCGCTGCCTCTACCTCCAGAGCTCATCTCCTTTCATGCCTCTGCAGCAAAAAGCAACTGTCAGCCAGTTCATTACATGCCAGTCAACCTTCACTCAGGGCCTGCTTCAGAAGGGGCTGGATGAAATGCCACTTTTGGTGTGGGTGTGTGTGCATGTGTGTGACTGTGTGAGTGTTGGTGAGAGAGAGAGGGAGAGAGAAAGAGTGTGTATGTGTTTGTGTGTGCGCGTACGTGTGTGTGTGTCGGTGTGCCCGCATGTGTGTGTGTGTGTGTGAGAGAGAAAGGAGAGAGCGTGTGAGTGAGTGTGTTTGTGTGAGTGTTTTTGAGTTTGTATGTGTGTGTTCAGGTGTGTTGTTGTAGTTGTTATGGTGTCAGTTGTTGTAAGGGAGTGTGAGTTATTGTGCCTGTCTATGTGTGTGAGTGTGTGTTTGTATGTGTGTGTGCGTGTCTATATGTGTGTGTATGTGAGTGTCTCTGTGTGTATGTGTCAGTGGTGTGTGGGTGTTTCGAATCAGTCACAGATCCTGCCTCCCCATTTACAGTGATGCTGTGTGTAACAGCCATTCGCCACACCATCAAACAACTTTGTTTTGCCAGTAAGACACCCATTTAGACTGTGTGAGGCAAGACACAGAGATGTACAGAACCGCGCTCATAGATTTCTCCCAAATCCCTGCTGGAGGCAGACGTAGGAGTTTTCCACATAAAACATGCCTACTCAACAACCGTAAAAAGCCTTCCAACAGTCTGCCTCCACAGACGCCCCACGACTTTGACAATTTACTTAACATTTAACCAGCCGGGGGGTGGTGTGTGTCTATGTGTGTGTGTGTGTGTGTGTGTGTGTATGTATGTGTGTATTCACGTGTTTTTGTGTGTGTGTGTGTGTGTATTCATGTGTGTGTGTGTGTGTGTATGTGCGTGTGTGTGTTTGTGTGCGTGTATTCATGTGTCTGTGTGAATGTGTGTATGTGCATGTATGTGTGTGTGAATGTGTGTGAATGTGTGTGAATGTGTGTGTGTGAGTGTGTGCGTGTGTATGTGTGGAGGAGTGGTATGTTTTTTACAGTTTAAATCAGATCTGTACCTATTTTTGAATGTGGGTTACGGGTGCAGAAGGAGTTAATTAGACAGAGAGGGATTTGCGGTGAGGGATCGGGGACTGTGTTGCTTTGAATAGCGGCCCTACAGGGAAGGGCTACTGTGAAGCACTAAGAGCCGAGGGGGGGGGCTCCCACCGCGACTTCCACATGCGGGCCGCTCACTCAGGAGGCATCATTAAGGGGCCACAAGGCCAAGCGCTTTGTCTTATTCTGGCCCTGATGCCTTCATGCTTAACTGTTACATAAATCGAAGCTGTGAAGGCCGCATCAATGGACAGTGTTGGGCCGAAGCCTGGGTCTTCACGAAAGAATGGTCAGTAGGTTGAGGGTGTAATACATTATGTGTTTCTGTTGGCAATCCATGGTTTTGGCGGAAGGTTGTTCATAATTTAGCTAATATTTCATAACAGCCAATCAAATTACACTCCCCCTTCCGTGCTCCCAAAGCAATGTATTGATTGTACTGGACTTGTTTATGGCGCAGGTCTGAGCCACTATGTTTGTTTCCCATTTACAGAGCCAGGACTGTGTCCGAACAATGTTTTTTTGGGCACACACTCTAAATAAACTGATAGAGGACCATGAGGAGCAGTTCACTGAATTTGACCAAAAGTGTAATGGATTTAGAATCATGGGCTGCACTTTTTTAACAATAATCAGCCCTATCTTTATTTATAACACTTTTGTAGATAGTTAGTATGAACTGTAATGTGTAACTCAGTGTTTGAAATTGAAGATGGTAGCCTATGTTTAATTCATATTCAGCCTAAATCTCCTACTCACAGAATTACTCATCCGTGTGTCTTCACATACGAATATAAAATTACCTTAATGTTTTGAGGTTGAGGGTTCAATAATATTATTTCATTGCGGTTCACATAATTCTTGTGAAATAACCGTGAACAGCACCGCAAGCTACAATCCATTTAAGTCCCTAATAAAGCTGTAGAAATGATGATAATGTGGACCATATACTTGATGATTCTCATGATTTTAATTGCGTCTAATAGTTTGAGTTAATTTGTCAAGGTTTAAATGGGATTAGTTGAATGATGGGTGACAGTACTGTTGTTGTCCTTGTGTGGGTGGGTTTCACAGAACACTTGATGAGATGTTTCATCATGTTGTTTCACAATGGTGTATTATTATCCGTGCACGAGCAGAGTATGTGGCAGGTTGGTGTGTCAGCATTTTCCAGAGGGTTTAATGAGGTTAGTGCCAAGACGAGGCACTTTGATGAAACTCAGTTTGTGTGTTTGCTTGTTGGCATGACAGTTTCCATTCCAAGTCATTTCCATGCCAACTTTTTCAAAGCACTTAACACGCTCACCATGTCAGTAGACTATACTATTTAAGCTGTGATACTTTAGCATTGCTTTGATACAAAAGGCATTCAATGACCACTTCTTCTGAAATTCATAGATACCTGTCTCAGTCAATGTTCACCACTAGCAAAGGGCTCTACAACTACAGCAAATTTGGCAGACATATAGAAACTCAAAATGTAGGTAATTGTAGATGAAAATATGCTGTATTTTGACAGACAAACGAATACACTTTATATGATTTTTGCATTAGATTTATTATGTTTTTTTTGTTTAGTTTTTATTTCAGACTCATTACCAACTATACAAAAGTGGTATTACAGCATTTGCATTGACATATAGATGTAGTTTTCGCTTAAGACATTTTTCCACTATGACTGCTGGATATGTAAGTCATAGGGTATCTGTGAGTAACAAAGTAACCAAAAAATAGATCCAACTATAGGAAAGTTCTGACACTTAGCAGGCACTTTTATCAAAAGTGACTTTGTCATCCTTTGCTGGCTGCTTGTTGAGGAGCAACACTAGTCACAGTACCTCTGATGCCATTTACCACACAGTAAATGTACACACACTTAATAGTGGTTTTCACAGTATTGTGTATTTATATAGGCAAACCAGATGTTTTTGTTGTCATGATTGCTCCTGGGCTTGAAATATTTGTGGGGTGTTGATGATTGTAGGGGTGGATAAGATATGCTAAAACAAATTCTAAAGATTTATTGTAAATCAAGGGATAATATTGCAGTAAATGTAAATTTCATAAAAATTTGATTCCAAATACAGAGGACACCATGGATCAGCATTAGCGCTTCCGTAGACTTCTAGTGGTAATTTGTTGTGTTATTCCACTGACTGAACTGAAAAGCATCTACATACGTTTTGTTCTACTAAACAACATAAATTATATAATGTAGGAAATGAACTGCTGCCATGTTGCAGAATTTCAGATTTATTTGTTTGGTATGACAAGATACTGTAAAGAGGTGACATACTTTTTTCTTTTTGTTTTGTACTGCAACACTAATTTATGCAAAAATAGATGATACAGCAACACATAATAAATGCATTTTTTAGTGCTTCAAAATGTTTGTGTCTTTTAGTTCATTGTATATTTCTAGTGCCACAATAGTCTTGCTGGGAGACAGCATTTCCTATAGTTATGGCTGCCTTAGTCACTTTTGGTATGAAGTATGAAGTATGTTTGGTGGCTGTAGTGCATTTTGCATAATAGGTTAACTGATGTTCTGAGGTGTGTATTGGAATGGAGTTGGAAAAGCCGAAAGTTCTACTCTCCATGTGTCTTCTTTTGTTTTGTCCCACAAGAACATTTTTCCCTCAATAATGTTTTTTTTTTGTGTGAGTTTTCCTGAGAAGAAAAGGGCTGTCTCCTTTTTGCTAGCCGCACCTGAAACTTACTGGATTAAAGCAGGCCCCTTTGCTTGGCCATAGAGAATCTGTCAAAACTCTGTAAGCATCCATGTGTGAAATGCATAAAGTCAGGGCTCGGAGTTCAGCGCCTTTCCCTTAACGCCATATAAGGTATGCAGACAGAGCTGTGAAAACCAATGGTGCTCCAGACTGGCTTAGGTGACTGCCACAGCTTACTCTCAGTTTTCAATCAGTCGCCTGACCAAATCAGTACTGCTATTGGGGGGGATTACAGGCTTCACCCCCCCCCCCCCCCCCACCCCCCTCCCCAATCGCACCAACATCCTCTAGAAATAAACTAGAAACTAGAAATAAGTTTAAATGAAGGGCCGCAAGCAATTGTAAATTGAGGGATTAAGTGTGTTGGGGGAGACAAGGGAGAAAAAGAGAGGAACTAGGGGAACTAGAGTGGCCTTACCACAAAATAACAAGGGCCACGGGAATGAAAGACGGGATGTGGGGGAAAAAGAGCAAAGGGTCAGAGAGCGATAGAGAGAGGGAGAGACAGAGAGAGGGAGAGAGAGAGGCTTGTGTGATAGGAGAGCTGACTGGATGAGTGTATAATCCATCTGAACTTTTGCGTTGGGGATTAAGGCTGGGAAAGGCTGTGCTGTGTTTGTGTGTGTGTGTGTGTGTGTGTGTGTGTGTGTGTGTGTGTGTGTGTGTGTGTGTGTGTGTGTGTGTGTGTGTGTGTGTGTGTGTGTGTGTGTGTGTGTGTGTGTGTGTGTGTGTGTGTGTGTGTGTGTGTGTGTGTAAGAGACAGAGAGAGGTGGGTAAGAACGTTGATGCAGTCCAGTGGTTATCAGATCAAATGGAGAGGGGAGAGTGTAAAAAAAGACCTGCAAAAATAAACAAAGCTTATATGGACTGGCTATGAACATTGTACAAATAATATTCAAAAGCAGTCATGCCCTTTGAATTATATGAACAGACAAACTGAAAGAACAAAACGTTTTTGGAATTAAAAAGGTCCACCAACCTCAACAACAGGCAACAGTATTAAGCTGTATTACATTTAAGTGACGATCTTACTCTTGAATCCTCCCCTTGCCTTTTTAAAAACACACTCTAAATTACATTATCTGCATCGGTGAAATTCAACCGTGCTTTCAACGAGAGGGTGTGCTGTTTGAAGCAGGCTCCATGGGCTTACTGGCAGCTGTGGTCGGAGCATCAGGTGGAGCTGCCTTTGTCTGCCATCTTCCCATCTTTTCTTCCGCAGACTTTGTTGCATCCTGTAGGGACAGCCGTATCAAAGCCCCCAAGTGCAGCCTGCACAGACAGGCAGATTTGAAGCGTGCGAAGGCTGCCTGCATGGAGCAAAAAGAAGGATCTAGAAACCCCCTCAAATAACAGCAAGGTGTCAGGAGCACAAATAAAAACAATCACCTGGGAGACTCATTTTATTGTTGTTTATGCACAGAAATCATTACATGGTGGATGGGTTCTGGCATAAGCTGCACCCAAGGGAAGGTAATCAGTAAATACCGTCTTAGCAAAACAAATAAATGATGGCTGCCATGGAAACACTGGAAGTTTGTTCATGCACCCCAGAAGTTATTTCCACTGTTCCTCGGAGTCTTCCACTTACAATGAGGTGATGACTGTGATGTGAGGAGGAGTGACAATATGATCTTCTTTCATTAGTTAGTTCAGAGGGAAGTTAGTACATTTGCTGCTTTTAATGGTTCACGCCTTTCATGGATGACCGGGGGATTTCATCACGTGCGGGACATTAGTTTGTAATAATTCAAACGATAATGAAGAAAAAGATGTCTTATAACTTAACAATGTCCAGGGGAAATGACAAAGTGGTTAATTTTAGCTTTCTGCTACATTTTCAGTCCTAACAAAGAAGGCAGCCCGCTTCCCTAGAATTTTAAATGGCTTAGCTGGAAGTGCTATGGCGACATTATATCTTTCACATAATAGTGAAATGGATCAACTTAATAGCAAAGCACATGGCAATATGTTTTATCTTGTACATCCTCTTAAGATTAAGAAACAAAGATTTTATTTTTTTTTTACAGGAGAAGAGCTTTGACTCTTGAGAAAGTGTCTTGTGAGTGTATTTTTTGTAGAAGACAAATGAGGCATTATGTGGGGGAAATTAGAATTTAACAAAAGTATATTGCTATGGCATTTGCTGCATAGTCAGAAAACCTTACACAAAACCATAGTCAAGGCAGTCGATGTAACATCCAATTCTTCATTACAGTTTTTTTTGGAGCAGTCTCTGCCCCCTCAGAAATCAGCTGGAATATCTTGTACAGTTCCACAAAGAGAGAAGCACTAAATCTAAAGCAGGAGGTAATTGCAATCGTCTGGACGGATGTAACTTCCTATTTCTAGCGCCTTCAAATAAAACAGACTTGAGAGTGAGGGGGGTGCTTTGCAATGAAAATAAAGTCCATTGTCCATGACGTAGAACCACATTTCCTCATATGGCAAATTCACACGCCATTACATCTGTGAAGCCTTCAGAGAGAGAGAGAAAGAGAGAGAGAGAGAGGGTGAGAGAGGTGCCACAATGCGGATAGTCTGAATAATATTGCTTCCGTTTCTCGTTTAAGGCACAGGGAATTGCACTAATATTTAAACAATGACATTGTTTTTCTGGCCCTAGTGGAGCAGAAAATTATCTATTATGGCGGCAGAGAGGAGTGGATGTTCAACACATTGCATGCGTAATACACAGCACCTTTTTGGAGGGCACACATCCATGCCGACAGTGTTATTGTGCAGTCAGAGTAGCAAGAGTGTCAGGATTTTGGCGGATTTGTTGGGGAATATAACTTGTATAACTCAGTACTTGACACAGAGGTTCATATTTACTGATCGCTTAGGCTGGGAATGTCTGGCATCTCCCTCTTCATTAAAAGAGAATTATGGATGATTATAAGTCTGAGTGTGAGTCATAGATGCTTTTTATTGCAGTTGACTTTATTTTGACCTGATATGAACGAAAGTTGGCTCTATCAGCTCGGTTAGCCTTGGGAATGTTGTTTCATTACTCCTCTCAAATTCTTGTGAACATCCCCTGCGGCCAGTAAGATTCTAGAAGGGTCTTCGTCTCCTCGCGGAGAAGCATTCTGTCTGTCTCTGATACACATTCTGTTTTTGCATCACAGGAAATAAATTCATATTGTCCCTCTCAACAAACCACACATGGTCAATAATAACGGAATTGGCTGTATTTGAGCCATAACCCTCCCCCACCTCAAACCCCACGAAACAGTTTGGACCACCGAAGATGGTTCAGTTTTCTGTTGGTGGGGGGAGGGGGGGGGGCGACAACATGTCCTTTGCATGCTGGCAAGTAGCGGAGTGCCACCAGCTATCCGCCCCGATTGGCAGGCTGTACGGCCGCTGCCACCATGGGCCTTAAATGGAGAGGATCACTGGCCCCCTCCAGGCTCTCCTTGGGCCAGGCCCAGGCACCAGCTGCTACCTGTATAGATGTGCCATGCTCCAGTTAGCATCTGTGGACTTGGATAGAGCTCATCCACTTCTCCCTCTTCCAACTCTCACTCTTTTTTTCCTCTCTTTTAATGAGGGGTACTCATGCACTTGCTGTCTCTTTTACACTCTTTCTCACTCTCTAGCTCTCTGTCTCTACCATTCCCCACTCATTCACGCTCTCTCTTTCGGTCTCTCTCACTAACTCAGTCATTCTCTCTCTCTCTCTCTCTCTCGCTATCTCTCTCTATCTGGTGTATGTCTTTTATTAGTCGTTCCCTCCACAACTTCCCTTCTCACATGATGTGATAATTTGAGTGGGAATTGCAAATGACTGTCGAGCGTAAGCTTTCCAAACGCAGCGAGTGAGACTCGGAGCTCCATGTGTGATTCAGGAGTACGTTAATGGCTTGCATGCATCATTGCCAACAGTAGCGTGTGTGACCCGATGAAGTTTTGAACCAATGGGGTCTCTATGACATTTACCAGAAGGGCCGCCAACCTGCAAGTGGACTGTGACGTGTCATTAGTGTTTCTGGGTATTTGACCAGGGAACTGTTAAAATGTTCACAGGAATGTTAATGGACATTAAATAGACTTTATAGCACTGGTGGAGTTGAGGGAAAAGAGCTCTGGTGTTCCATAGAATATGTGTCATGTCAGATGCATTCTGGGTAAGCAGTAAATGTCCATTGAAATCTTTGCATCAGTGGACCATGCAGAACAGTCATTGTGTCCAAAGTGCACTTTTTATTATAGATGGAGCTTAAACCATATGTGCACTGTGAATAAACCCACCAATTATGTGACACGATTTCAAAGTGTAACTTTTAATAACTTTAAACTTTTAATGATACTATAATATAGTTTATAATAGTAATATACATATACAGATGACAGATTTACCGTACTTACACTTTACACAAAACATACACATATTAATGAGTTTTCATCCAAGTGGGGGATGTGATAAACAACACGTCTTTGGCCACTGTACAAGTGAGTATTTTTTGCCAGGCCGCCCACCAATCTGTGGCAATGTCAAATTCGAAAGTTATTTTAAAAGTTGGGGATGGCTTCATCAGGGCTTTGGTTGCGGTGGCATATGGTGGCATTTGGTTTGGGAATTGCACGCCACGTCTTGTTTGGATAGATTCAATTTGGGTCTCTGGGTCCCGGTGGATATTGTTGAAAGGGAGAGAGATGTGGGCAATGGGGCGGATGTCCAGATGGCAAGGACATCCTTAGATACAATTTTTGCGCGTATATGCATATGGATATGAAATTGAACAACAACAACAACAACAACAAAAATACACACATGAGTATCGATGATTGTCCTTTATGTCTCTGTACACACTACGATAAGTACTGCATAATGATTATGGATAGTCCTATTACACTTGGCATACACAAAAGACATGATGGGAATGGTGATGGCAAGGAAACAAACACTGTAAGAGCTGCTAACAATGAAGTGCTTAAAGTTTAATTGATAAGGATGAAGTGTCTGTCGAGAGGCTTACGGGATTTAGCCGCGCTCGTTGACTGGGGCCACAGCAGTGCCGTCTGCTTTGAAGATGAGACGCTGGTTCTAAACAGTCCCTCAATCCCCCTGTAAACTTTAATCCAGTTGGTGGACACTCAGTTTTTTTTTTCACCTCTTTTCAAGAATGTAACTCGTCTGCACTTCTGCCATGCTTCTCGTGCTACCGTGCAAAGACTGCCAGTGTGTTTCTAGTGCTGCCACCCACAGAAAATGTCTAAAAGGAAAGGAGAAAAAGTAGTCCATTTACTGTTCAGTGTATTGGTTATAGCGTTCGTACATTCAGAGTTTTTACCTGTTCTCTGTGTAAGATGCAGCTCATGTGCCGAACCTGAGTAGAGCATAATTATCAATTATTGACTTGCCCTCTCAGACTCATCCTAACACATATTTCTATTATTTCCACGTCTAATGTTGGAATGGCTCAGCAGAGATCTTGCACCGTTAGCACTGCAGCGCGGTAATGAAAACGGAGACGTGAGCGCTGTCAGACACCGAGCTCAGTGGCAATCCTCTGAGGGCCACCGCAGTTAGAGAGATCAAACGGCCCAGACAAAGGGAAGAGGAGTGAGTGTGGAGGCGGATTCCTCTCTCTGCATTCAGTCAGTGCTGGCTCCCGGTCCAACCCTCTGCCCATCTCTCTATCTCTGTACCACTCGTAAATACTAATCAGATAAACGAGGCTTGTCAAGTGGGGGATGATATCTATGAGATCTACCAGACCTGGTTGCGTTAGGCTAATATCTGAACGGTCGCATGTGGGTGGGGGGGGTACTGAACCCCCCAACCCCTTGCTGCCTACCGCTCAGGACTGCAGAGGCCGACTTGCTCTTGCATAGCAGCTCAGTGAGGCGTTTGATCTGGGGGTTGGGGGGATGAATGGTTTTGATGAAGGCATATCTGATGGCGGATCGATGCGGGTGAGGGTTATTCGCGCTGCATGGAGCTCACCGGGGTATCGAGCGTGGCTTCTTCTGCGGTGTGAAAACACCAGTCACAGGGGGGGTGGGGGAGCAGACCTGGCAGTTGATTAGTCATGGAATTAGAGTAGGACTCCGGTTACCCCTACGTGATCCCGGCTCACCCTCTTTGCTATAATCAACGTCAGAAAAATGAAACACCCCTGTGGTCGCAGGACGGGCTCCAGACGATTTTCCCCCCAATTCCCTGTAGAGTATCACTGCATGATGAATGACTTACTAGGAGGCTTGTGACAAAAGGTCTCAACAAACAGCAGCGAGGCAGTGAACAACAATTGGGCTAAATGAATTTATTAGAAAACAGAGACACATCATAGCACACCTCAAAAGAAAAAAAACAACCAAAAAACCCCACATGTACTGTGCTGGCTCTGTGTTCTCTGATCCAGATTTGTCAGTCAAAGAAGCACTCGTTCGAGTCGTCTTACTGAAGCAGAGCATTTCCCGTCCTGTGTTGTTTTTTTCCGTTATTTTTTCCTTCTCTCAGGCCGGGCGGGGAGCTTGGCAGAGACACTTTTCAAACTTTGCCACCAGGGTCCAGGGGACACCATATGTCTGTGACCATGTGTGGTAAACCCTCGTGGCCAGGTAGACTAATGAATACCATAGAGAGTTGCTTCAAGTTTTCGCTGGCATGGATGAGTGCAGTGGGCACGCCAGGCTCCCATGGCTGCCTCCGACTCCTCCTGAAAGCCTCTGCTTAATGATCTGCCTAATGATTTGTGCTCGCACATACCTTGGATACCCGGTTTTTCAGGGTTCAACAGAAACACTTGATGATAAAACATCATGCATGAATGAGCAATTTGGAACATTACAAAGTTGAATGTGAAGGTTCAGACTTAGAAAAATGGTCTTTTCTTCTCACAGCATAGCTGTCATAGTGCAGACAGTATGTGGTGGGAGAGTGGAAATCATCAAAAGATGATGTTTGGTGTTCTGTGTTTTTTGTGTCTATGATTGGAGACCAGAAAGCTGGAATGTGTCTGGCTTCTTTTCATTCTGCCTTTCGTTCAGTGCCTTAACAAGAACACCCCGGTCTCTATGACCTTTCCTTGACCTCCGTGTTTTACAGTCCATTCCCTCCATTATCACTAGAGGAAACACTTTCCTTTAATGATCAATTACTTTCAATTAAGTCAATAAACTATCAGTACCTATTTGGTAAATGATCAGCACTTTTAACATATGGAGGCTAACTGTCAACTAACCTGAAGCATTAACCAAACCCCACATCCTTTTCATTGTCTTACTACTAAAGGAGTCTCAAACAATGGCTTGTTTTTTGGTTTATTATGATCATTAAAAATGAAGTTTGACGGTTGAAACAGTAGTGCTTAGACTCAACGTTTCTCATTGGCATTCATGTTTTACGACCAGTGGAAAGCATCAACTTACTCATTGTTGCCTTAGTCCTTTCATTCATAACTTTCATTCATTCATTAAACTTTCATAACTTTAATTCATTCATTTCATCATTAAACGACAATTAATGAAAGTAAACGTGTTTTCTTGCCAAAATGAAGAACTCATTATCCACACGCTAATTATTGCCGGCAAAAAGCAGACTCTATTATCGCGACTCAGATGGATTTAAACAATGAAATATCTCTCCAAGAGAAACAAAAGGCACTTCCCTCGTGGTAATCACCTTTGTTTGGCCTTTAGTGTCTGCAGTGTGCTTATGTGATCTTCAGCTTTTCCCTTTTTGAATGATGTCAGACAGTGTAATCCATGCCTGGGCTTGATGAACATTGGCTCGCCTTAAAGTAGATAAAACCCTAGTCTGTCTGGCCGGCATCTTATCGCGCGCTGATTAGGGAAAGTGAAAGTTTCAAGTAGGCCATTTTTTTGTGTGTGAGATCGTTGGGTGTCTATAAGGTTGTTCTTAATAATAATAATAATAATAATGATAATAATAATAATAATAATACAAATAATGATTACATAATGAAGTACTGATAATGAATTGTAATGGTTTGCCCTGTGTTGCTAGGTAGGCTGCAAATGCCTCTCCCTAGTTTTTCATTTAGTTTTGTGTCCCAACATTTTTGTCACGTCAGCAAGACAATAACCTCACATAGTGGGCCTCCTATTAAGTAGTCAGTTCCTCTCCTCTAGGTAAGGGTTTGATTTGCAAAATCTTAGTATTTTGTGGGAGGTTGACAATACATGAATGGAGCTCTGAATGATGCCTTTTAGAGTGCCTTCATCCCTGTGCTTTCGGCAGATAGTGGGAGAAAATAGAGGAACTTTGATTCACAGCTGTTGGCATGGCAAGATGTGTTTTTGACGAATCAAGGGAGCCATTGTGGGGCGTAATCTCTGTTATTACTCAGCTCCAGGATGACTACAGTATACCCTTTCTTCAAAGGCTCTTTTTATGTTGCTCTCTGACATTTTTCTGCTATTCTTTTTCTTTCTTTCTTTCCTTGTTTCTCCAAATGGCAGCCTTTCTGCGTAATGTGTCAAGAATGACTTCCATTCACGTACAGGCACAAATGCTTATTTTCCCTGACACTTTTCTTTTTAAACCAAAGGCTTGTAGCAGCACAGTGAAGGCATGCATTAAACTTGAGTTATGTTGACTCTTAATCAAAAGGGCTTGTCCTGGACGTCAAGCTGACACGGCTTTCATGACTGACAGCCTCCAACCCTGAGACCCTTGTCAGAAACATCTGTCAGTCGACATCTCACCATTTCAGAGCCACAGTTATCTGTCCTCAAGTGACAGGCTAGCAGCAGGCAACCATCAGCAGCCGGGATGCTTAAGATAGTTTCAATCATTCTGACTGTGCCACATTGATGCATTTCTGGTGGGTGAAGCGCACACCCACTACACGTCGTATGTTTTACAATGTATTTTAGAATCTGCATTGTGTGTTTGGGTTTTTGAGAGTAATTGATAATGCATCTAAAAACAACAACAAAAAACTACTGATCTAGCCTGCAAGTTAAGAGGCTTTTAGTTATGTTAAAGCAGCTTTAAAATTAGACTCATCTCATATTTAGAATGTTTAATTGGATTTTCTTTGACTTGGATGTCTCATGGAAGAAGATCAATGAAATCACATGGAGCCTTTTTTCACACTTGTTAAATATCAATACATGCATACATTTTCTAATCCAATGATGCAATCGTTTGTAAGACAGAGCGTTATTTGAATCAACATTAAACTGAGAGTGTTGGATAGTTTATTGAAAGATGACAAGAACAGTCACAGCGTCTTTTTCTGGTGTTGTTGGAGATGGCGATTGTTTCATGCTTTGTATGCTGGTGATGCTCGGATGCACAAGAGTGATACTTTTGGGTACTTCTGTTTCCAGTCTTGCATCGTACTAGGTATGTTAGTTTATTTAGTCTGTTGTTTGTTTTTGTGGGGTGTGGGGGGCATTTGTAAATGCACCTTTTGGCCTTCTTTTGATAACTTTTCAGGGGACTGAAAATTAAACATTTTCCAGCACCTTCTGTAAAACCAAAAAACCCAACCTGATCAGTCCTGTGTGCAAGGATCTACCCTACCCATCCCCCACCCCCCCTCTCCCCAAAAAAGAAAAAGAAAAATGATGATATCAACAATCTAGGGAACTTTGTGAACTTCCACAAAGGAGCTGCCCTCTCGCTGCCTGATGTCAGGCTGAGTTAAATGGGCTTTGTCTTCCCATCTTTCATCGGGATTTAGATGTGCAGCGAGCGGGAGCGATGCTTCGCAGTCAGCAGATCCGGGCCTAATTACGATGCACTCCGCGCTTCTCTGGCGTGTTCGGGATCGGCAAGATAATGACCCATAACGATTCGGCACATCTGTTTAGAACAGAGTGGAAAAAAAGTAAGAGATAGAAATTGTTGACGGGCGGTCATCTTTCTCGGAAGTACTGCAAAAAGCTTTGTTGGTTGTTTTATTCATTTTTTTAACTTATTTTTTTTCTGGTGCCGACATCGTCTTTAATTAAAACAGATGTGAACAGATGCCAACACACGTCACTGTGAAATTTCACCGATTACAATTTGTCTTCAATTATCTCACCCTCTATAATTATGTACATTTACGGTGTATGACCAGGCTTTTGGTAATAAGGAATTTATAGAGCAATGTCTCGCAACATCTGTGATCGAACAGATCAAAATATGAAACAGCTGCCCGAGCAAGATGGCACATAATATGGCTGCACTGGTGTTTGAGCAGCAAAAGATGAAGCTCTCGCATGCTTAAGTTTGTATACGTGTGACAAAAATGATGGGACCACAGCTCATATTTAAGCAATAAGGTCTTTCAGACAAATTTAGTATGATTTATTTCCCTTATTTATGAAGGGTTGTATGCTCCTTTTAACTACTTCTACCTTTACACATGGATGGTTGGCCATGACATTTTCAGGCTGGCTAATTGTTGAACACTATTAACTTATGTGTCGTGACATGCACGGGTTTTAGATAGGTGTTACGTCAACATTTATGACAGTCATGAGTATATTAGGACTTTATTACATTTGGAATTAGATTTTCTAATTTTTTACATCCAAGTGTGATTTGTTTTTCCTTTTTGGGCATTATGTCTTGTGTGTATGAAAGTCATAACCTTTTCTCAAGGGAACAGTGGCTGAAAATAAAATGCAGTGAGAATTCATCTTGCACAACCTGAGGGTTGCTCTTCAGCATTTGATCCCAGTGAGCCTTATGCAATACCCAATAGTCCATTTGCAGTCCAAGGGGGCTACGGTTGCCACAGTCACATCAGCATCCAGGGCCCTTGTCTCTCGGGAGCCATGTTTGCACTTAGGAGCTGTTGATGGGTGTTATTAGCTGCCTGTGCAAAAATAGGGCCTAGGTCTCTGTCTTTGTCTCTCCCTCCCTCCCTCTCTCTCTTTCTCTCTCTCTCTCTCCATCACTCTCTCTCTCTCTGTCTCCTCCCACAGACATACACACAAACATTACACACACACGGACCCGCTTTGTGTCTAAAGCTGAATCCAATTCACATTACCCTTAAATTACTCACACCTCCTTCCAGGCCTCAGTAAAAGAAGATAGCATCGTCAAAAGTGACCCTATTTTTTTTTCTCCCCCCCCCCCCCCCCCCCTTGCGCTCTGTCAGTAAAGTATTTCATGGCCAAGCTGAAGGTAATTTAAACTCTCCCCATCATTAGCCAGGAGACCTGTCTGCCATACATTAAGGCATCTCAGGCTCCAGATGTGCCACCACTGCCAACGCTGCGCCCAGGAAGGTGCCACTGCAGTATTCAGTGTGACAGGGCACTTAATCACCACAGGCTGGAAGGAAATGCAATGAAGTGTGGATTGCAAAAGCCAGGCTGAGGCTTTTTTGGAAAAGCAGGGTGGAAAAAGAGAGAAAGAGCGTGAGAGAGAGAGAGGGTGAGAGAGTGAGAGTGAGAGAGAGAGAGAGTGAGAGAGAGAGAGAGAGTGAGAGAGAGAGAGTGAGAGAAAGAAAGAGAGAGATAGAAAGAAAGAGAGAGAAAGAGAGAAATCCTGCTGCCGTATATGAATTTTCAATTGTGTCCTGTCCTGAGCTTCTTCTTTTTTGTCCACTACTCCTCATATGTGCCCAATTAGACCATTACATGGAGGGATGCTGCTTTCCTGCACTAAAACGAGGCACAGTGCTGCATTGCAGGATAGTTTTAGGTTTGTACCTACATGTCTGTCGCACAGACTGACTGATAAGGTCATAGGACATAGCCATGGTAATCCCCATATTTAAGGTCAACTTCTGGAATCATGTGATAGATCAAATTCAAATGTCAAAATGTGTATCCTATCCTGAAGTAAAGGATTATACGTATGATCAGAACTTTGTGGTTCCTGTGAATGTGTTTTGTTTGTAAAGAAAAAAGTCAGTTGAATTCAGTTTGCTAAAAAAGCTGAAGTATGATACTAGTAAGGGTGGGTGCTGTGTAGTAGCGAGGCCTATTAAGTTCACTAGTGCTCTCTCAGTGCAACTTTACCATGTCATCTGGTGTGTGATCCTGCATTACACAGTCTGCTATGGGAATCCAGACTCGCAGAAGCAGCCTGATCAAACAGTGTCTCTTTCTGTTTGATGGCTTCACTTCTTCATGGGGAGCCCACCCCCATGGTCTCAACCTAACTCACTCTCTTTGTTTTTGTCTCTTTCTCTCTCGTTCTGTATCTGTCTGCCTATCTTTCACAGGTGAACATCTGCGTGTGTGTTCCCAAGGTTACACCTGCTGCACATCAGAAATGGAGGATAAACTTAATCTGCAGAGCAAGTTGGAGTTTGAGAACCTGGTGGAGGAGACGAGCCAAAACCTGCGTACAACGTTCGTCTCTCGCCATAAAAAGTTTGACGGTAGGTCTGGCTGGGACATCTTTCAAGTTTTGTTATTCTGCCATATTACAGGAGTTGATATTTTTCTGCTCTGAAACATGTTTTGAGGTATGATCTTTAGGCTTACTAAATTTGGGATGTATTCCCGTCTAGTTTGAAGCTTGTTGCTGTATTAGGCTCAGGTATGGCATCAGACTTGGAGGATATAGCGGTATATGTCAAACAGGAAATAAAAGAATAAAAAAGGCTGCACCCTCTGCTAGGTCTCAGGATCTGTTACACCAGGCTGGCCTCAGTCTGCAGCAGATTGAGAAAACACCCACTTTCAGTTTAGCAACATTTCCTTGAACTTTTGCATATATTCAGTGTCTGTACATGAGCACAGCCAGAAGAGCACAGCGAGTAAGAAATGTGACAAGATTTCATCATTATTTAAGACAGTTTTGGCATGCCACTGTATACAGCATTTGGCAGAGAAATAAAGTTATTTGTGCTTTCAAAAATCACTTATCCTTTGAGCCAGGTCTCCACTCCTCAAGTTTGTTCCCAAGTCTTGGGTCAGCCTTTATTGTGTCTTTGTGTTAAGTGCATTGCACTCGTGAGTTAATGAAGAAAAAATGTATTAAAATGCTCGACTGGTGTTCGATGGCAGCCTCACTTCTTCTTAGCGTGTCCGACAGGCAGCGACCGAAAATGGAAGCGATGTAAAAGGCTGATTCAGTCCACTGCGGGGAGAAGCGGAAGGGGCTCCCTAATGGGAGGATGTGTCATTAATGTCGAATGAGAGAAATTAATAAATCAGAACTCTGGGGTATGTAATTATGGCTTTTTGATTATGGCTGTAATATGGGGATCGCTGGCTCTTTCGTCAGGAGTCGACTGTGGGGAGCTCAGTTTTTGGACTGCAATAAAAAATCAATAACAGACTCCATCTGTTATTATCTCAAGCTCAGAAATGTATGGTTTGTTAGCTTTTACTGGCTTTATTATGACCCTTTGTGAGTATATCTGATTTTAAAAGGAGGGTAGCCAGTTGCCAGTTCCCAGGCAAATCAAATATTTAGGCCGTTCTGATTTTTCTGTCAAAATCACTGAATAGCCCTGTCTGTAAGTATGTGTCCAGTCCACCCATTATGCCTGGCCAGAAGTTTCCAATGCCTTCTCACCCCTGCAAGTTTACTTATCTTTAAAGTGTCAGGGCAAGTTTGTCAGTCTATACCTTTCTCTCTCTGACACTACAGTATGTGATTACCTTGCAGCTCAATCCTCACCATGCCTGGAGTGTATCGATTTCAGCAAAGAGTGCCCACTGTCCAGTCCCACTCATGCAAACAACTGCAGTGGAGATGGCAGCAACATTGCGCTTTTCCTTGCATCATGCTAGCAATTAGACTCAGTTATAGCTAAAGAGCTTCACAAAGTAGCCTGCATTGAGCAGATGAATACATCTTCTCCGTTGCTTTCTCTCTCTCTCTCTCTCTCCCTCTCTCACCATATTCCTAGCGTGGGTCGGATGATTTCACTCCTCGGCTTTGTTCAATCTTCCATGGCCGCCCACTTTGCCAGGCCGTTGAGCATCACAACTAGTAACTGTTGGCATGCCACTCTCTCTCTCTCTCTCCTCTCTATCTCTCTGTCTCCCCACCCACCCCCCACACCTCATGGGGCTTTGAATCTGTCCTTCCATCCCACATCCATTTAACATGCCCTCCTTTTTGTCCTTTACCTATTTATAGGGACCTGATGTTTGTGGGGACCTATTTAGAGGTCCTTGACTCCCACTTTTGATTACTGCCTTGATGCTGGGGGCTAACTTTTTTGATGTTTTATTGAATAATCCCTATTGCAGTTTAGGATTAATCTAGGCCCCCTCAGTGTACCACAGAGGCAATATTTTTCCTTTTTTTCCTTTTTTCCTTCTCATCATGTGTCATGTTTGTGTGGTAGTGTACTCTCACAAGTCCAATGTAATGGATGTGTGGGTTGACCCAGCGCTACATAAGCTATCGCAAGCCTCCCGGAAAGAAAAAATCCTGCTAGATGGCTGAGCCCTTTGAGCATATTAGTTGTGCTCTCTCAACCAGAACCCATATGGTGGCCGGTGCTGACCTGTTTTAAGCAATGCTGATACGTCATTTACATCTCTAGGATTAGACAAATATGGGCACTTTCCTCAGTGCGAGCTGACCGATGGGTCACAGAAAATGGAATAGTGTAAGCCATAAAGCAGCTTGGTACTTTATGTTTCAAACTTACCAGTGGAGAGGAAAGAGTTTTATCCTTGCGCTATAGTGGTAGATTATGGGCGCCAAATGCATTACTTACAGATGTGTGATTTTTATGACATTTCATGGTTTAATGTGTTTCAGCAACAGGCCTTTTATCATGGCTGTGGTGTATTTGATACTTACTTACTCAGTATCAGTTGCATTTGAAATGCTTGACATTACCATTAACATTTAACGGATATGTTCACGGACATGTGGCAGATTCAAATTTAACGTGCTTTGGTCGAAGAAATGTGTCAGTGGCTGTCTACTGACTAGTCTCTTCGCAACCACCCTACCCCTCACCCATCCACACAATTTTCATCTTTTTTACAGGAAGATTTCTTTGTCATTTTCTTGAGGGATGATTTTATATCAAGGGCATGAACCCCTGACCATCGTCACAACAGCTCTAGCTCAGTATCTAAGATTCCTCATAAAAGGAGTTTCACAGTTGTAGAGGGGTTGGAGTGATCCGACATGCAGATAGTGTTTGTCGTAGTTTTAATATTTAATATTTATAAATGCAAATATTTAACCTGAAATGCTATTGCCTGAATGCAAAGCAAAATAATTGTAAAAAACTTGAGAAAGGAAACTTCTGAATGGGATAATTCTGTTGCGAAGTTCAATATACAGGGTTATTCTCACTCTTACATGGAAATCCTGTAAAATGCACATATTAACAAGAAGAGATGACAGAGAGGGTAGACAGGGGGCAGGAGGGAGAGCAAAGATGGGGAAAAAGACAGACAGAGGACAAGTAAGTGAGTGAGAGAGCGAGAGAGGGAGAGCTAGAAATATGGTAGTACCAAGCTGTATTATTTAGGATGTTCAGGTTAGGTGTGGAACTGGCTTATTCCATGTGTGAGTTTTGTTACACAAGGAAACTCCACACTGCTTTTACACAGAAATTAAGAGATTATGAGGATGTCACCCTGGATGGCTTCAACAAGTTACAGTAAGGAAAGTTTCCCACAATTCTGGGAACATCAAAAACGATCTCTAAGGCCCTCATTAAATGTGTCCCACTTACACCCTGCTTTTGAACTTGAAGAAAATATTCCCCCAATTTGTTGGGACAGGATTTGACCTGCTTGGAGAAAACAAAAAAGATTAAATTTAATAAAATTTAACACAAACATGGAAAATAAAGTAAAATTGTGTTCATTATTCCCATTTTAGAGATGTGCACTAATACTTGGTTTAGTATGTAGTCTGCTACATGGAGATGGCTATGGTGACAGCAGGAATACTAAATGAGATGCTCTACATGCTGTGATTTATTTATTAAGAAACAAACCACATGTACCAGCGTGCCCCAGAATCTCATCATCATCATCATCATCATCATCATAGTCATGAAATCTTTTTTTCCCCTGTTAAAATGAATATGAATTTTACACTACGCAAGACTGTCATTGTGTATGTCCATTGTGTATGTCCATGAAATGAAATGAACTGAAAAAAAAGAGAAAGAAACCAGAACCGTGTCCATACATGTAGTTCCTGGAAGCCTACATGAATAAGTAAGCGTTGTTGTGATGGGCTTGTGTCAGCTAAAGTGACCGTCAGGAGGGGAAGGGAATTCTCAGTGGAGACACAGAGTGGGGTTCTTCCAGCACTTCCGCTTCATGGCTGGCGGCAAAATCCATCAGCCGAGGACAGGCTGCCTCTCCGTGTAATTCCCTCACATCAAGATGGATGCCTGCATATGGACCAGCCCCATGTTCACTCCATACCACACGGGAGGAGTTTCAAGCAAGCATGAAGTATGTGAGTTGGTCAAAGGTCTGTCTGGGCCTGATTGCAGGGAGGGGGGGGTGGGGTGTGGGGGTGGGGTTGGTGGGGGGCAATATGAGATCCACAACAATTTGATTTCATCTCTTTTCATTTATTTATTTCATCTGCTGCTTCCCCCCCCCCCCCCCCCCCCCGTTAGGGACACTGGAATATCCTCAGTGCTGTAATTCACTTTGCTCTCAATCCCCATTCCTGGATATTGAGTTAGTTCAGCCTGCAGCTGGGATCCTTTCACTCTCTGTCCCTATGTCCATCTTTCTGTCTCTCTATTTTCTCCTCTCTCTCCCTCTCCCTCTCTCGCCTTCCAGTTGATAAAATATGAGAACTCTGCAGAAGGAGATTTGTATTTCTTACTTCCATTTCATACATGCTGGCCCACATTTTAGTGTGTCCTTTTTGACTTCACTTAATTTGATAAAATGACATAGGTCACATCGACTTTATGCTAAACCTCAGAATGCTGAATACCAAGGGTTGCACACTACCAACATTATTATGGTTCGAATTGACATCAACATTTACATATTAGTAGAATGAACAGAATAGCATTTTGCTTTGCATAGCCAGCAAAGAATTTAAACTCCATGCAAGTTTAAGCAGTTTCCGAAACTCAAATTTCATTTGAGACCATCCTTGAAATGCTACCGTCTAGGAAAGAAGATAATTATATAGTCAAGCCAAATCTGACCAATCCCATCTGGTTTGAACTGCATTTGGATAGTCCTTAAGTGCTAATAGGCAACCAATGTAGGCTGCCAGTATACCATTGCTCACCAGAACACCATTGCATTTTACATTTCTCTATTGGACATTTGCCTCATAAAACCAACTATCAAGAGCTTAAAAAAAGATATCCTATTCAGATACCATGTAGGAAACCAAAGGAACTCTTCCAATGGTATCTGAAATTGCCTGGCAGTGAATAAAGGGTTGTCCCAGTCCCAGTCCACCCCTGGGATGAGTCAGTAAGGCATAGAAGTGTAGTCATTGCTTACAGGACCAAGAAGAATAGCTCCGGGACCTCCAGGCTGGGTCGTGATCTCAAAGGGCTATTCCTGAAAGCGATGGCCACTGTGCAAGTAATTGAATTAATCTGTCTTCATAAGTATAGCCCACATAAATCTCCAAGTTTGTGACAGGTGTGTGGGTTTCTTTGTGTGTGTGTGTGTGTTTCTTCTCCCTCCTCTCCCTGTGTGAGTGTGTGTGTGTGTGTGTGTGTGTGTGTGTGTGTGTGTGTGTGCTACTGCAATTGGTGGTCACTGGCTGTCTGGCTGAACAGATTATTTGATTATTTCCTGTAGTTTTTAAGCCGTATATACCTAGTTATTTTAAATTAGTGAAGTCATTTTTATAGTCATAGCTATTTATTTACTTAAATTCCCTAAATGACAACAAAATGTAAGTCAATACATTTGGATCAAAACTCTACAGTACGCATGGAATACAAATGTTAAAAATAAATTAGAACGGAATGCTTTTGCTTCAGAAAACCAGTTGAGGCACTGTGTATACTGGGAAAAAAATCCTGAGATGATCAGTGTGTGAGGAGCAAGCAGTTAGGCGGCTGAGTTTACACACGATATGTTTACCTGTTTCACAGTAAAAACCTGCACATTTGCTCACTACTGAATAAGTATTCTTAATCTTAATTTAGCTTTGCAATGTATAATCTCAGTAAGTGTTAATACATTCATGTATGCGTCATGTCAAACAACAAATCCATGTTCTTTTTTTATTAATTGAACAGGTGGAAGAGGGAGATATTAAAGTGAATGTACTTGTCACTGATTATGTGTTCCCTACCATTTATCTTGAAACAATTATGTATTTAGATCCCCTAATCAAAGCATTTGTTGATTTTACTGAACCGTTTTTTCAGAAAACACTCACGGAAATGAATTTGCCTTCCTGAATTATACCATGCATGTGGGTGTAGACCACCAACAGGATAATGCACAAAACTGCTCTTGGAGATTGACTGAGGTTGACAGAGAGTCTACAGAAATGTACTGTGGCTCGTGACACACTTTACGTCTCGGGTAGCCAAACCAACACATTTCTGCCTCCACAAATGATATTTTAGTTGAAGCCATGGGTGTGGGAATGGGAGCAAGTAAACCACAGTTGGAAGTCATTTCCACTAAAAATGCATGAACGTCGTTTTAGGAAAAAAAAGAAATGTCTTAATAAATAAATAAATATAAACGTACCCTTGTATGCTGTGCCACAGAAGCACATGACATGTCAGTGCTATAAGGTGAAAACATGACCTTGTGGTCATGTGAGAGAACAGGCTTTCATGCTCCGTGTGCTGGGAACCTCGGCCTCCTCTTTTCAACCCTGCCAAAATAGAAGGAAATTGATGGATTGGCCTGACAAACCTGTGTGTGGTGCCCTTCCTGTGGAGCCCAGAGAGGCTCTCAAACAGAGAGGTTAAGACAAAGCTGCTTAGCCTGTGACACGCGGCTGGGTTGGGATGTAATGCTACGTGCAGCCTTGGGACTCCCAGGTCACTGGCTCTGCTTTGCTTTTTCCCTTATAATACTTCCTGATGGGGACCTAAGCCTAACCCTTATGTTTTATGTTACAGCACTCCCCTGAGTGATGGGTAAAGCATGTTATATTTCTGCCCATTGCCTGCTGCTACTGGCTTTAACATTTGGGTCTCAATATCTCTCAATATCAATACAGCTAAGTATTTCTGAGGTTTAATATGTTGGATATACAGCCACCATTCCCCCTCTCAATTAGCATGATTTTGTCTTTCTGAGGCACTACTCTATTGGTTCTTGGCAAAACAAGCAAATGTTTCTCTGTCAAATCAACAAATGCCCTGCTACCAAGGTCACCAAATCAATAGGTGGGTAGTTGTAAATATCACCTCACTTTTAAACAAGAAGACTTCCCTTAACAAGCATGCAACACATGCTAGATGCTAAAATGCACACCTCGGGCTACATGCTAAAATGCCATTAGGCCGTTCTCAATAGCTTCAATAGCCTTTAATACCCAACAATAGTGTGGTAGACAGAAATATGAACTACAAATATATTTAAAACTGGTGAGAGTTTGACAGACGAAAAATCCTTAAAAGAGAACAATCTAAATGGGGGCATCGATGCTCTGCCACATTTCCAGCAGGCCTTCTCAATGTGCATTAATACCTGTCTTATTCACAATGCCCTGATGAATGTCTGACAAAAATATGCTGTTGTACTCAATCAAGGGAACATCCCAGTCATAGGTTTAGCACACCTGAGTGTTGCTGATAAAATTCACTGTTAATCCTTTGGATACCTTACCAGCAGCCATTTGAAAACAAATTCATCTCTGCTATTTGATATTAAAGCTGGTAAAATAGTAAGCATTACATTTATAGCACTTTTCCTATACAAATGACATTGTCACATTGTGTACAGTTTTATTTCTACTAACTTCAGGTCCAGTAGTCAATGCCACTCTCTCAATCTCTTCTAAATACATCATACAACATCATACCGCTTAAATGTAGGTCAGAAAGTATTAACTTAGAAGCCACACAGGAGAGATTTTGAGCCTGAGGACGGAAGTAGTAAGAATTAAGCTGTAATGGGAAAAAAGGCAAACGTTTACGATTGTCAACACAGTAACTGCCATTTTCAGGTCAACAGTAACTTGTTTGTTGACTCACACTGCCAGAGCCACTCTGGGGTATCAACTTCCCTCTTGCCAGATAGCACTCAAAGCCAAATAAATAGCAAGGCTCTTTTTCCAGAGACCACTCTCAGTTTGCCTGGCCAGGCTTAGCTTAGCGCTCATTGTCATTGCTAACATCATTTCCCAGCATGAAGCTTGAGCCCTTAGCCGTATGCGCAGCGCATGCTAAGATGCCAGTCTGCAGGATTGTCCACACGTACACGCACACGTACACGCACACACAGTCTTTTTTTCTCTCTCTCTCTCTCTCTCTCTCTCTCTCTCTCTCTCTCGCTCTCTCTCTCTCACACACACACACACACACACACACACACACACACACACACACACACACTGCCCTTGTCACATGTGTGTGATTGAACAGCTCACCACTGAAACCAAGTCATCCGATAGGACTTGGTCTGTCTCCAGACAACCATTCCACCTCATTAGCTAGCAGTATCCAAGATTAAGAAAGAGGTGGGTGTTGTTGTGCAGCACCCATTTTGCTGACCTCTCTCCAGAGAAGTCAATAGAGACTGCAGCTACTCCAAATTAACTTCCAATTAAAGATTCAACAGCTTTTTCTCACTGAATAATTGTAACTGTATTGATTATACTGCTAAATATTTGAGCAACTAATTCTTGCATTTTTTGCTGCCAGTAATTAACGCACCATTTTACCGCACCATTTTATCTGTTTTAGCTGTCAGGTTAGCTGCCTAGATGGGTAGGAAAATAGCTGTCTACTGATTTCTTTCCTGATTTCTGAATCTGCCTCAAGGCCACATCACCACAAAAATTGCATATGGTTACTGGCCTACCTTTGGTATATTGTCAGTTTCAGTTCATTCAAGTTGATATTCGTAGTGATAATTAGTGATGGGGCAATACAATTAACGGCATGGTGGCAAGTACACTACTGTGCACGGTGCACGCACAGTACACATAACACACATTTTGTCATCAGCACAGTCCACAGTTTTCAAACACCGGCTCTATTGACGCTATTTATTCACTTAGCAGGCGCTTTTATGCAAAGAGACTTGCAGTACAGATACAATTTGAAGGGACAGAAAAAAACTATAGTCCTATATAAAATAACAGAAAACTATAGTCCTATATAAAATAACAGTATTTAAAATAACTGCTGTAGATTCACATGACATATTGTTTCAGATACTGTGATTGAGCTTATGCGCTGAGATGACAGCAGGGAAATTAGTTCACTTTGGAGACACTGACGTGCACTGCTGTGTCCACATTGATCGAAGCTTTGTCCTCAGTAAAGACTGCACTCATAAAGTATTATAGTGTTATACCATAAACTCTTACAGCTTGAAGTATCAGAATGCAAAATAAAGCTACTTTTATCTCTAGACAATGGCACTAATTACATTTTTGCGTTATGTTAAAAGCTATTTATTCACCAGATGCTCTTAATGGAGCTATACTGTATGTGACTCCATACAATCTCTCATAGTAATGGTATTTATACAAAATGATATAGACTTATGTCAGTTGCTATAACGCATTATGAATAATCAGTGTTTATAACGCTTTATGGAGACTGGGTGCAAGTACAAGTGTTACCCAATTAACAATATAAGCAATTGTTTTGAAATATTTTTCAATAGCATTTTACACTTTATTGAGTGAGTGAACATGTAAAAATGTAATTGGTTGGAAGAAAAGTAAGTACTGACAAAAAGGTTGAATGTCTGACAAGAAAGTCTACAATTCAGCAGCTTAGCAATGATAAATGCATCATATAACAATGTGTCAAAGCATTTAAAAAAAAAAAACTTTGAAATCCTATCTTTTCACCCTTTCTCTCGCCCTAACAGAACATTTACTGAATAGCAGTGCAAGAATAATTTAGACTTCACTGCAATCATTTAGCAGAGCCTGGAAACAATGATAGAGGCTGGCTAATTGGACCTGATAGCTTTTTTTATATAAAGCTAGCTGCCAGAATTGAAGTGAGAGCATTGACAGGGATGTAACAAGGAAAAGTGGCAGTCGAACAGATGACTTGGTGTTGCCTACTTAACAGCCTTGTTGGCACTGAGGTTTCAGCCAGACATTTGCCGAAGGGAGAGGGGGTTGCGCAGCAGGCTTCATAAAACTGACAGGAATTATTAAATTATTATAGGAATAAAGTTACAAGATTGACCTTGTAACTAGTGAGTCACTTTTCTTTCTTTCACATTGCGACGTTTTTTGTCTTCTCTTCTGAGCCATAGGTAAGAACACTTCACATTTTATAGGGGTCATCTCAATCACATTTCTCTTTACAGTTCTTGCAGATGCTGTGATCTTTGCGATGAACATCAGTAGCACTAATGCTATATGCTACTACACACCATCTACAGTACCCAGGGACAAGTGAAAGTACCACTCTGAGATCAAATCATATACAATGGTTGGAACAACCACACAGAGCTGGCATGGTTCAAGCTGGGTCTGCTTAAGTATTCATGCAACTGTTCTGTCCCAAAGAGTCTTGTCAACTAAAACAGTAGTGGAGTTCGCTTTCTCCACGCATTGAGTGGAGACATAATCCAACACAGTCTTCTAGAGCAGAGAGAGAGAGAGAGAGAGAGAGAGAGGGGGAAAGAAAGAAAGAAAGATGAACGGAGTTAAAAGCAAAATAGTTTAGTGGCCTGTATTAATTTGAGTTGGGCCCTGTTGTTGATGAATTAACCCATGTTTTTGAATTATCATCCTAACAGGCAGCCCTTGGTTAGCCTCCTATGGGACGATAATGAGCACATTCGGCGCTAATGAATTTGTGAAAGTTTTAATGAGACCAAATTGGCTTTGATTCTTGAGGGGCTGAGGCACAGTTGGAGTGTGAGTCTCTTAAACATTCATCAGGGCATTGTGAATAAGACAGGTATTAATGCACACTGAGAAGGCCTGCTGGAAATGTGGCAGAGCATCGATGCCCCCATTTAGAGTTTTCACTTTTAAGGAAAATTACGTTTTCATCCATTAACCTCTCACCAGTTTAAAGTATATTTGTAGTAGTTATATTTATAGTTTAGGTATTACTTTTGTCCAAACTATAACCATATGTTGTATATTTATCATATGTACAATAACATGCTATATGTCAAGCCTGAAGAATAGAATTTTGAGAGTTTTGTTACGGAATCCTGTTGTGTCGCGACAACACTTCCTACCATAAACCTGTGTTTCTCTTGTGCTGGTTTTGGATACCGAGATGAAGCATGAGTCTTCCTCAGAAGGAGAAGAACCGTGCGGATCAGTGGCACCTTCTTGGTGGGGGAGGGTTGCATCCCTCTCTCCATGTGTCATCGCGCTGAGCTGTTTTCACACCACCGCACCGCACGGCACTGCTGTGTTGACGAGGGGCTCCCGAGCCACGCTTCTTCACAGTCACTCCACTGTATGCAAAGCATACTGCGATATGTGACTGCAAAAGAACAGTGGGGATCAGATGCAGCCAGGGGTGGCGGTGTGTGTGTGTGTGTGTGTGTGTGTGTGTGTGTGTGTGGGTGTGTGTGTGTGTGTAGCTGTGTATGTGTGTGAATGCCTCCCCTTGTACCACCACATCCTCTCCCTTCTAAGGACAAAAAGAAGCGGCTTCTCCGGTGTATTCTTACACGTGCATCCAACACCTCATCGCTACCCTCGCATCAACCCTAATCTCTATCTCTTGAGCACAAGATGAATCACAGCATTGTTGAAAACCAACTCACACAGAGGCACACATGCAGAAAGGGAAAGATATATCTCTCTATCCATCCTCAATTGCTATTATCTGTAAGGGAGCTCGTTGTATCTCAGAAAACTTCCAAACTGTGATTCATATTGCTCAAATAAGTTCATTCAATCAGTTAAACATATAGTGGATCCCAAGCTGAATATGGATTAAAACAAAGGACAATGAGATTGCGATGAGCTGGACTGCCAATCATACCTGTTTTATGGAGGTAACTGTTGTATCAGCTGTGGAAGCCTTCTGTATGGGGTTACTCCTATCAAATGCTTATTTCATTCACACCAGGTCTTTCTATTTTTCTTTTTTGTTGATAAGACAAAGCAGGGTGGATGGAGGGGGGATAGGTTGCTCTGCCGCACCTGATAAGGCAGCGTGTGGGATGTCGATAGGAACGTGGGTGAAAGGTCACGTCAGAGCTGCTGCTCACGCTGATCTTGTGCGAGATGAGGCACGGCCGCATGGTCTGCTGGGGTGTTGGTCTGTCATGTGACGCGCTGCTCACAGAGCTGCAGCGGTGGAAGTCAAGGCAGATGCGATTGTTGTGATCGTCATCGGTTAGACCACGGGCCGAGTGAGTCAGAGGGTGGAGGGGTGTCACTCTGCGTCATGTTTGATGTTCCTCAGGCGGCGCTTGTTAAGCGATTTGCACTGGAGGCTTGGATAATTTTTTCCAGTCTTTTGAACCTACCCATCTTTTTTTTGCAGTGTGGTTTGTGGTCTAGTATGCTTTGATTTCAGAGAAACTCCTCTACAAGTCTGACTTGGTTTGTTTTCAGTATTTTCTTTTAATTGCCATGGAGGCGAATAACCTTGTTGCTGTTTTATGTCACAAATCTTTATGCATTTAGTTTTGAGTTTTAGTATATCATAGAACAACTTTTAATTCAACCAATTTCACATTGCCCTTGGGCCTGGGTACTTAATCCATAGTATCATTTTGTTGAGTGTACTTGTTATGTAAAGCATGTTTAGTTAGCAGGAGGGCCATGTACAGTAACGTAACAGAAACAAATACAGAATACAGCGTTATCACGCAGTGTGTCCAGGCATACTTAAACAAAAGCCTGTAAGTCCGCTCAATAACATTCTTATCACAGCATCATTAACATAGCGTTGTGACACATTCTCTTTCATGATGCTAGATGTATGTTTTAACACTTCAGGTTTTAACTCCTTATTATAACGCCAATGGGAAAATTACTCATTGTCATTTTTCCAGCACTCCAGTTTTTAATAAGGCATGATCAGCATCCCTGTGATGGTTCCCTACACAACGGCCAAGCGCCCTCAGAGGTGCTCATCAACATGCACATCTTCTGACGTGTGTTTAATGCAAAGCATGACTAACGCACGCTTCAAAGGGAAAGCCGTCCCTTTTCAAGTGATTAAACTCTAAACGCTGCAGTGCAGAGGATGTGTTCCATGAGGGGATGAGATAGGATGGAAGGAGAGGGGAGGTGGAGGGGTAACCTCGTGAAACGGGTGGGCGTACCTATCACGTCAGCATTACTCATCGATGGGATTTCCTCCAAACCCGGCCTTCCCTAGCCTGCACACATCAAAGACTGGCAGCTTTAATTCAGAGGACTCTCTCTCTCCTGGATCCCTTATTTCAACACATACATATGCACATGCACACATACTCTCACACACACACACACACACACACACACACACACACACACACACACACACACACACACACACACACACACACAAACACACACACACACACAATCACACATACTCACCCTCTGGATGCTCTGTTGTTGGCCTTACTCGGCTTACAAAATCCTGCCCATAATTTCCCCTTACATATTGCCAGTTCATATTTCCACTTCAGTAAGCTGAACTAAGCAACAGAAAGTGATCCCAGCCGTACTTGGATGCTACTCATTCATTTAACAAAGCATTCGATATGTGCTACAGATTAAAACTAAAGTCATCTCCACAAACTAAAACACAAAAGGGTTATGGTCGCAATCAAAAACTTAAGACATAAGAAACGGGAAACACTGACAGACAAATGCAAATTTTGACCAAGCATCTGGCAAGTTTGCATTTGCTTCACAGTTAATTAAACACTGAATTCAGCCAAGTCTTGCCAAGTGAGAATACTTTCCTCAACATTTTTCTCCATTTTGCAATAGTCGTAAACCAATCTGATATGACTGTGTGTAACCAGAGACGATGAATATGGAAGCACCTTATGGTGGTATAAATAGGTGTAAAAAAAGGCCAGTTAATCAAATACATCTGACCTCTCTTCTCCCATCTGCAGCCAAACTTTTGCAAAATGCTGCATTTTAACCGAGCATTGCCTGCTGTCTGATGAAGGAAAGGAGAAAAGGAGGGAAGGAAGGGGAAAAGGACATAAATGCGATGTAATTGATGCCAGAAAACAAAATGTGATTGCACCAAAGGTTAAATTATCCTAACAGCTGCCATTGTAACAAGCACAGTCCCTCAGGATGTTTTCTTCACCCAAACTGAAGTTTAAGCCAGTTTGGTAAGTGTGTGGATCCACATGGATTTCATAGGCTTTTAAAAACTACTGTGGCAGATAATTTGAGGTTAACAGCAACTATGCTAATGGTTAACATATTTGTCTGCTAGAGTGAGAGTCAGGGACAAACATGATGGAGTTTAACATTAGATGGCAATTAACTGCTTTGGGTCTGCTCGATGTTTTCTCAACATGTTGATGTGTCTTTTAGTCCTTGATGGGATCATTGCTCACAAATAATGATCTGGTTTATTAATTGCTGTCATCAGGCATCTTTGAGAGCTTTGCCAGGGACCATTAAACTATCATTCCACTGTTACTGGTTGTTGTGACCTTGCATCCAGTGAAATAACATGATATGATTAAAGGCGCAATGAAAACATTGTGCTTTATCCTTTAATGCAGAATATCTGATTTTAACATCGTAACTCAGAGGTAGTATAGTGGCAACAGCAAGCATTAGGGAATGCATCAAGCTGCAGTGTGGCTTTTCCTGTTTCATGAACATGCTCAGCGAGGAACAGATGTTTGCTGACATAAGAGGATATTTACAATTTGCCACGGGTTACAGCAAGTCTACACACACACACACACACACACACACACACACACACACATTTTGCTTGTGATTGAACAGCAAATCTCGACCAAGACTGCTTATGTTTAGAAGAGAGTACTTAAAACTAGGGAACAGATGATGTGCCATCGCAGTTAGGGACGTTAAAACCTCTAATGCAAGTTTTAGAGGGCGTGGGCGAGGGGGGTGTTATGGGAGTAGTGGAGATATGTTTTCACTTTATGCAGTATTACTATGACATGCTAGTCTCTTCACTGCCCTGCTCTCACCGAAAAAGCATTATGTAATAATATCTGAAATGATAATAATGAGAACTATTTTCTGTTCTACAGTTTTAAGTTTAAAACATGCTAGCTCTGACAGCACCACTCCCAATTTGATTCGAATGGAACCATGCAATTGGTAGTTAGGGAGAGCAGACAGGAGCAGCTCAAAGTCTGCCTGTGATGCATGTGCCATCATTGAGACGTCAGACTAATTTCAAGCTGTGAGTGACACAGCCAGCTCCAATGTGCCCGAAGCGTTTCATCAAGGAGGGTAAACAATCAATTATCACGGGAAAATTGCCCTATACTGCGGTCATTACCAAGGGCTTAAGTTATCACCAGTGTGGTATCTGCGTCATGCAGTATTTTATAGCTGGCTTTGTGCTGTGTGGTTATGTCAGGTGCTATTAAATGCTTTTAGCAGTGAATGCTATTTTGTCCATGACAGACATGGCGGGATTCTCCTTTTCAGCGCCACATTAACTGTACAGTCTGTTCGAAAGGCTTAGCTGTGGGTAAAGCAGATAGTCAACATGCACCTGTCAGTGAGAATTAAGATTGCAAGACTAACGTTCAGCATCAGATATACATGAATGTAGGCCATAGTAACATCTGTATGATGACACCAAGGTGGGTTCAGGTCAGATATACATGAACGTAGGCCATAGTAACATCTGTATGATTGCACAAAGGTGGGTTCAGACCGTCTAGTGTCGCTGCAAATAAGAACCATGAGATAAATAAATCTGATTCCAGCTGTGACCATGATTGGTAGCATCCTATACGTTCTATTCCTAAATGGCCATAATGATCTTAATTATAGATGAGTTTTTCAACTGTAACCAATGTAATTGACTCAAATGATAGATGAGTATTTCAACTGTAACCAATGTAATTGACTCTGCGGCTCCTTAAGTCAGCGGGATGCAGGGCTGGATTTTCATATGGAGTCAAGAGGCCTGGAGAAAATCGTTGATAAGTGAAACATCACACCTTGTTTGTCCACTGTCTCTCTCTCTCTCTCTCTCTCTCTCTCTCTCTGTCTCTCTCTCACTATCTCTCTCTCTCTGTCACTCTCTCCCTCTGTCTGTCTCTCTCCCTCTTTCTTTCTTTCTCTCACTCTCTCTGCATAAAAAGGACATTTATCTGAGAAATGAAGGCTGATAAAGGAGTGAAAAATGTCTCCTCCTGTAATTTGCTTCACTCCGGCCCTCCCGGAAAGCAGCGCGAGTGCACAAGTAATTAATTTTTCAAGGTCAATTATTTTTTCATCTTTTAAAAAATGAGGACAATCACCTGAGGTGAAAAAAAAAGATTAGAAAGGAACTCACAGCACAGTACATTCAGTTTAAAACCTGTTCCCCTCATTGCCAGGAGTATCTGAGAGAGACCTTTTATATTTTTATGAATACTGTATATTCTCCCTGTGCTACTAATGGTAGATTACTCATGGAAATTAAAGCTGTCTGTGCTGCCTTCAAAAGGAAGTGCTCTGGATTGTCCTTTGGAGGGTTGTGAAGATCTTCGTTATAGACAGAATGAGTTAAACGGTGTTGATCTTCATTGGGAGGGGGGGGGGGTGAGGTAATTTGTTGTTTCGTGTACGGCTATATGAGCATGGGTGAATAAAGCATTCCTTGGGAACTGTTGTGCAATATTAGTTTCATGGCATTCTGAATTTTGCATTAGTGACATTGATTGATTGATCAAGTGACAAAATAGTTCATATTTTCCTTGTTTCAATCGCGTGTTTTTTGGATTTCATAGTCAGAGTACAAACTAAGTAATTTACCAGTGAAACCTTTTTTAACTAATCGGTAGTTGTAGGGGTATTATGAAATGTTAAGAAGCAGTCATCCCTTTATATTTTATGAGAGCTGCCATCCAACATTATAGGATATAACTTTTAATGATACAATGGTGTTATATGGTATAAAACCATTTAATTCTTAAAGAACATTGGACATAAAGCATATGTTTGTCATTGTTATGTTAGTCTGATAACAGAAGGTTCAAGTAAAGCATTACTGTATTTTCACTGAAAGTGTCCATGCTCAGACATAATATGGCTGCAGTGCATTTAATGAGAATGCATCTGGCTGTAAATGTGCCTTTTCGAATGACACTAAACAGCATGTTCAATACTTCATGTTCGAGTTTTGAGGCCTTATCGATTTCTGTACTCTGCAGTGGAACGCATGCACAGACATGATTTATTAGGCGGCTGAGTCACAGGTGATTCATTAGGTTTGAAAAGTCGCGATCCAGATTACCAGAGGCAGAATGCAGTAGCGTTTGGCAGCTAACAATATTCACATATCAATTACATGTTCATTTTTAGTAGGCTACAGAACAGCAAAAGCATGACCTTATATTTGAGCCTGTGGCCTTGGTTAGAGGTACAATTCCTAGCAATTAATGTTTAGTGGCATTGAAAAACAAATAGCAGATGAAGTCAAGACAAACTGGTTTTGAAACTACATCTAAAACCAGTTTGTCATATGAACAGTTCAGTCGTTTTAGCCAGTGTGTTTTCATCAACGGTTCATTATTGAAATCACTCCTCATATTATTTCAACGATTGGATTCCAAACACTTTCCTATTTAGAGAGCTTGAAACACCTTTGAAGATCTCTGCAGGTGCGGGAAACGAATCCTTGCTTTTATCAAGTTGCGACTAGATTTCTGCAAAGCTCTTCTGTATGGATGTAGCAACAACTGCATAAAGAGCCTCCAACTAATACAGAACGCTGCCGCTTGCACGCTTACAAGAACTGAAGAATATGAACATACCTCACCAGCTTTGCCTCTCTGCGCTGGCTCCCTGTCAAAAGTAGAATTGATTTCGAAGTTCTGCTTCTAACATACAAAGCTCTTAACAGTTTAGCTCCAAGTTACCTCTAAGAATTAGTTGTCCCTAAATACCCATCAAGACCACTTCGTTCCCAGAGTGTAGGTCTCCTTATAATTCCAAGAATATCAAAAAGCACAGTAGGAGGCAGAGCCTTCTGCTATCGAGCCCCCCTCCTGTGGAATAATCTTCCTGCCTCCATGCAAGAAGTGGACACCCGTTCCATCTTTAAATTAAGACTAAAGACATTTATCTTGAGTGTATCCTAAAGTCATGAATAATGCATCAAAACCCTGCACCTGTCGCAACATACTTCATTCATTATGTCAGCCATGTTGTTGTGTTTAGCAGCAGTGGACTAGACAGCGCATTTGTTTTACTGTGTAGGAGGGCCTATACGGATCCCGGGTACAGTGTGTGGCGCGTGTTCTGGCTGTCACCAGCCAGTTGTGCACTGTTGTTGTATCCCGCCACCCTTGCTGTTCTTGTATAAGTAAAAACTCTCATGCGCCATGTCAGCCAATCATAACTAAACACAAACAAAAATCCCACATGTCATGACAATGAGCCTCTCTCTCTTCAAGGCATTAATACTGATAAAGGGGACATATTACCTACTGTTAATTGTCTAAATGTATCTATTTATCTGTTTTCTCTCTCTCATAGTGTGACCTTTGCCCACTAATGCTGATGGCTGTGAAAATATTCCTCATCCCCACAACTAATAAGTACATAGACAACATATTAGGCAGCCGAACTCTGGCCACTCACCCTTGAGCACACTGTATACCCACTAAGCTACAACACCCCCCCCCCCCCCCCCCCTGAATAGAATTGAACTCCAATTCCAGGCATTGTACGCCCTGTGTGTCCTCCAACAGGAACTCAACAACTTCATGTCTGTGTACCCACCCATGAGGTTGATTGGAGCACATGAATGGGACCCTCTGCATGGTGGTTGAGTATGATAGCGATGAGGCTATGACGCTCATAGTCATATCGTTTGTCTGATGATAAGTCTTCAAAACACAGTGCTTATTTATACCTCCTCATCAGCAGCTGTGACTGCCTCATTTGTGATAATGCATTCGGTGATTGACAGGGTGGGTTTAAGCAATACCACTGGGTTTCTCCATAGCAGCAGACCCAGTGATGCACACAAACCAAGCCCCCCCCCCCCCCCCCCAACCCCCCACCCAATACCCTGCTGCGCTGATAAGCCTCAAGCCTGGCAGTCGGCTTTTCTTGGCTTGTTGCTGGACTGGGCTCTCTTCCTGCCTGAGTGAGCTCAGAACCGGCCCAACTGGAGATGGATCAGAGGCCAAAGGGAAGAGGGGCTGGCAAGTCTGCTCATCTTCATTATCAGATGAACACAGGAGTTCGACCACACACACACACACACACTCTCTCAAACACACACTCTCACGCACTCACACATACACACGCACTCGCACTTGCACACAAATCAGCCTGCCTCTTGAGAACAAGGAGGGAGGGGGTGTTGAGATGTGGATCACGCCACTCTTGGCTATGTGAGAAGGGCCTAAAACAGAGAGAGGCTGCAAGGAGAGAACGCTGTGATAGATGAGGCTAAACAAGAGTGGGTGCTTAATTTAATTATGTATTCACGTCTCTTTTTATAGCCTTCCAGTACCGTTAGGGTGATGAGCCATTCCTTATTCATTATCACCTTAAACTGTTGAGCGCCTTGGGTCAGCTTCAATGAGCCCTCTTCAAATTGGGAGATTAATGGAAATATGTATATGTGTTGTATTTGAACAAGTTGCTTGCTTTGCATACAAGACGTGCAATTGTATTGTATAGAATCTTTACTTGTGGTATGTCTCATTTGTTTAGTCATCCTGCCTTCAGTCTGTATCTTCTTCATGTTACATAAACAGTGAGTTAGGGGGTAAAGCCTAGTGGCCCAAGTGGAAGCCTATAAACAAACTACATTCATGTGTATGTCGGTGAATATTTAGAGGAATACTAAAAATACCTTGAGACACACTGTGAAAACATGGGGATCATGTTTAGTCAACCAGACAGACACTGGAGAAAGTATGTCAAAGCCAAGATCATGTCTCCATGTACGAAGATGGTCTCTCTCTCTCTTTCCTTATCTATCTCTCTCTCTCTCTCTCTCTCTCTCTCTCTCTCTCTCCCTATCTCTCTCGCCCTGTCTCTCTGAGGCCATATAATGTTTCTTTATTCAAATCAAAGATTTCCCAAATTAGGTGAAGAATCTTGCCCTGTGCACTTTAACACACATTTTTTTTATGGGGAGTGAAAATCCCATGTAAGACAGGCTCCTGCTTAACGTCAAAAAAAGAGTTATTTTAAAGGCCCACTGGTCCCATTCCAGTCCTGGAACTGGTCCAAGCTGAACCGGTTGGCATTGCTCTCTGGGGATACCTCCAGCATGCCAACTAATTTAAGAGCCTCTGACAGTGAGTGATTGTGTCTGCTCCTGCGTCGGTGTAAAAAAAAGCAGGAGCATTAAGAACACAGTGAAATATTAATCTGCGTTTGGTCTGCTTGGCTGCTCAGGCTTCAACAGTTTGCCTGATCTGTTTATGATAATCAGAGGAGAGGAGAGGAGAGGAGAGGAGAGGAGAGGGTCCATGGAGAGGCGGTGGTGGCAACACGGTGCCGAGGAAAATAAGCACAGGTAATTAAAGTAACTGAGAGGCGACCAGATGGGCTCCACACAGCTGGAGGCACCCCAGTGTGCCCCCCCATTCCCCCCACCCCAACCAGCCCACCCACCACCCCAGTCGCAGCACCCCACCCACCACCCCAGTCGCAGCAGCGTCTTTGGACTAAGGAGGGCTGGCAGGCGGTCGGGGAAAAATAACCTTCCAGTCCTGAATCCCCCTGGCGTCTCCCCACTCTAGCACCAGCCCCTCAGACCCATTTGGTCGGGAACAATTGTGCGCCCCTTTTTTTGTTGGCACTCGGATGTGCGGAGAGAGGCAAGGGTCCTCATGCAAATGCCGTCGTCCATTCAGCCTGTGGGGAAAGCATCCTGAAGTGGTTTAGTGGGGTTCTGGGAATACTGCTCTTCTAGTGAGCCTCTAACAAAAATGGAACAAGCTCTCTGTGTTCACGTAGAACAAATTGAAATAGTATTTACATTCAGAAGTTTCAGCCTATTATGAAAAGAAAACTTGTTGAACATGTATCAGAAGAGAAGTCTTAACCAATCATATTTCCAGTTATCAATTTTAATTTAACATATATAACACCATTTGTGTAATTAGATGTAAGTCTGACATAATGTGTAATATCATTCTGTGATAATATAAATGTGTGTGAATGTTCCAGCTACTTGTCATAGTGCTAATAAATGTGAAACTATTTTAAAGGCTTAATTTTAGTTTGTCTGAATGTGTCAGCTACTTGTCATTGGAAGCTGTTTGAAGAGAACTGGATGGCTGCTCAGCAAAGGGAGTCAAAGGAGAAAAACAGAGAATCTGTTTATTGCACTCAGGCTGTGAAAAGTATAATGCTGTATTTCCAGCACTGATTTCCTTCTGAAGGATTGTAGTAATTGCTTAATGTTGTGCATAGTTTTTCCTTTCAGTGTGGTGGTGAGCATTTTGCAGAAACTCTGAGCGCATATTTGAATGAGAAATACTGAGACTAATTATGTCAATAAATAAATGTTATTAATTATATTTTCATTCAGACCCTAATTTCGAATGGAAGTTTTGGCACAAATCAGTGTTTTCATACAATCGAGTGGTGTCTCATATTACCAGAACCATACAAGGAAAACCTCCTTGCTGTCTCCTCTTTGTTCTGTTCAGAATGATGCTGGTGTTAAAGTATATAAACAGCTGAGCTGCTTGCCTTTGGTTATCCCTCGAAAAAAGGGATAAAAAAGAAGGGAAAAAAAGAAAATCATTAGTGTGTGGGCATTGCTGCTTAATCCAAAATGGTGAGCTGCAACCAACTTGGCAGTGTTTACGTATGTGAATGCCCACGCCTCTCCTCGATTGCTATGGAGCGACTTTTAATTGGCCCAACTAGGGACTGATTAGATGGCCAGACCGAGAGCCAGATTGGGAGCCGGGCCAGGACACGGACGCTCACACCCCTCTGTCTTTGTGCCGCGTGCCAACGAGGCTGTGACAGACCACAGGAAGTCAGGGCCTCGACTCGGTTTCCAGGAGACGGACCAGTGAGTCAATGGTTTCACCCTATGGGAATTGCAGAAGGCCTGGCGGAGGGTCAAATGATTCATAGCTGGGGTTGAGGAGGGTTAATATCTTCATCTGTGGCTTTGGTTCGCAGTAGATTCTGTATTGCAGTGCTATCAAGCAAGGGAAAGTCTCTTGTCTATGAAGGTTTTTAATCCATAATGAATAATACTGATTAAAAAATGGCTGTTGTATGTGGGTTTCCTTTGATTCTCTGCAGGACTGCTATGAAATCTGCGCCGTTTTTGCCCCCGGGAAGCAAAAAGACAAGGCTGCTGAATTAAACCGCGATATCGTTCAAACCTCCAGTCTCCCTGGTCCACTGACTCCTGCCTGCACAATGAAACACATCCCTTTGAACAAATATTTGACCCCCTCTGCCAGACACAAAATGTGATCAAGGGGAGCCCCGCTGTTATCGCGCAGGAAGTGGGAGTGCAGTTTGCACACTTTATTCAGTTTGTCACCCGCTTCTGCATAACAGCGGCCGCCTGGTGGAAAAACCGACCGAGATTCACTGGGCTGTCAGAAAACAATTGGTCCCAGTAAAATCGGTGAGGCTGCCCCACCTCTAATTTTAAAGATGTTATAAATGAAGTGCCAGGCTGACGATGGATGGGCTGTGTGAAAATTATCCACCGTGTTACAATAGAGCTCCCAAATGATGTGACCCCCATATTGTTGCTGTCAGCCATAACTGAGCTTCGGTTCCCTGATTTTTGCGTTAGGGAGATTTTCTAAACCAGGCGGCACTGTGGTTGTGCTTTGCTGGGGATGGATGGATAACATTCATGGGGTGTCATCTTGTTAGAAAATTGCAGTGTCATCGTTGCGGAATGCTGGAGATGGATCAAAGCCTTGAGCAACACGTTCGAGGCCTAGATATTCATTCAGCTCACTTTTTGTACACGTCTCTCCAGTTAATGAATATAGATTAGCTGTGCCGTATTCATTGCCTTCCAAAACCCAAGGTTTGTTGTTAAAAATAATCTCCGGCCACTTTAAATATTCAAGAGCGAAAGAGGTACCATGGATGGCTGAAGTGAATGAAAATGTATGTTTATATTATTCTTTTCTTTTAGAATTTGGGACTTCATGTGTAAACCCAGATGTAAAATAATTATCCCACGTTTCAATGTTGCTAATCGCTTGACCTTGACCTTGTCTCATTTGCATCTTGTTAAATTTTGTCCCACTCCTCCGTAAGATAATTGCGTGGTATATGCTGACACTTTGATTATGAACTGGTAACTCATCAGTCACTTCCTGGCACCTTGCGAGAGCAGCATGGAGGCCAAACAAAGAGACTGGAGTCATCTGTCAAGTAAGCCCTGTCAGCTCCCGAAGCCTGGCTCATTTTTTGTTATTAGCTGCCTCTTTTCTTTCGATAACCTCTTTGCTGAATGTCATAGCCAGTGCTGCCAGATTTGAGTAAAGTGCTTGCCTTTTGGTACTACTTCATGATATAAAGAACTGAATGAGCAAACGAATGAACGAATGGAAAGAGCAAGGATGGCATTGTCTAGAATGTTAAGCAGTTATCAGATGTGTAATTGCACAGTAAATGTTAGCAGTTACGGATGGAACATCTGCATCAGTGGATATGATGCAGTGAGGCTCTCACCAGGGGAGTCATTCTTAAGAGCAGACAGGTTGTCAACTCATCCAGATGTAGTTAACCATCCCCAACAACGTGTCATGTGACAAACACTTTGCTTTTGTGGCTCTCCCAAGGCCGACCACCCTCCCCTTAAAATCCACACAAGCTAGCATCCATAACGAGACAAACAAAATTAGCATAATTGGCACGAGACTTGTACTCTCTCTCTCTCTCCGACTCACACACACATACACACACAGTTGTCATCTTTTCCACAGGTAATGAATCAGAAACAAACAAACAAACACATAGACACAAACACACACACACACATATGAAACAAAACCTCAGTCTCAGTGCACAGGGAGATGCACGTTGTCCCAGCTCAGGGGCTGTGTTAGTTTAATGAGACTGAATGCAGGTTGGGATTTCATTGTGAGAGCCGGCAATTAACGAACAGAAGGAGGTGGGGTCATTGGAATTTCACTCAGAACAACCACAGAAAAGAATAAAAACCTACCCGTAGAATTAATGTGTGGCAGAGATTCAAGAAATGCTTTTAGTATTTGCTTGATAAAATCTACTTGTAAGAGGGGGAGTTTGGCTGCATTCTGTTGAATAAAATGAAACTTTATACCAGTCTAAGTGAAGGGTCCGAAAGGTATGACTGAAAATATTTTACAAGAGTAGTAGTCCTATCCTCAGGGAATTTTAAAAATGTTCAGATGCATTTTTTCAGTGTGAGTAAAAACTGCTCTACATGATGTGGTATAGAGCAGAAAAGGAGTTTGTCCATTTGCTTAATTCATAAATGTGCCTTAGGTAGACTGTTCAAGTTACCTGCAAGATCAGAATTCCATGGAATACTGTGTTTTTAAAAAAAAAAAGAAATCCATTCAAACAGCGTGATATGAAAACACTGGATTCACTGTATAGTCTCGACAGCCGCCTTTGAAACATGTTCCATGGTCTTAACATTGGGCCATTTATCAGTCCCCAAACGAATCTACTTATGATAATGTAGCAGACTCTCTGCCCTGCGAGCACAACAGGCAACTCTCACCGCTACAGTTTGTCTTCACTGATTACCCAACAGTCTGTTCTCTCTCTGTCTTTCTCAATGGCTCTGGCAGACAACACCGGGACTGACAAGGACCTGGTATCATTGCGCACGCTTTCATGGCTGACATCGGTTTGATTATTAGATTTAAGGTGTGAGTGGGCTTTTGATAACGCTAAAAGCACTAAAGAGCAGCTTGTCATTCTTTCTGTGCAGCAAGTGGCAAGTGGCTCGCTCTCTCTCTTCGCAGATTGCTTTAAACTTGAAAAGGTACCCCGGGCATTTAAGGTGCTTCTTTGTAGTCCCTGACAGGCACTTTAGGGGTGTGAGACTTACTTGTATCTTGGAGAGGGCTGTATAGGTAGTCAGATGTTTCGCTAAGTCTCTAGGGAGACTCGTCCAAAATCCCCTGCATCCGAGGAATAGCACGGTTCAAATGTAACAAACCTTGAGGGTTGGTTAAACCAAGTAGAAAGTAAAGTCATATGAACAGTCATTCCTTGTAGCGGTGAAACGGATTCAATGGTTGTCGCGAAAGAAGTCACCGTTTTATTAAAACTGCCTTTAATTATTCATTTGAATGACAGTCATTTGACTCAGGCATAATTTGGTCGTATCTCTTTTGGCTAAGAATGGCCTGATTTAATGGGATGGACTGTGTGTCTTGAATAGAGAGAGAATAAAAAAGGAAATTATGGTGGAGACCTTGACCTGACATATGAGCAATTTATGTTGTTAAGATTGACATCTTCCTTTCTTTTTGTTGTAATGGATACAAATAAGTTAGGTTTGCACTGTCTGTTAAATGCTCCATATGTCTAGATATTCATTATGGCCATTTGTCTATGTGTTGGAATGTCATGAGTGCATGCAAATCTTGAAAAAAGCCCTTATCCACATGGAGCAGTGTGTGGTATAAATGGATGTTTTTTCGAACGGCTTGAGATTTTTTGCCACAGTGAGACATTTGATATTTTCAGGTTGACACTTCAGCATTAACCGTGAAGATATTTTCTCTTAAAAACTTCCTTCCACTTCCCTTTCACTCTCTCTCTCTCTCTGTCTGTGGAGAAACCGCATGTAAAACAAGACCAGTGCAGCGTGTTTCAGGAGTGTCTCTCTGACATGACGCAGGCCCAAGCAGAATTGTCACCGCAAGGCCTCCATCATGTTCCTAGGCTCTCTTGAAATCGGGCACCATCGATTCTCAGCCAACAGAAGCACTTTAACAAAGACGTTGGATGGGACCTGATGAAATACAGTTATACTGGCAGCCAGATATTGAAGCAAGAGATCAATACTGATAAAAAATGCATACTTACAAGAACAAAAATTCCAGAAGTGAAAAATAAAGAAATAAATATTCCAATATTCTGCTGTACCTTTGACTCACATGAGTTTCTCCAACACAAACATTCCAGAGGCCGGTCCACTGAAGTAGTTTCACACCAAGCAGTTATCTCCCTTAAGCAGCGCGGGTGCCAGATGTCATCAATCATGATAATGGTTGGCTTTGTTTGATGGGCTAATCGATAACCACAGTCAGCTGATTTTATGAGCGGCTCTGTCCTTCAGCCGACCACACACACACACACTCTCAGACACACACACACACACTCAGACACACACACACACCGGAGGGAGATCAGGCCCCACGCCGCAGCAGCAACCACGCAGGTCTGCAGCCTCTTTGGCGGATGGTGGTGGTGGAGGTGGCGGATGCAGCGGAGGAGTCGGCCGCAGGACGTTTATAGAGTCGTTAGGAGGAGGAGAACAGTGCCATGGGAACGCTTGCGGCTTGCGTTGATGGACGAGGCTGTTGTTTCGCTCATAATGAATTACGCTCTGAGTATTGACAGTTGACACTCGATTGGAAGTGGATGGAAGTTAGACAGGAACCCGCCAGCGAAACAGTGTCTCATTGGTTGATCGTCACTGCTGAATATGTGTGTGACTTTGGAAAACACACTTAACCCAAAGACGGGGCCTGGGAAAGAAATGCACATCCATTCAGTCAATGCTGTTAGAAAGGATAATTGTTTTAACACCGGACATTTATCTGGCGAGCAGTGCGCTGAATGATATTGTGACGGCCATATTTCCCACCAACCACACTGATGCATCTGGACCTAATGGGGCTTCACATTGCATATGAGTGAAGAGGAACAATGTTTCGCAATTACACAGGCTGGCATACTCACTTTGCAATATCATCACACACATTCCTCCTCAGCCGCAAAGCCTCTGATTATAACTTTGACCAGACCTGCGAGATAAAAAGGGGTGATTTGATTACTTGTGACATGTAGGTAATGGCCTTTCAAATTATTTCCCCGCACTCAATTAGCCTATGCAGAGCTCAATTAATTACTGCAGCTGAGGATATCCACCCCGGTCCACATTGTCGAGCACGCCCTCAGTCTTTCGCAATTTCCATGCGCTGACCCATGGTGTTCACTGGTGAAAAGTCACAACCACTTTAGCAAATGATGGATTTGCCTCTACGCCTTGAGCGGATTCATTTTGGGCTATTTTGGTTTCGCTTTTTGAAGCTGAAGAGTCGAAACATATCAAGGCCCTTATTCTCAACCTGAGATTTGTGTGTTTTAGCTTCACAGTGAAGTTGCTGTGTTTTCTGATCTTGTTCTATGGAATAATTTGATGTGTCATGGGTAATGGGCTAAATATCTGGGAAAGACATGACTGCATGTGTGTGTGTGTGTGTGTGTGTGTGTGTGTGAGCCATCAGCCAGATTCTGAGAGCTAGGGTGACTGTACCAATAGCCCTGCAGCTGATTCCCCTACAGTTGAAGTACTTCACACAAAGATAATCCTGCAGGATGACTGTGTCCTAGACAGCCATCAAAAAAGGAGTACATCAATATGCATATCCCAGGTGCAGGACGAGGTACAATTACTATTTTTTTATGCCAACTAGCCAGAGCTTGTCAGAGCTTTTATGAAGTACAAGAAGAAAATGGTGGGTCAGTTGAGAGATTTGAAAATGGAGTGAGTGGGGACTGGGTTGTCCTTAATGAGAAGCCTTGATATACCTGTGAAGATTAAATTCACTGCTTTAGAGAGGAGTGGTCCTCTTTCACCGAGGACAGAGGACAGCGACACAGACTCCCAGAGAGAGAGAGAGAAAAAGGGGGGGAGAAAAAAAGAAAGAGAGAGAGAGGAAGGAAGAGAGAGAATAACCCCTTGTACTAATATAATGTCGGAGGTATTGCTCTCCACTAATGAGCACTTACAAAGGCATCTGAAGATTAATACAACCCATTTGATATTGCCTTGATAAGTGCCTGAGAGGCAGCTTTTTGTGAAATGATAGCTGGAAAAAGGAACCTGCACAGAGCAATTACTCAAATGGCTTGTTTTCCCCCCACTATCAGATCCACCTTGAAGGAGAAGGTTTCTTTTCCAAATTAAAGGACAAACTTGGGCTTTAGTCGACAGTGTAATAGCCTCCAGCATGTAAAAATGCATAAGATAATGTGTACAAATTAACTTTGTATTTCCTGTGAAACACTATCACTCTAAATCACGTCATTGTGAAATGACAATTCCGCTCAGGCCATGGTACACCTGTTGTCTCCCTTTCCTTCAGGCGTTTGCCTCTTAAGAGACCTCCGTTAGACTTCTGTTTTCTGTTGTATGACTAGTCTGGTGAGCTTTTTCTGTGCAAAAAAAGAGGAGCTTCCTGCATTCGTGTCTCCATGAAGCTCATGTCGTTGTTTCCCCCTCCTCTCTGCTCTTCGGGTGACAGCGAGTATAACTAACAAATTGTCAAGGGGAAAGGGAGGGAAGACAAAGGAGGATACAAAAAAAAGCTTTTGTTTTTGAGTTCAAATGTTGGGTGATGCTGTGGCCTTCTCAGAAGCCAGCCAAGCACTTAGTGGCTGATTACTGTGAAGCGTCGAAAACAAAGTGAAGTGCTGTCATCAGCACACAGTCAAACATGCAGCAGTTATCAGATGAGTATTGTGTGTGTGTGTGTGTGTGTGTGTGTGTGTGTGTGTGTGTGTGTGTGTGTGTGTGTGTTTTGTGTGTGTGTGTTTGTGTGTGCTTGTTTGTGTATGACACACAAGGTCGTATTTGTATGAAAACAAAGAGAATGAGGAACATTTTGAGAGCAAATTATATATTGGTTGTTATAACTCCGGTGACGTTAGATGTTGCTTTCTTTATTTTTTCCAATCACGTTGTTATTTAAGGCCCATTATTGGACCGACTGGGGAAAAACACAGTTGAGGGCAACAGCCATTTTAATGGTGTCAAAAAATCTGAAACCTTGTTTTATTGTGCCCAGGACCAAGAACGCTTTGCATAAATATTTAATGACGGTTGTGGACCATTATTTAGATTATTTTCAATTATTCATGGCCTTTGGAAGGGACGTCCCACGCGTAATGGTCTCTCTCTCCCTCTGCCGTGTCTGAGATATGCATATTTTCTCAGTGTGTGTTTGTTTCAGGTGAATAAAGAGCAGCTAGGGCTAAGGTCATTTTCAAGTGCCAATGCGCAGAGGTTGAAGCCACACTGTCTTTCTTTTCTGAAGTGCCTCGTTTGAAATGTGGTGAGTAGTGCTGGCGCTCGGGGGTGTAAAGTTACCCCGCCCCGGGGGCAGAAACACTTGGACGGTGAAATCCAGAGGATAAGAGACGAGACAGCAAGTGTCTGCCCGGCCAGACGGTCACAGCAGTGACCTTACATAAATCTTAACTCTCATCAGTTAAGTTTAGACGCAGACCTTTAATTCGAATGCCATATGGCGGGCCAGGTTGGAAGTCCTCCTGCACCTCTCGTTGCCACACAGAATATGATATCTGGACCATGTGGAGTGAGGGAAGGAAATTGTGTCATGACGTGCAGTGCGCTGCCGTTTTGAGTAGAAGCAGATTGTAGTTACACTATTAGTTTTGTGCTTTGGATTTAATGTTTCAGGTTTTCAAATAAGGCCAGACTCGCTATAAGTTAAAGGTGCAATTAAAGGGTGGAAAAGCACAAGTGCATCTGGCAGCATGTTGACACTGTCACATATCCCTCCATCTGACATCTCCTCATACCTCTGTCTCTCTCTCTGTCTTTTCAGAATTCTTCCTGGAGTTGCTGGATAACTCACAGAGGTCACTAAACGACATGTTCGTGCGGACATACGGCAAACTGTACACGCAGAACTCGGAGGTCTTCCAGGACCTGTTCACGGAGCTGAAACGCTACTACACGGGCGGCAATGTCAACCTGCAGGAGATGCTCAATGACTTCTGGTCGCGGCTGCTCGAGCGCATGTTCCAGCTGCTCAACTCGCAGTACACCTTCACCGACGACTACCTGGAGTGCATCAGCAAGTACACCGACCAGCTCAAGCCCTTCGGAGACGTGCCTCGGAAGCTCAAGGCCCAGGTCACGAGGGCCTTCATTGCGGCCCGGACGTTTGTTCAGGGGCTCATGGTTGGCCGAGAGGTGGCAAACAGAGTGGCTAAGGTAAGTTTGAAGTAAACATGTTTTGAAAAGATTACCATTTTCAGTGTAACAATAAACAACATACAATACAAATTCATTCGAAAACGATAACGAAACGAGTTGCCCATACAAGCATATCTTAGCTGAGATTGGGTGTCTCAATACATATAGCTAAGATTCTTCACATGAGGTTGCGTTTAAATAAAATACAAATGATATTCATGAATGGTTAAAAACCTTCAGAGAACAAGAGTGCTACTAATGAACATATCATTCTCAAGTCAACATCATTCAGCTAGTTTGGTCCATTGTCTGCCGGAGGCGTAGACCACCTGATGGTTTGGGCTTTATCCTGGCACTCCGCATGCTTTGATATTCTAATGGCTTGTGGATGCTATGTTATGAATATGTTTTACCTCTAGCTCTCAGGTGACAGAGTGCAATGTGTGTATCTTCATTTCACGGGATTTGATCTTTAGTTTCGGTGTCAAATTGTTCCCTTTGATCTTTGTGCCAGTGCGCTACCAATGAACAACATGAGTAACACCCACAGATAGTAGAACAGTTTGAAAGAAAATCAGTTCCTGACAGATATATTAGCTATACTGCCAGGTACAAAGCCTTGCATGACATATGTATATGTATATGTATATGTACATATGTATATATGATCATCCCTATACATCCTTGTAAACACTATATTCCCATTATCTCTGAGGGAATAATCTCCTAAGAAGTAGCTATAATTTTCAGTGTCATGCTTTCATCTACTTGACTAGACAATTAAACCGTCAAATGTATTTGATGTTTATTGACAATGTGATGCTACACCTCCAGGATCAATATCATCCTTTTAAATCAACTCTTTTGCATGCTTTTGTCCACAAACATGTTATACCCAGACACAGAGCAGAAATACACTAAGCTGTCTGGATGTCAGACGTCTACACCAACAAAGAAAGTGAAACGTCTCCAAATTGAATGTTCATTGGACATTCCATAACATTTAGGAATCCTTAAGCTACACTGATTTATGGAGGCATGTACATTGGCTTCTCCATTTTTAGGATTCTGGCTAATATGGTCTTAATATTTTCATGGCTTTCAACCACAGCCTCTAAATTCGATTTTTATGTGGCAGTCTATGTGCCTCTTAGTGTTGAGGGGGAGAGTGAGTGAGAGAGAAAGAAAGAGGTAGTTTGTAAGAGTGGAGAGTGACCAAAAGAGAGAAAGAGAAAGAGAGAGCGCGGCATGGGGAGGTGGGGGCTTAGGTGGAGAGGGAGCAAAGCCTGATAAAAATTGCCACGCAAAGTGACCATGATGGAATGTCTTTTTACGGCCCCTTGTTGGCTTAATGCTTTCCATCACACAGAGGAGAAACCAAGGGCGTGGCTTGTGGCAGCCCACGGCTGGGTTTTAACACAAGGCTTTTAATCAAACCTGTGTTTTAGGCCTGACACCTCCAGCCGGAGCGTGACCTTTTCTGTGTAGTTTATTAGTGCGTTGGCAGGTTGGCAGTGATCGAACAAACTGTGGCCGTGTTGTCTTGGTGCTGCACAGGTGCTTGCAGGGCACGGAATGGAGAATTTGTGGCGAATATCTTCCATCAGAACGAAACAGTTGCAGTCTTTTACAGGCTTCTTCACACAAGTGTGTTTCTCCTCTCACCTCCTAAATAGCTTAAGTTGGAAAGCGTATCTGCTAAAGCTGCTAAATGGAATGGCATCAAAATCAGTCACTGTAGTCTTCTGGTTTATATTTGTCATTTTATACTGAGGCGGTTTGTCATTTTCATTTTACTGATGCTGAGAGGCATTGATAAGATATACTGCATGGTTCATTTCCCTCTGAATGAGTTTGTGTGAAAACACATTGCTCTGATAAATGTCTTTTCTCTTTAAAGTTTTGCATTGTCATAACCTAATTAGAGACAGACTTGGCAGTGAGCAGGGCAAATAAATCCCTGCAGGTGTTATTGAATGTGATCTGTATGCCTCTTTGTTATGCAGCGATGCAAAGCTGAATATAAATCCTGACACATTCTGTTGTCTCCGTGCCATGGTTTACATCTTTGGCCAGATCCACTAAAACCTTTTTTTCACTACTGAAATCCTCTCTTGATGTTACAAAGGGAGTTTTTATGATTTACTAGACTATCGCCAGGGACCTTAAGTGCCTCGGGTGAGACAAAAGGGGCTGTTTCCTACTTTTGGGGGACTTTGATGCATGGTTCCTTCTGCTCAGGAGTGCTACTGTAGGAACAGACAGAGTGGTAAAAGGAAGACAAATGTAAGGTTTCACCAATTAATTCAGTTTAATGGATGTCACAGAAACTATATGACCACTCAACCCTCATAGGACTAGTTTCTCATACATGTTATGCATTTTACCCATTCATATATTTTACACATTCTATATACCCATTCGTATTTTTGAGGTAGTGATGGGGTCAGATGTATAGGGAATAATAATACAAATAATAATAATAATAATACAATCCTAACAATGGTACATCAATTTGTGTAGCCTAATCCTAAAAAAAAAAATCCCCTTTGGCTTTCTTACTATTCAACATGCCATTCCATTTAAACAATAACAAGAGTGAAAGATGAACATATGAAAAATATTATCTCTTGTACAGCTTATAATGTTACACAACACAGATGTCTTGTAAGCAGTGTTCACATGAAAAGATGCCCCAGACCTTCAGCTATTAGGTAATTTATTAACTGGACGAAAGAAAACATGACTTCTGTCTACATTCATGCTTCGGTTTAACAACTAACACATGCCTTATATGGCACATTGAGAGCATTGAATCCAATAACCAAGAGTCTAAATCTATATATGAGCCACCTTATCGAAACCTTAATAGCCCCTATATAAAGAAGACAGTTCAGTCTGCTATCGTAAAACACATGCTGTCAAAGTAGTTGTGAACCAGGCAGCTGTGCGGCTTTTTCCAAAGATATTAGCGACTTATCACCCCCGTCCACTTTTCAGATGTTGCAGGTGTTGGGTTGTGCAATTTTCTCAGTCACTCACTTTTTCCATGCTCTGCCATGGTGCCCCATGCCCACACAATTACCTACAGGCTAAGGGAGACTGGCGTGTGCAAAGTGTACATATTGCAGCCGTCACCCTCCAATTAAGCACGGTATGCCTGAGGTGATTCCCAGGTTCCTTCGTAGCGGATAGCTCACTAAATTGACCATGCAGTGAAGCACAATCTGTCATAAAACACAGTGGCTTTACTGTCTCTCTTAGTACATTTGACCTTAAACTGACACCGTAACGTTGACTTATACGCCGTCTTCAGTTTCTTTGGTTAATAGGTGATATAAAAATCAGCCATTTCAAAATGGTTTCTGTACACTGCAGTTTGCCAAAAGTGTCTAAGCAGTAGGATAGTTTAAAACAAAGCATTTTAAATCATTATTTGCTGCCAGTTGAGATCGGCCTGATTAATTGTTGTTTTATAATAATTGACCTAGATCAGATCTGTGACTCCATAAACCCTCAGTCATAAAATTATGCCTGGTTGGAGCGCTAGGAGCTGTGAGAATCAGGAAGAATTCATTTGACAGGACAAATCCTCCTCGCCCTCAAATCCACCCCCACCAGCTCAGTAAAACCCATGAGTAACATGCAAGATTTAGCACCACCCAGCTAGTAGGCTCATGCTGAGCAAAACAGTGTAGCAGGCCAGAGTATTCTTGCAACATGGTGTTTATACTCTGGCCACATGTACAGTACAGTTTCATCTTGGAGCATTTTATGTTCTTTAAATGCTTTATTTTTTACAGTATTACAGTATTTTTACATTTGTGACGTTAGCAGTACTGCTGAATTCAAAAGAAACTGCTATTGTTTCTGCAGTCATAACAGCATAATCTAATGTGTGTGCGTCACACAAATGGCCCCCAGTTGCAACTTGCTTTTTATTTTATGCATGTCAAGCGGAATGTGCTCAATTAGAGCACCGTGACAGGTTCCAAAGAGAGCGAGTCTGGATTCCATCAAACCGCTTTAATAGGCTCTAGACAGAACGTCCACACCTTTCACTAACCGGAGCTTGAGCACAGGCCGTGCCTAGGACGTGGGTATTTGCACAGGTGGTTGCTCCACTTGGACGGGGGTGACACAAACATGAGACCGAAAATGGCGAATCATTTAAAAGGTCGAATGAGAAAGGTCCCTGTGGGAAATGTGCTTGCATATATACACACCCATTTGCACGCCGGGCAAACCCTGTACAGGAAATGAGCTCTTACCATAGTCCACATAAAGGGGAAGCACTGCTTTTCCAAATTAACTGGGGAAACATGGTTCCATGCCTCTGCTACACGGATACATGTAACACAGCTGTGGCTCATAACAGTTTGGTAGGAATGTAAATGATGGCCATGTTTTTAGTGAAACTGCACAGGCATCGTAAAAGCTTTCACATTCACAATAATATTTATCGTGGCACATGCTGTTCGTCTAATAGGATTGTTAAAAGTTTAAATTGTTAAAAGAAGAATAAGACATGTCAGATATGTTTAAAGGAGTCTCACTAGTATAGTAACTGTCGGAGATCTAGGAGAGGAAAAGAAAGATATTCATCAAAGACAAACAGATCAAATTACCTCTTAAAATTGGCTCGCGTTTCCAGCTCCATCTCATGAACTTTATTTTCAATGGATTAAGAAATGGAAAAGCTCTCTCACTCTGGATTACGGAGCCCATTTGGGAAGGATAACATCTCACGTCATGCACTATGTGGTAAATTAAAAGGCCAGGGATAATTGTCATGTGCAATGTGAAGTTGTACTTTTTTCACAAAAGGACCACAAAAATGCACATTTTGACTGTCATTTACAGTAAGACTGCCAGTCGTTGTTTTTATTACAATACTTCTATAACTATAGTTGTATCCTCTTATAGATTTGAACTCAGAGATATAACCTGTTATGTCTATAGTGAATAAGACAAACTGATAGACCACAGCTTTATATGTACTGAAGTGAGGTCAAATATGGCTCAGTGGATATGTGCATCTGTAGTTTCTCTAGATGTCATCCATAATTAAATCCGTGAACCCTGAAACTGTATACAGGAAATCTTACGTCCAGGGGAAAATGAAACACTGAAATTTGAATAAGATCTAATGCAACACAGGAACTAGCCCTGATCACAAAATAACCGGTGCCACTGAGACTGTGCTTCAGTCCGAATTTCTATTTAGTCAATGGATGTCGACGTCTTCCTGCAGAGTCTTTGAACCATAAAAAGAGTTGCTGTTATTTTGCCATTAACACTGTAATGAAATCTGATGGAGCGCAAAATAGCCACAAGAGCAGAACTGTCATGTCAGCAACAAACATGCTATCACATTCAAACTGCGGCACCTTTACCAGCTAGGCACTATAGTCCTATATATTTCATCATTTTGCAGTTGCTTTTATCCAAAGCCACTTACAGCACAGTACAGATATACATTCTCGCAAGCGTGTGTGCTCCCAAGGTATCAGACCCATTATCATGGCGTTGTTAGCACCTTGCCCTACCAGTGGCTCTAACGGTGTAGCAACAGGAACACAGTGTCAGCCAAATAAGATGCGTGTGGTTGTACTGTGTTCAGTGTCAATGTGTCAGAGTGACACTATTATTCTAAAAACGGATGTGAGAGATGAGAATTTTCCCAAACTTTTTCCGTCGTATTGTCATATTGGCTGATGAAGTCTCAGTTAGTACTGCAGCATTTGCTTTGGATCGGATGATCAATTTCACAATAGAATGCCGAAATGTGCAAATAATAGCAACACTATGGTGTGTATGTAAACACCAAATCTTTCGTCAACAAAACAAAGCAGGACATTCCAATTCACTGTAGTTAAAAACCAACGTCAACCCCATTAATTAAGCCCCTCTCCCCAGCTTGTTAGCGGTATGGGTACAGCATGTCTGTCCAGCATTTCGTCGGAGCCAGAGCCTGTCCCAAAAATAGAAGGGAATAGGGGGGCACATCTTTATTTAACGAGGGGCTGGGGGGCGAGTTGTCAGCGCCCATGTAGTGACATTACGTCCTGGGCTTTCCTGGCACCCGGGGGGGCCCTAATCCACCCCTGACATTTATGCCGGACTTGAGACCCGAGTCGGAAGGGTGTAGGTGGTAGGCCTCGGCACTTTGATCCCATGGGGTATTTATCCTTGAGGTATTTCGGTTAATGGCACTTTGGTGGTGTCAGTGAAGAGTGAAGTTTGTGTGTTTGTGTTTGTGTGAGTGTGTGCATTTGTGTGTGCATGTTTGTATGCATTTGTGTGTGTGTGTCTGTGTGTGTGTGTGAATGTGTAAGTGTTATATCTGTGTGTGTGTGAGAGAGAGAGAGAGATAGGGAGAGAGAGAGAGAGAGAGAGAGAGAGTGTGTGTGTGTGTGTGTGTGTGTGTGTGTGTGTGTGAGAGAGAGTGTGTGTATATCCGTGTGGGTGTGTGTGTGTTTGTGAGAGAGAGAGAGAGAGAGAGAGAGTGTGTGTGTGAGAGAGAACGTGTGTGTGTGCTTGTGTGTGTGTGTGTGTGTGTGTGTGTGTGAGAGAGGGAGTGAGAGAGAGAGAGAAAGAGAGAGATTGTGTGTGTGAGAGAGAGTGTGTGTGTGTGTCCTTGTGTGTGTGTGTGTGCGTGTGTGTGTGTGTGTGAGAGAGAGAGAGAGAGAGAGAGAGAGAAAGAGAGAGATTGTGTGTGTGAGAGAGAGTGTGTCTGTATGTCTCTTTGGGTGGAGCAGGTTGCATGATCTCCAGTATACTCTTCACCACCGGGGGTAGGGGAAAAGCCAGTGAGACGCAGCTCTGATGTGACACTAGCGTGGCACAGTGGCAGCTAAGTCCGGCTTTTAGCCCGGCACTTGTCATGGTAAATCACAGCCACGGCCGCCGCGCTCCGCCAGTCTGCCAGAGGGCCGGAGGCCCGGAGAGCTTACGCCGTGTCTGTCGGTTCCGGCCTGGGGCGTGTCGCCACTGATCCAGAGGTGTCAGCTTCGGTGTGGGTCCACATTCGTCCCATTTTTGCAGTCCGTGTCAGCTGAACAGGCCTTTTTGAGTCTATGCTAACTGACACCTCTCCCGGCGTGCCGTGATGGTCTTTCTGATCTGCTTTTCATTGAAATATGTGAAGTCCCTGTGCAGAGACTGAGGCAGAGAGATAAAAAAAGAGAGAGTGAGCGCGAGAGAGAGAGCGCGAGAGAGAGAGCGCGAGAGAGAGAGAGAGAGAGATAGAAAGATAGATGGAGACAGTAAGTATGAGGGATTTTTATACAGTACCTCACTGCTTTCTAAATTCGGTGCAGCAAAATCTAAAGTTTCATCATTCCTCAGATACAGTCATCTTTTGTGTAATAAACGAAAGAGCAATAGTCTGTCTTCCCAAAGATCACAGAAAGCCCAGTGAAACACAGAAAGGCAGTAATGCAGCTCGTCTGTGCAGAATGGGGCTAAGATTAAAACACATTTCAGGTAGAAGCGGCAAAATCTGAAAATGCATAAACCCACCTCTGCATGATAAGTGGACCGACTTGGGGGGAAAAAAACTCTAGAGAAGGGTATGTTTGGTTTGGACAATTTTAGATTTAAAAATGTAATATGTAATAGTCCTTTAATTTAATGGCCTTAAATTCTATTAAATCTTATCTCCCAAATGAGCACCACTAAATTTAGGTCTTCCTTTAATTAATGTGAGGTTCTCTATTCCAGCTGTAACCTTAACATTAGGAAGTTAACTGTAATTCAGGTCAATGCAGGACACATTTGAGTTAAATGCTATAATGGCGCACTTTTAAAAATAGAATGGGCCCTGTGAGTCTGGATCAGACGAGGATAATGCGGAATGTCTTTGCAAATAACACAGGCTGGCCCAGTTGTTAATGGGAAGTAGTTGGAAATATCAGTTTGCAGCGGACAGTTCATATTCCCATTGTTGGCAACACGGTATGACGATTCATGAAGGGATCGGCCCCTACAAACCAAACCCGTGCCCTATACTTGTCCTTGAAAGACGTGCTGGAGCGGAATACGCTAAGCACCGGCAGCCCAAACGGCAATAAACTATGCCAATAGACCATGATCTGTGTCACTAGAGCATAGCGAATGGCGGCCTGCTCTTGTCTTTATTACCCGCTAAGTGTTCTGTTCTGTGTGTTCGCTGTAAGAAGCAGCTGCATGGAGGCTGGGAGCCAGCAGCTCGAGCCCCCTCTACTCTCCCCTCTTTGAGTGTTTACTGCTGGGGGGGGTTCACTACCCCCCCACCCCCACAAGGGCGCTGCTCCTGCTCGCTGGCTGATGTATTAAAGCAGCACTCAATTAGAGCAGTCAGGCTTTGATGGTGATAGCTCGCTGACTATCTCACACTGCCACTAATGCTAGTTAGCAAGATGGGGAAATGATTAGAAAGACTGCACGTAATGATATACTGCTAGCAAAGTGAAGAAGATGAGGCTGTTTGTTAAGACGGAGAGGCCCGCTAGGGGGGAATTAAAAGATGGCAAATGTTTTTTTGGGGCTTTGTCCTTCATTAGGTATTGTATTTCAAACTTTAATGGTTCATTTGTATGGTTTACTTGAGAATATAGGACATCTGAAGTAGTCCCAAATGAGGATTTGATGTAGTTCATCATAATGTTATAGCTACGTAAATGTGTGCATGTAAATATTTAATATATTTGTCCACCTATAGCTACCCCTCACAGGGACTGTCATTCATTTTACACTCCTTTGCCCAAAGAAAGAGCCCTGACAAAAGTATTTAATGTATTACAATACACATTTATTTGTTGTGTATAAAGAAATGGCCTGTCTATTTTAACAGTTGGACCTGAGATTATGTCATAGCATTGAATCAGTTTTGATTTTATAATTTTTTTTCTCTCACCTTTATTCAGATGCTTCACAGTATGATAATGATACGGTTGATGACGGTTGGTCACTGCAAGTGTTACATGCTGTTCAATATGACTTGAAGGTGAACATCTCTATGCAGCTGCATCTTACAGGCTCTGGATTTGACTGTATTTCCAATACAGCTTTACAGACACTGACAGGCAATTAGATAGATATTCCCCGTAGAACTGCCCGATCAATCACAGCTGATACCAAAATCCAAAACATTTTCCACATATTTTTCCCATATTGACCATCTTAATCTCTTTAAGAAGAGTGGGTGTGTTCTAGCAATGAACTCTTCATCCTCCCGCCCAAAATATGAAAAGCCCTTTATACTCTGCTGAGTGGTTGTCCTCAGAATGAACTGGCTAGTTTTTGTCTTATAGCCAGCCCTACAGATGGTGGACATTTCCCTGCCTCTTTCAATGTCCATTTTGTATGTTTAGTTCATCTTCTCTGATTAGAGGATGAACAATGTCAAGCGTTGTTATGATTGCATTATATCAAAGCTGGGATGTGGAGACTTCTTCTGTTGCCCATACTTTGAGCTCCCTCTTATTTTTAATTTTTTATGGTGAGTCTTTGAGGCTTCCAGATTTCCCTGTCATACAGGATTCCATTACCTGTCGGAATAGCTTTGGATTATGTTCACGCTGCCGTATGGATGTTCCTCATCTCATACCAACGGTGTCACATTCGAGGGACGTTCAAGCGGTTATTATAGCACACACTCTTAGGTAGCTCTGTCTTGTGCCGTTTAAGGTTTTTAGCGCTCCAACTACACTTAATCCTTCACACTCATTTTCAAGTGGCTTTTAAAAATGGCAAGGTAACTCCTTTTGTCTGTGTGAAGTGCCTGTTGAGGAAGCAGAAGCTCAATAAAGACGCTAAGGAACATTTGACATAATCAATGAATGCCCACATAGACAGCCTGTTTTTCTGAAGGTTGCAATCACACGTGATTGTTCACATGTCTATCAGAAAGGGACATAAGCATACATTAGTCATAATAAGGGACAGTGTTTAGAGAGTGACTGGCCCTTGCCATACATATTTAAAAAATAAATAAATAAAACACAGGTATGATTTATTCTACTAGATGTACTATGTGTTGTTAGCCTTAATATTACAACAGAAGTGTGTGGGCCATATAAATAGTTTCAGAGAGCAGTCTGAGATTATGTGAATTTCAGACTGTAGTGACACCTAGAAGATTGCATCTATTATTAAAACCAAGATAATGTGAGTACTGAAGTGGAGCCCAGTGATCCAGGGGTAAATTGAGAAATATATCTGAATACTACTTATCATCTAATTTATTTATCACACACACACAGATTTATTTATCACACACACACACACACACACACACACACACACACACACACACACACACACACACACACACACACACACACACACGTACACACACACACACACACACACACACACACACACACACACACACACACACACACACACACACAAAGTCAGATAGTGTTTACATATGTCATATTTGATTTGAGTAAACCCAACCCTGGTCAGTATTGGGAGGGTTGCTTATAAAATGTATTGCACTACAGATTACAGAATGCATGTCCTAAAATGTAATTTATAACGTATTCCGTTAGAATAATCAAGGTGAGTGATGTATTGTAAATATTTATGATTACATCAGCATTATATTAGCTGTGGATTAAGCGGTTATGTCGGTCCTTGGAGTTATAAGCCCCTCCACCAACACCAAACCCTCAAGCCAACCCAAACAAGCAATGTCCAAATAACCTGTAAACTGAAATTTTCCCATTTGACGTAGAGCTTAAATTGTTACACATGCCTCCATTTGGTGTCAAATAACCGATCGAGCTGTAAGCAGGATTCAACTGTTACTGTTTATGAAGGAGCGCATATATATCGACTGAATCTCATGGCTATGATGAGTTAGCTTTGAGGTGAGTCAGTGAGTCAGCCACTGCCTCAGTGTGCTTAGCCAGACTTCAATAAAGGAGCTGAAGCCGTAGTTTTGTGCAAAAGGCCTGCCTCGGGGCATGGACCACATTTCCGCTCATTTGAAATGAATGCGTGGTGGTGATTTTTCTATACTTAAGCACTCTGTGCTCGTGGTCCTTCAACATTTTGTCGTCCTTTGCTGGATTTTTTTTTTTTGGTGCTACTAGGCTCTTAGTGTGTTTGCTTTATGTGCTGGTGTATGTGTGCATTTGGGAGTGCTGAAAGAATAGGCTTACTTCTCAGCTCTAACACTGTAATGTATTGCATTAGCTTGCCATTGTATACAGTTTGTTTGTTTGTTTTAGTTTTTTTTCACAAGTAGGGATTAAGTGTATTTAAGGAGGATTGCGGTTGCCCGAAATGGCCTAACCAAGCAAAAAAACATATTCATTTCAAAGAGATAGAAACACAACAAACACCAAAGCATGTTTGTTGAAAGTAAACAAAGTTTTTTTCAGTGTGAGTTTTCTACTGCTCTGTGTTCTGAATAAATGCCATGCTTGTAGTTCTTTGAAGTACAGCTATTAATGGGAGAGAGAAGACACAATGCCCAAAGAAAACAAAATGTGTCTTCCATATCTCCACAGAGAGGATAAAATGATCCCATCTTCCATACACTCAAGAAAACAGTATATAGAAACAGAAAACATTTCTAAGGTTTGTGCATTTCTGCAGGTCTCCTAAGCCTTAATGCTTAACTTAAATGTTGTGATGTTGTGAACGATCCAGGCAATCAGAGCTCATGACGCGCAGTAAAAAAAGGCTTATTTATTCAGAACACACACTTTCCAATTCAGAAGGATTGGGCATGTGTGTGTCTGTGTGGGGGGGTGGGGTGTAGGTTTTAGATCTGCCGTGTTGCTCACACTTGTTGCCTGTTGGGAACAAATTGCCAGTACACACGTTTTTTGGGGTATGGCATGCCGAGATGACATCTCCACTACATCATCTTCAAAGCCCCCTGTGAGGTTGTGTCTGATGCGCCTGCTAAATTGCATGTGTCAGAACAACTTTGTTTGATCCCAACTGTTATAAACAGCTCTTGTAGGGAGGCTGATGCTGGAGTTCGCAAGCACCAAAGATGCAGACACGTTTTCTAAAAGATGGGGAAAGCTATGATGCCTCCTGTGTCTCGGAAAAAATGAAAGAAACAAAAAAACACCAAGCGGCAATTGTGCCAACTGAATTCACCATCGAACGATGCCCTAGACATTTTCATGTATGTACAGGGTGGGTATGTAGACACCAGGCTTTGCAGGGGTTGTCTTCTGGTCTGATAACAGGAACCGAGACGGCCTGTCAGCTTTGATTTAATTCCTCGTCGGGGCAGGCCCTTCTTGACATGCATGAGTCACTCTTCTTTTGGCACGGCTTGGCCTGATGTTTTCGATTTCTTGTTGTATGCTCTCAGTCACGACAAGCCTCACCCAGCGCGGCGTGATGCGGCTCAGCTCAGTTAAGCCCAGCCAGGCGCTAACGTGTGTGTGTCTGTGGGGGGGAGGGGGGTTGGGAGGTGCAGTTGAGTGGACAGTGCTGAAGTCAAGCATAAAGACACAAGCTGACATCCAATTACCAGATGTTTCACTGGGGGGGGGGGGTTGAGGGAGGAGAAGTGGGGTATTCCTCTTCAATCGAGGTCTGACCAGATGTTGGTTTCAAACGTTAAGTCAAAGGAGGTGATATCAGTGTTAGAACGTCGTCAGGCGACCTTGTCCAGTATAACAATGATAGAGTGTTTGGTGGTCTGTGATTTCTGTGTACGTGTCTGCTCTCTTTCTCAGAATGGATCTCAAACATCGAACCTTAGGATGAGTTCTCTTTTAATGACATGCAACTGAAAATTGCATTTTTTTTTGTCCATCCAAATTTAAAATCCTTTTTAGGAGGCCTGTATTTCTGAGCAATTATTCTGCGTACTTATTTTTTTACTTCTTTTTGAGAAATTCTACTGCACACCTCAGGCCTCTTGAGTTTAGCACTCAAATGAATTTAGTCTGTTTTGAAAGTGTGAATTTTATAATAATTTCACCACTAAAGTTGTGGTCAAGCATTTCTAATCTTAAAATTCAAAATCCAACGGAGAGAGAGAATGATGTCGACCGCATGAAGGCATTTCATCTGGTTGCCAATTATCGTTGCATTGCTAGTTATAACTGAAGTAGTTGCTTTAACATACTGAGCTCTTGAGTTGCCCATGTGCCAAACTGTGTAGTGACAACACATACTAACACTTAAAGAGTTTCTGTGGTCCACTCTGTCTCCTAAAACATGCCTTTTGTTGCCTACAGGTGAATGTGTTGCCAGGCTGTTCCAAGGCACTCACGCGGATGCTCTACTGTCCGTACTGCGGAGGAATGCCTGACCTGAAGCCCTGTGCAAACTACTGCCAGAATGTCATAAAGGGCTGCCTGGCAAATCAGGCAGACTTGGACCCTGAGTGGAACTTATTCATCGGTAAGGTCTTTTCTTTCTTTTTTTTTTTTCCTTTGAGTTCGAGGAAATAAATGATTGAAATAGACAGTGAAGCAAAAGTTGCTTCTGATTACTGTCAAAACAGTGAGCCTTACATTCCCAGTGTGACTGTTCTGTGTCTCCCTTTGCTGGAGGCTCATGGGATATGGAGTGTTGATGCAGTAACTGGATGTTTTATCTGGTTGGGAAGTGTTTTCATGAAATCAATCATGCTTTAGGAGCATGGTGTGTGTGCTACTGCAGCAATATTTTTTAGCAAGAAGGCCAGAGTCTCTGCCTTTAAAGTCAATTTTTAACGTTGAACATATTTGTCAAACTCAACCTGTGAAGCTCTGTTTTGATATGCGTGAGGAGTTTTTTTTTCAGACATGGTATAGTGAGCAGTTGAGGCCGCCTCAAGTTTGACAGAGATTTCAGATTTCAAAAGTTCAAAAGTTATCAACATGAGAAGCTGGGAGTTGTACTTTCAAAGCATTTGTCAAGAGACATGATGTCATCCAAGTCTAAGCAGACAGGCTTTGAGATGTTTTTAGAAGGCACAAGTCCCATGCGTGTACGGACTGGAGTCTTTGTACCCAGGTAGACTATACTTTCCTAAAAAATGGTTGGTTATAACTTAGCATGGGAAGCATGCAACAACAACAACAACAACAAACACAAATAAACAAACACCCATATTTGAAACTGTTGTTGGTGATGGAGTTTCCATCCTTAGTCATTTAACTCTCTATTCTGTGTTAAACTGTTCAAAACATGTTTCATTTATTTTCAGCAACATATAATTTTGTCAGACTGATTTCTGCCTTGTGTCCTACCCCACATATTATGTGGGAAGAATACTGAGCTGACACACAGTTGTATCTTTTGTTCATGTTGACATTTTAGACTCATTTGCCAGGCTTCACATCAGCCAGCCAGCTTTGGTGCAGCAACAAAAATCTATTGACCTGGCTCTTCGTGGTCACAGGACAATTAGCTCTTGAGGAGAATCCATTATTTTCCCTCCATTTTAAGCTATGTTTGAACAAGCAAGTTCAGGCACTCTTTGTTTCTAAATATCATCACTTATGAGACTGGGCTTGATTGTTTCAGTGGAGACTCACCTTCACTCTATGTGGCAATGGTGGCATTTACCTGTATTCTGTGATGAAAATGGCCTTGTCACCTGCATTGATTGCTTCGAAATACTGCAGTCTGTTTATTCCAACTAGACATGGTTATTATCATCAACTGAAACTGAAATGATAGGGTCTGAAATGAAAAATAAAAAATAAAAATAAAAATCTTATCTACAACAATAGTCGAATCAAATTGAACTATATGGCATACACTTTTAGGCCATATGACTTAAATTATTATAAATTACTTAAATTAAATAAATTAATTAGTAGAATACTGCAGGATTAATACTTAACCACTGAACAACATGTTCATTTTGCAATTGTTTCGCTTCATACGGTGAGACATTTTTGTTTATTTCCGAGTAACAAGAAAAGGGGATAAATACATGTAAGCATTTTGCCAAAGGCTGCAAGTCTCCCTTCGTGACTGTTCTGTACATGAAGGATTCACGACACCATCCCTCCTCTCCGTGGATTTATAAGGGTTTAGAGACGAGTAAAAACTTCCAGATAACGGACTCCTACATCTACGGCTCCCCGGGGCCCAACTCAACTTCAGAACCAAAACATGACTAAAGCACAGTAAAAAACTAAAGCAGTGTCCTTCCATTTTTCATTTCACTATTGTATAATGCATACTTAAAAAAAAAATGTTTGTGAGAGACGGGTGAAGAAAGAGGAAGGAAATAGTAAAGAGGTAGTTGTATACAGCACACATGTCTCTTCGATGTTAGAGTACTTGTGGCAAACTCCACGGAGCTGAGAGAGAGAAAATATGTTTTTCATTTAATGCTTGGTTTTAGTCTGACTTACTTAGTTAACCAAAGTAACATGCACACTCCTCATACAGTCTCACAGCGTGCCTGAAGCTTCTCACAGACTCAGATAGAGCCAACGGCAAGGCCCTCAGGCCAGAAGTGTCTGGAAGGATAAGATCATATTCAGTGGAACATTAGCGGCCATGCGTTTGGGTTGCATGAGGGTTTGTGTGTATGGTTGTACAGAATTACTGAAGAGGAATGACACACGGCGAGAGGAGACAGAAAATCCTGACTCTGGCCCTGCTCAGATTCCAGAAAATACCGGCGCTGGTCCCTTTGGACTAAGGCCGGACGCAGTAGAAAGCATCACAAGAGTGGTGTTATAGACTGCAGTGCCTCCAAAGGATTCTGAATAAATGTGATGTCCAGTACTCTGGATATGGGAATCTTGTTATAGCTAAGATTGGTGATACATTTAGCCAATGTTCTCAGGCAAACCACTACAAAGACAGGGATGGAAATATTACTGATTTGTCATAGTAAGTGTTGGTGTTTGAAAGCTAAACAGTGTTCTTTTTTTCTTTTATAGTTTTGGCTCTGTTGCCTTTTTTTTTTTTTTACTTCATTCATTGTCACTACCTTTTCATAAATAAATCACCCCTACAGCGGAGAGAAATAGCATGTCCTGAAAGTGGTGAAAGTTGCCACATGCAACATTCTCAGCAGCATATTTGTGCTGTGGCTTGGCGTCACTATCCTCCCAGACCAAGAAACCTCTCCTCCACGGCTGCTGATTTCACATGGCGTTTAAAGTGCTGGCACAGTTTTGCATCAATTAGATAATGTATGTGTAAGCTGTTCCACACACCCACCCACCCACACTCATCTGCTTCTTTTTAAAGTATGTTCACAAATCCCCAGTGTAGTGAGTGAATCTTTGAGAGCGGGTGCTAGCGTGCTTGCATGTCCCAGCTGACCAAGGCAGCCTTGTTAGCGACGCATGAGAGAACTACGTGGGCCGAATGCCCTTGAAACGAGACGGCGGAAGTTGCAGGACACTGCAAATATCTGACGAGGACGTCTGATTGGAGAGATGATCCTGTGCTTTTAGACGAGCCGGGACATTTTGCAAATCCCTCATGAGTAATGCTGCCACTGGCTAATGGACCTGGCAATGTCTTATCCAAATTAATCTTTTACATTTAGACTTGGCACATACAGATGAACTGTTCTGATGTCACTTAGCATGTTAACTAAATATATGATAAAAATGGAAAATTTTAGCAGGAGCTAGTTTGGTATGAATACTGTATAAGATGGGTTTCATAATTTTCAGTTATTATGCTGTTCTTAGAGACATTTTTCACTCTGTTTTTAAAATGGTCTGATCTTACATATGCTTACATATCTTATTTTCACCTATAACCAGTGACATTTTTCTTAAATTCTGCTGATATTGAATGATACCATCAACTAGATTGATGGTTGTCAGACTCAATTTGTCTAGATAGCATGGGAGGTACATTTTAATACAGAACCCCCCCCCCCCACACACACACACACACACACACACACACACACACACACACATGGTGTTTCTGGCCCTCTTATCACCCCTCTGGCTTATCATTCACCTGCTGCTGTCACTAAAGGTATTTCTATCAGCATTTCTGTCAAGCTTCAATCACAGCACTGGCAGGTTTCACAGCCCTGGATGCATACCCAATATCCTCAGTATGGGTCTATTTGACAGGACCAGTTAGATTTCTTAGATGTATTATGTCTGTAAAATTAATTGGACATATATTTTCCTTTAAGTTCAAAATGTCAACATTCATCCATGTAATTTCATTAATACCATAATAATATACGTAAATAAATAAAACATATACGTGTGGAATTATGAATAAATATTACAACATTTTGTATTGAATGTAAAGTATTGCTTTTAGTCATTTCATTCTGCTCATTATAAAAGCTAATTAAGATGTAGGACCATGTTGTCCTTTGTTGAGCCCTTTGTCACCACGGTGTAAGTGATCTCATTGATTTTATTTGCTCATTTCTTTTTAATTGCTCAGCTCATCTCTCCATGTAAAGGGATCTCACCACAACCTTGTGATTCAGGAAATCTGAAGTCAATAATATTCCCTGCCCTAAGCAAGGGACTTTCAGCAACACCCTATCCTCAGCAACATAGTCTATTTTATAATTATTAAATTACCTTATTATACGGCTCTTCAGACTGCTGCAGCATGTTCCATTGATTTGAATTGGCTACCCCAATGTTTCGGAGGTCTGATATTCTTCCATAATGTCAGCTGCAAAAAGTTAATGACCACTGCCATAGGCAACGGGTTTATTGCTTCTGATTCACATCTTTCATATCTTTCCACAAGTAGTCCGCTCACTTATCATAACGGAAATTATTTGTAACTTGAGCTCAGCAAGTACTACGTTGATATGCAACACCTAAAACTTTAAAGTTCTATTTGCATTAAAAGCCAACTGTGCTGTAGTATTTTACATTAATAGGGCCGGAGTTAATAGGTTAATGCCTTGATGCTGTCAAAATTCAGACACTCCACAGATTCAGCATTTCCAAAACAAATAATCTATAACTCACACTGTGTTGAAGGAACGCTATAAGACTTTCTTTTAATTGTCTGCTAAAAAAGTATGGTAGATCAGACTTCCAAAGGTGCTATGGTGAAAAATGTGTCATGTTGTCAACACTAGTTATGCAGTGAAACCGATCACACTTCCAAAGGTGCTATGGTCAAAAATGTGTCATGTTGTCAACACTAGTTGACAGAAGAATGGCTGATGCTAAACTTTTAGACAAAGATAAAAGATTAATCAAAGGTTCTGAAGGTTCATTTCCACGTACACCTATAGGGCTCAGATACACATACGCGTTTTTGTAAAAACGCGACGCTAGGAAATACATTGATTCCTATGGTACGGCGCGCTTTCACGCAAAGCGCCCCGTACCATAGGAATCAATGCATTTCCTAGCGTCGTGTTTTTACAAAAACGCGTATGTGTATCTGAGCCCATAGGGAATCAGTTCCACATCAATGAAGACAGGGTAACGGATTGGATATCAATGTACAGTACAGTAAGACTTTTTATAAGGTCAGCTATGGGAGGTCACAGATCAATGGGGGTGTGTTACGGTTGAGAGGTGGGACAAGGGTTTGTGAGTGGGAGGGGAGGGGAGGTTACCCCACGGAAGCTTCCGGAAGGTCCACACACAAAGGCACAAAGGCAACATGTAAAATTGGTGGTGTGTATTAGATCACCCTGGCTGGAAAGGAAGTCTGGAAAGGTGCCGAGGCCTATTTTGCATAGGCCTGGTCTGAGGGCCTCACCATGGGTGATCAATGCCCATGGCAAACACACACACGGGAGAGCCCGCATGCTTGCAATGCACTTGTAAATATATGAATCAATGGTAATATCAATTTCTATCAGTCCCCTATTTGAATATGTAAATATTCACATTTAAAAACAATAACCTACTCAGCCATCACAGGTGTATGGGACTTCTCTCTGCCATACTCACACCTATGCAATGTTTCTGGGGAGTTGACCCAGAGGCAATGGCCTGAACAGTAACTGGCTTGGAGGGGATGGTGGTGACTTTAATACAGAGACATTCCATTGTCTCGTAGACGGCTAAGATAAATGTGATTGCCAGGAAGATACCTACCAGGCCTGACACCGCTGCCCACACTCCCTTGGACGTCTCCAAGGTTATGTGGGACGGGCATCAGTATAACCTGAGGGCCTATTCCGGCAGATCCAACAGTTGGTATTATTTAAGCTCTCTGCATAGTCAACCATCACCCCAACAGCCAAGTTTAATGGTTAATGTCTTGTTGCTGTCAAAATACAGACACTCCACAGATTCAGCATTTCCAAAACAAATAATCTATAACTCACACTGTGTTGAAGGAACACTATAAGACTTTATTTTAATTGTCTGCTAAATAAGTATGGGAGATCAGACTTCCAAAGGTGCTATGGTGAAAAATGTGTCATGTTGTCAACACTAGTTATGCAGTGAAACCGATCACACTCCCAAAGGTGCTATGGTGAAAAATGTGTCATGTTGTCAACACTAGTTATGCAGTGAAACCATCATCAAACACACATCCTGATAACAGTGAAACATTATTTTGATGAATGCCACCCCTATATCACAAATTGCAGAAAACCAATTCACAACCAATCATATCTGTACAACACCATGTCACATCTGTTGTCACCTTTGTCACCAAACATTAGTTATTTTTCGTATAACACATAACAAAAAGGCAATTACATTTGGATACATAAATACACTGTCTCTAAAATGGACATCTGCACTCAAGTAAACAGTAGACAGGAGAAGGGAGGGGGCAGAGAGAGAGAGAGAGAGAGAGAGAGAGAGAGAGAGAGAGAGAGAGAGAGAGAGAGAGAGAGAGAGAGAGAGAGAGAGAGAGAGACTCACTGGTGAAGTGAGTCTCACAAGAGTCTTTTTGGAGAATTGCTCTGCTTTCAACAGAACAAAGCGGAAAACCATTGCTACCAGTGAGTGGCCCTGATCAAAGAGGCTTGATGGTCCTCAGTGAATCGCAGGTTTTTCAAAGCTACATAGCTTGAGTGTGTTGTTCCCTGCTTTCATCTGCTGTGACCTCCGACAATAAGGGGGGTAAGAGAAGTGTTCTCATGTGGTATTTTTATCCATTTCTACCTCGTCCCTGTCTGGTCCCCAACAATGCCGTGTGTGTAGCGAGCGGATACTCAACAGGTGTGATGCTCTGAGGTGTCTCACAGGATAGGCACAGGGCTGTTTTGACAGTTAGATCACTCAGGGTTTCATGTTCATTCCATTAACCTCTCTGTCATCTAATGCATGGGTGCTAGCGCGGGAGCGCTACCTTTCTTCTTCATCTCAAAGCACAACTGCATTTGCAAACTAAAAGGCTGCCTAGCCTTCTGCATTTAGCTTCCAAATGCATATAGGGCCATGCAACCTATAGTGCCCCACGGACATGAATGGTGTCAAGGGATTCAACAGAGAGCATGCAGGTAACGGATATCAGTTCAGTGACTGTGGAAGTCTTAAGATGTTCTTTCTGATGAAGTCAGCTAAGGTGCCTTAGGAGGCTATTTAAATAGACTAGGATTCTGACAACACATAACTTCAAGGCAAGGGTGATTCTAAATAGGTTTTAAAATATGTATGATTTTTGCACCTTGAGGACACATATAGTTACCAAAAAGAGAAAGGGAGAGAGCGAAAGAGAGAGAGAGAGAGAAAGCGTGAGAGAGAGATTTGGTAAATGTGATTCTAAAAGCATTAAGGGTTCAGGGCATTCCTACTTCCGTCAAACATTCCGTCCAAAAATGGCCCCGCAAGACAAACAAGCGACACCCACTGCCAACATGTGATGTAGAGGAGGGGTGATGACTCGAGGCTGTAAACAGATTCTCCGCCATAAATCCCATATTCTTTCCACAGCTCCTAATTTGGCCTGTTCCACGGTCATGCATTCTTATCTCCAAACAGGAAAAAATAAGAAAATGACCATGAAGAATTAAGGAGTTATTCCCGTGGTATCCAAGCCTTACAAACCCAATCCATCAAACTACACCCGAGACAACTTGAGACAAGCAGAGGTGTTTTGTTTATTGCACATGAAAACTGGCTTCGGGCCTGCAAGTCATAAGTCTCGCGCAGACTCTCAGCATCCTTGTATTCAGTAGCGCATACAATACTTGAAAGTAAGAATCATCCCTCCCACGTACCCTCGATAAGCAGACTAAACAGCCCCATCTGTGAGCCTGTGTGCGGCTGGAGGGAATAAAGAAGCGTGGAGAATGGGGTGGTGAATGGGAACATAATTTCTGAAGGAAGCAAAAAAAGGAAACTCATCCTCCCCACCCTGCATTGGTGACAGACAGGAGCACACTATCGAGTTTGCACCTGTCAGGGCTGTTCCCGGCACCATCAGTGACTCGATCATCTCAAAGAAGCACCTTTGACAAACACACAAGCGAGGAAGGCCTTCGTGAAAAAGAACAGACACTTTGTGAGGGAGGTTGAGAGACATGGGAGATGCGACAGGAGACAATCAACTCACAACTCTCCCTGCTGTCTGAAAAGGGAAGAGCTTGTATTCTAAAGGTCAGAGTTCACATGTGTGGAAAATTATGCAAACAAGGGGGTGTATTATCTGATAAGGAAAAATCCAATCTTTTTTACATTCCAATGCTGTAACATACTGAAATATCTAATGGGGAGGGACTAACAAAAACTGCTATTATAAGACATATGGTTTAAAACTAAGGTTGTAAATAAACTAATGGAGTCTAAGCAAAATAACACCACTAATTTAACCACTACTACATTTAATTTCTTAATTAGTCCAAAGGTTCTACAGATCTTCAGATGCTGCAAAGTTATATTATTTGCCATGTAAGGGATAATGTATAGTCTTCTTTGTCCTGAAAGGATTTATTTTCTGACACTGACCGGCGGACTTTACATGTTCCCGCTTATTATACATCAACTTGTCAAAACGATCAAAGACATTCCTCCAAAATATCTCTTTTAAGTGATTTTGTTGTCATTTCATGGCTTCCGCAGAAAAAAATAGATCTTAAGGTGCAATACATAGTTTCTGCGGTCAAAAATTGAAATGTTTACCGACTTAACATAACCCTACAATTCTGTAATGGCCGGTCAACAGTTTTATAATAAGCAGCCTCATCTCAAATATTTTCTTTGGCTGTGGACTCCTTGGCCTTTTTTATTGCTAGAAGTTCAGGATGGAATTTCTGGAATCCAGGAGAATGGCTAGAGGAGGAGCATTTACTAGCTGCTGATTAAAGCCTGACAAACCTTTAGTCCAGCATATGTTGTGTGTTGTTGATAATATGAATGTTGGACACATCTTTCCATTTGTCTGTTTGCTAAACAGACTTGGGTCACTCATGTAACCGAGTTAGCTCAAGACACAATGGTTAGTCCTAAACTACAATAAGATATTTCCGCTGCCCTTATCGCATTCCATAATTTCCCACCTACCTTGTACGTTTGGGTCTGAATCAAAATAGCAGGTGTGAAAGGTGCCTTAGACTAGTCACTTCTGTGGTTTTAACTACAGTCGTGTTACTGATAGCTAGGGTGAACAGTGACCAGTGTAGCTGGCTAGCTTAATGACCCATTGGACTATATAACTGCATTGCAGACTTGCTTCATAGTTCAGGTAATCCACTCCCAAGTTGATCTCCTGCTAATGAGCAACTGAGACCTGGAGAGTGCTATTAGTGAACTAAAGTTGGCAACAATGGAAAGCTCTCGAGCTATTATGGTCCGAGAGCCCACTCCACAGCTCAGAACTGGCTTCAATTAAGACAAGGGAGCATATTCTACAGTAGGAAATTAATTTTCAGGATATATCTACTTGGCGGCGAGCCTCTAATAGAGCCATTTTAGTGTGAGGGCTATGGAAAATGAAGTGTAAATGGAGTTACCTGCTTTAATCCTTTTACTAAAGGGGCAATTAAAAATGTTCTCATGTCTACCTCGAAAAGTGTCCCATTTCATACATTTTTGAGCAATGCTAATAAAGGTCAAACTGCAAGTATCTTTTATTATCACTTTTATTATTCAACCTCACCCTATAACACCGCAAATCTGAGGTTGACTGATGAAACTTTTTATCCGCTATGTATATGTTTTGTTTGTGGAAACTTAATTTGGTGTGACTAGAGAATGAACCCAGCTTACAGGTGTGGTAAAGGATAAAAGGTGTGATAAGAATGCTCATTAGTTTTATTAAGATTTGTATTCCCTTCATTGTGAGCTTATGAAAGTATGGCTTGGAGTTCGGTCTCTGTTTTGGGTTCATGGTTCCAGTGGGCTCGATTTTCCCTTATAGTTTGATACAAAAACACCTTGAATATGAGGGTCAAATCACCTTCCTTCCATGGCAGTTATTGCATTCATCTCACATGAAACAGACCTGCTTGTTTGTATTTTGTTGGTGTTTTTTCTCCTAATTCAGAGTAGGAACAGGAGTTTAATTAACGACTTAAAACACGTACCAATACCACCATAACCAGATATATAACGTCCTTTTTTCATTTACTATCTTCCTTTTCTATATAACTTTTTTAAATTCTATATTTTTCCGATATTTGTAGGCAAGACCTAAATGGTCCTTGTATAATAAAAACAGCTTTTAGTTTTAAGCAAGTCATTATTATTCCTTTAGGGATCAGACCTCCCCCACAAGCCTTTTAAAATGATGAGACTGACAACAAACAAGCTTGCCCACGCTCATTCCTCATGTAACCCTGGGAGACTACAGACTACAGCTAATATCCAGAAATCATGTCCTCTACACAGGGATTAAAGTATTCCGGCATCGTGCCGGATTTCCAGCGTGCAGCGTTTGGCTGCGGAAAAATAAAAAGAATAAAAACACGTCTCGATATCATCACCATTACTTTCGGGTTTATGAGTTTGTCTGCCAATGATATGAAAGGAGCACACCTCTCACGCTCTCAAAATAACATTATTAGCCAATCAGAAGTAGATGGGGCAGGTCTTGGGAAAATGTGCTTTCACCACCGACTTTTCTCAATCGCCTTGCCTATGCTACGTAGATGCCGTAGAGATACTGTCACACCGAAGGGAAGGACAGTAAGCCTTTTGGTACCCGGTGCAAGAAGTTGAGAGAAGCAGGTGCTTGCTTCTGCACTTTGTGCTCAAGAAAGCTATGCAACTAACGTGAAAAAAGTGCTTCCACGTCATGAGTTAGACCCAGCTCATAGAGCAGCTATTCGCACTATCCAACACAACGCCGGGAGCAACAACCACAGCTGATGTACAAGCATCAATGACTGACCGTGTGTGTGCCCTGAAAATACGCGTGTTTATCGCAGAGCACAATCTGACTTTCAGGCTAACTCAACCTCTGGTGAATTAATGCCAAGAAATAGCTGAATACAAAATTGCTTTGACTAAACTGTCAATATCCAACAGCATGCCAGCTTTTTTAACACAAACAGCATAACACCAGAGTTTAAAAGACCTCTTTTGGAAAAGCTAAAAGAAGGCATGTATTCCTTAATGTCAACAAAGCCACCAACCAGAACATGGACAATGTCCTTGTTCATTTTTCTGATGAAGATGAGAACGCAGTAAAAACGCCACACTTGCCAGGCAGGAACATGAATATAGCCAATGCCTCAGCACTCATGCTAGAATTAAAAGATGTATATTTTACGATTATTTCTTTTGAACAAAGAAATCATGGAAATGTTGCAATATAAAACTACAGTATTATCTACAGTTCACTGTTTCACTTTAACGGTTTAAAGTGAATCGCTGTCCTTTTTCAAATATCCTCAATTAAATGGTTGCAAATCAAATCTTCTTCCACTGACTGAATTTTACATATTAAACCATGTCACCTTGTGGTTGTAGGTCATCTTGAAATCTTTCAAGGACAAAGCTAAGCAGCAAAACTTGATATAAAAAGAAACCGTAAATGCTACATGTGTTATACATGTATACCATGTAGTGAGGTGGAGTACTATTGCTGACCTTTCTTGGTATTGCAGTTTCAAAAGTCCAACCATAATCTGCAATCATTCATTTCTAAATGTTTTTTTTTGCTTTTTTTTTTTTTTTTTTTTTTTTTTACCCTTTAAAGTTGTCCACGCCACAGGACGACACCCTCCCTAGCACTCACCCACACACAAACAAAAGCTTTAACCCCTGTCTACAACACTGTACATGTTTACAACCTTTTAAAAAAACTGAAAGACACTATGTCCACACAGAAAGGCACTTTTGAAAACCAGTGTTGAAAAACTATGTGAAACTACTCCCGTGTGACAATGGATGTGACTCGTATTCCCTACCCTTCCAACAGTCATTCTCAGGTATTCAGTTAATGGCATTAGGTCCATCAGGACTGGTTTTGAATACATCATTAAGGCTGTATCTCCTCACACCTCACACCAATGGCTACCTAAAGATAACGGTTTTTAAATAAGGAAGCATGCTAGCATGTTACAAAGCCGATAGAAAGACAGACTCTCTAACACATCTCTTAGGTAGAGATTATTCATTCTTTTCACAGTTTTCTCTTAGGAGAGATGTGTTTTTGAAGTCAGCGTTTTAACTCAGAACAAAAGTAGATGACAGCACCTAACCACCACATAGCATTAAAAAGTCTTCTCATAAATAACTACAGACCACATCTATAGTATATCTACATGAAAAAGGGAAATATAAGAACCGTAGCTCTTTTAGAACAGGATGATTCACGTGGGGAAAAAACACCGCTTAAAAGCAGTAGCTCTCACAATGTGGATAAAAGTGTCCATTGTGTTCAGCTGCATTAAGCGGCCGGCCCGCGTATTCATTTAAAGTCATTTCTATGCGGCTTCCTCTTCTGTTTGAGCTCCCCATCCCTAAAAGTCACTGTCACAGCTGCCACAGAAAGCGCCTCATCTCCCGCAGAGCCTCGTCTCCTTTCCACTCCGTCAAAGATTTAAAGAGATCTTTTTTTAATTTTTTTGGCTTTTATAAAGAATGTTTCCCAGCTGGTTTTATGGTAATTCATCCCTATCCCTACGACACCTTTTTTTACGGATTCTTAAATGAATACTGGGTTGGCTTTTCCTGAGCGACGTTCGTTAAGGTCGGATTTTTTAGACTGTCTTTTACCGCCTGGAGCATTCCTCCCACTGACTGTTTACATTACTGTCAAGACAGATTTCAGCAGGGACTAATAGCTCTCCTGTAGCCTGGAGTCTGGCGAGATCCAACTATAACAGGTAAGGCAGAACAGAATCCCAGTGTTATGCTGCAGACTGCCTATAAAGAGAGTCTTTGACACCTCTTGTGTGCTTTAGTCGGAGCACTAGTTTTACAACCCAACCTTCAGTCTTCTATTACCAGTACATTTAACAGGGAGACACTTTTTTCTCTCACTCTCTCTCTCTCTCTCACTCCGTCAGTCTTCTCAGAAACCCTGTTAATAAGAGAAGCATGAGTGAGCTGTTTTTTAACTGCAGGCGTGTTTGTCAACAATGTGAGTTTAAGAATAATGGAATCTGAAGCAAACCTTAGTTAATGCCAACTTTTTTTTACATCTTCCAAAAAAAAACACAGTCCCAGTTCCTATTCAAAACAAGTTGTTTATCTCAAGGCCTGTACAGTGTTGACTTCCAGTGTCCCCCCCTCCTCCCTCTTCGCCACCCTGACTCATGAGCCACAGGTTTATTGCCTCACGGTGGCAAATGAGTCAGGAGATTCGAAAATAGCTTGTTCAAACCTCATAAACCAGAATCAGCCCAGAGGAATTCGATCTGTGCGTACTCTCTTCGGAGCCTCGCACCGTTGTTGATATAAATAAAAAAAACAATTCCACCTCGTTGGCAAAAGCAAATATGCAATTGGTGATCAGCACTCTTGTGAGGTGTCGGCGATGAGCAAATGAAAGCCATCAATCCACAGAGTGGCAAGGCATGCAGCCTTCGGGCTATGGTTTCTTCATAGGAGGAAGCCATGCTGTGCACACACTGTCCCAGGTTGACCTTAGTGTTACCTGGCAGCGGATGTGTTAAAGCTCCGTGATTATGTGTTGCTGTGTAACTACATGAGACTGCAAGCATCTACCGGATGACAGATATTGACAAATCCATTGTGGCTTTTTTTTGCAGCTGCCACGAGAAATATGATTTTATACGCACTACACTGTGGTCAGGAGAGACGGGAGAAAAAATGAGCTTGTTTAACAGGCACTAATGATTCAAGCTTTCGATAATTAAAGATCTCCAGTAGACAAAGGCGCAAGCACTTGGACATTTGAAGGCTATTTTCAAAACCTTATTGAGACATTTAATAGTCAGTGCTTTATTCTTTGACACACATGATAAATGAGTGGGGAGGGAGCCCATTAAAACAACATAATTAATCCACGACCTTCTGTTTCATACCATGGCTTTCTCCGCATACAAATTTCACTGACAAAATGTGTTTAAGCTACAGGAAATAACCTCTAAATCTACTGCTGCCCACCCAACCAACCGCCCATCCACCCCACTCCTACCCCACCCCTACCCCAACCCCCCTCCTTCAGTTGTCTCATGTACCGCTCTAATAAAATATTCATTCCTCCAAGCCCGAGACATTTCCCACTCAACTGAGGGTTTTAGCCTCGACAGCTCGGCAGGAGAAACCAGAATCTCCCTCTCTCTCTCTCTCTCTCCGTGTGTGTTTGTGTGAGTGTGTGTGTGTGTGTCTGTGTGTGTGTGTGTGTGTGTGTGTGTGTGTGTGTGTGTGTGTGTGTGTGTGTGTGTGTGTGTGTGTGTGTGTGTGTGTGAGCCTCCATATCACCTGAGAAAGCTCTACCTTGGTGGTCTGTCTTCTGAGAGGGATAGAGAGAGAGAGAGAACAAGTGAGTGAGGGAGAGTTAGAGTGAGAAAGACAGAGATAGAAAGAGAGAGAGAGAGTCTTGGAGTCTCGCAGCACAGCTGAGGACTTCAGAAGCCCCAGGTAAGCCCCCTGCGCTCTGACCTCCAGCCGGCTCCTGATGGAAATCTAACCAAGCATCACGGGCAATTTGAAGCCCCAGTGTAAACAAACAGAAGTGCTCTTCAAAGGCAGGGGGGACCAAACAGAGGTTGGCAGGGAGAGTGGACTAGGGCACGCCTGCAGCTCCATTTACACACATGATTCACAGGGAAGTTATATATATATATATATTACACAAGCACCATAGGCACTTCTTTACTACAAAATATTGTCATTTACAGTTTTCACTTCTGAATAAAAAAAAATATATATATGAGAAGTTATCAAGCACATAACAAGAAGTATACTAAAGAATATTTGCATGTGTATTTTGGTTGGTAAGACTATAATAACACAAGAAGCATCTAGGTTTTGCAGTTATAGCTATAAACTAAAAATGATTTGTGAAAAAAGTGATGGATGTCAAATCGTATTACAATCATGTGCCAAATCCTATCATGTCTCAGAGACAGTTGGCATGTAAAATGAGTGATGTGGTTCTATTTCAGTTTGGCAAAGTGAAACAGGGAACAGTTTTGCAGTGATTCAGCCTCACCCACCTAAATAATATGTGGATGTTTATAGCTGAGGGCTGTTCAAGAAAAGGGATTTACCTGAGTACTTCAACTGAGTTGAAGGACTATGCTGGATAAAATGGACGCTAAGGTTACGCTGTCACTGAAATAAAACTGTGCATTTACTTAAGAGTTAAACGCAGACATTCATAGGGACTTAAAGTTGTCCTGAAAATGTTTCACTCGACAGCTTTTAAATGTAACAGGACTACCCCACTGTTTTACACAATACAGCACTTTAAAAAAGAACTGCCCTCCAGAGACTCAGGCCGAGGAAAGAGGTATAGGCATCACGTATTTCACTCCAGATAGTCAATGTGTTGTTTCCTGGTTTATGTTCTTTCCTATATAGCCTTGTATAAAGCAGAACGATAGTTTCCCCTTTTTTCTTATACTTCTGCCAAGGTTCTCCTCATTGAGTTTGTTTCCAACTGATTGATGTCTGCTGTGGCTCAACATCTCAAGACAGCTCTCCGATTTTTAATTGCGTTATCTGCGAGCGAGTTCCATTCCATTTATGTGCCTCTGCCCTGCGAGTGTTCATTCACCCGAAGCTTTGCTCTACCTACTCTCTTGCCCACTAATTGACACTCGAGTCCTTCTCTTTCACCCTTTGCGGCAGTGTAATAAAACACGGAGGCTGTGTTCTCTTCTCCACGGGCACCTGCAGGCTCTGTAATCTTCCAGCTGTGAGACGAGACAGGAGCTAATGAAAAGATCAAATACTTTTTTACCCCTCCTCTTTTACCGTGCTCATCCGATCAATACCGCCATCCTATCTAGAGTAATGGGCTCCATATGAGCGCAAATTAATAACACTTCGTTTTCATGATGAAACTATGGCGTTGCGGAATCAACTATCCCTCCTATCGATTTGGGCCAAAGGGAGCGATACTGGGCTATTTAGTCCATTTGGGAGAAGAGGTCTTTTCTGTTTTACTCGAAGGTTAACTTAGTTCGTTTCATCAGTTCCCTGAAGAACAAGAAGAAAGTTTGAAGTAAAGGCGCACTCAACTCACACTGAAGCCCAAACTTTAAAACAAGATGAAATGGTCTTGCTGTTAGAGGTTATGAATGTGGATGCTGAGGAAATTCCCTTACTCAACTGAAGGAAAATTTGAATGAAAAAATCTTAAAGTTTTCTCTCTGTTGTTAACTCAGATCTGAAACAGATTTTACTATCACAGACGATAATATAACTTTATAATACTAAACAGTAAAACTTTCATGGAGTAGGTTTTTGTCTTACCTCCTTCACATTTTCCTGTTGCCTAATTCCAGTTACTTCACATTTCTGTCAAAAACATTGTGTAAACACCAGAAAATGTTGTCCTGTGTTATTATTTTTGTTTGTTTTATTTCAGCTAGTTTTATTGCCATACACCATAGTGCAGATTCTCACTCTCGAATGACCATTTGACACCATTACTGTCCATGAAGTGGCAGGAACAAACATTATGGAGGAATTTAACTCAGTGGACCGTTGTGAAAACCAACATTTTAGTTCAGTTATGTAGGGGGTAGAAATCACCCTTATCCAAATTGGCAGAAATCACAGCATATATTATAAGGCATAAGATGCAAGCCCTTTTCCCCCGGCACCATGCTGTGAAATGAAGCACTACCTCTGAATTATAAATAGTTGTATAACAACAGAAAGAAGGACTGGGCAGAGAGCTCATAAAGTTCATTTGAATCAGGGCTCCATGTGTGTTAGTGTGTTACTATGGAAACGCTTGCTTTACCTGCACTGCAGAACATGTACTTCACATCACCTAAATATGTAATGTGAATCATGTGAATTGGTTGGACATGAGATTTACAAATTCACAAGGCTATTTCAAAGTGGCTTCTATCAGAGCCCTACAGTATTCTCCTCTGTTATCACCCCTTTGTCAGACAGAGTGTTAGTCTCCTGGCTAGATTTATTTATTTTTTACATTTAATCTGAGACCATCTCTCTGCGGGATTATGTGACGAAAAGGCTAGACATTTGCAGACAGCGCATTTCAACAGGAGGCGTCACCATGATGCAAGAGAGATATCAGACAAACTGCACTCTTCGGGTGGACCTCAAGAACGGCCTGTTTGCTCTCTTTGAGGCATTACAGCTATTTTGGGGTCAACGACTCACACTGCTGCGAATCAATTCCTCCATGATTTCCATCCCCACTCAACTTGGCGATGACTCATTTGTGTACAGAAGTACTTCATGATGTGTTAAACATTCCGAAATTACAGTATGATTCACAGCGCCTTGGGGACAGTACAGTGCTCCAAGTTTTTTTTGTCTTCTATGACTGCAAAATGTTTTCTCTAAGCAGAGTGCTAATTGTATGATTATCGCAATTGGCAAGAACATTCATTGTTTTTAGCTTTGGGATAATGTGATAAAAGCAACATTAGAAGAGAAAGACATTGTGTTCCATCTAAATGCTAAAACAACCCAACTGAATTAAAGGAATGACTTTCAAAAATGTCCCTTATAGCTGCTGAAGCATTACCAAAAAAAAAATCCAGATTTGCCTCTCTAAACTTTTGTTGAGCTCTTCTCACTGAAAACATTGTGATCCTTAAAAAAGTAGATGCAAACAGTGGATACTCTTCCCAGTGTACAGGTACAACACCCTAGCTGCACGTGAGAGGTCATTTCTCGCTTTGGTCTCTTGGGAATCTGTAACACAAGCACGCGTGACTGCTGGGAATGCAACCCTTACGTACCCTTGCAACTTTTATAAAGCAATGCCAGGGCCATCATGTGTCCTGTCTATTCAAACGCATATGGTGCGTAGAGAGAACCCCAAAAATGTCAGAGCTTCACAATTACTGAGAAAACTGCTGTTGGATAAATGCGTGGCCTTGTACGCTGAGACTAATTAGTGTACGGGCTGCGTAGGTTTGAACTCGCCTCTGAGGGTGAAGTGGAGACGGCTTTGTAGGCCACAAGACCTTCTGCTGAGGGGTCTTGTTTATGCTAGTGAGGTGAGAAAAGCATTTGTTAGCAATGTTACATGAGGACATTCACCGTGCAGCATTAGGCAAGGAGGGGTTGCAAATGCAGTAGCCTACTAACCGCGCTGTATATCATCGGCCATGTGGACTAGAATGTGTCCTTTGGGGTCTCCATGGCTGCTGACAAGTTACAAATAAATAAAACAAAGGTCATGGACTTAATTCTCAGTGGAGCAGGAAAATGTGTAAGATATTTTTCACAATACTGTAGTTAATCTGAAATGAATGAGTCTTATGAATAATTCCATCTATTATCAATCACCAGTTGCACTTAAACTCAAGTTGTGTACCATGTCAGTCATTGTCCTCTAACCCCCTACCACCTTGAATTCATTCTGTTTTATTTTGCAAGTTCACCTGTTGGGTCTGCCTACTAAAAACTCCACTGCAACAGTCCAAAGTTCCACTCCCGACTGCCTATCTCATACAGTAATCCTCAGTGATCTTACTAACACAGAGTTTGTAATTTAGGTGTTAGCTGGTTGATCTACATTTATAAAATGCGACATAAATGTGTCCTCTGTCTCTTTCTATGACAGATGCCATGCTGTTGGTGGCAGAAAGACTGGAAGGACCATTCAACATAGAGGCCGTCATGGAGCCCATAGATGTCAAGATCTCCGAGGCCATCATGACCATGCAAGATAACTCCATGCAGGTTTCAGCAAAGGTAACCCCCCTCTCATTACTGATGCAAGATCTTTTTTTGCTTTTTTTCCTTCATCCGCTTCTAATCTTAAACTAAATAGGTTGTTTAAGATAGCAGGAAGCACCTGATCAAGTAGGGTAAGCCAGAAGATGTGTATTGTGTAGTGTGAATTCATCTGCTTGCTTCTGATACTCTTTTCTTCTCCCTTTCATCCTGTCCCCTTCTTTTTTTCTATCTTTCTACCCGGCTGTCCCCAAGCAGATGGGTGCCCCCTTATCAGCTGTGTTCTGCATAAGGTTTCTTCCTGTTAAAAGGGAGTTTTTCCTTGCCACCTTCGCCTTAGTGCTTGCTCAAGAGGTTCAGGCTCTGTAAAGTGCCTTGAGACAATTTAAATTGTTATATGTGTTGAATAAATAAATACAATTGAATTGAATAAAACTTTGACCCACAAATCTGATAAGCAGACTCAGAAATCCTGCCTTGCGGAATACACCTCCTACTTTGAAGAAGACCTTAAGTCAACTCTGTGAGAGTTAAAAGCATTGCTGTGTGTATGCTGTGTCTTGTGTCAGTGATTCCCATACCCCTTTCATGAGAGTCCCATGGAATGCAAGCAGCAAAAACATCATGTTGATTTTTATATTCATGGCGAAAGTCGAGTGGATTCAACTTCTTTGAAAGCCCTCTCATGCATGTTTCACATAGCCATAATGGGCGAGAAAGAGGAAATATGTCAAATAATGTATGGGAACATCTTACATGATCTGACAGTGTCAAGGCTTTCCAGGAAATGGGCCCTCAATAGGGAGAGAGTGTGCATTGAAAGGAGGCCTTTAGTTGTCGCGGTTTGTCCTGAAACTGTAAATGCACCGAACTCTAATGCACCACAAGGTGCTCCAAATCACAGATTTTCCCCACTTGTCGACGTCTTTCATGTGAAAAGAACAGACAGCTCCAGTTCAGACGCCCAGCACCAGTATAGTTGTCTATAATACATTTTGACAGAGAGTGGACTTTGTGTTGTAGCCATGTAGTTCTGTAGCATGGCTGTCATATCACGGCTACATTACAGCTCTGAGAAGAGGGAGAGAGAGACAGAGCAAGAAAAGAGGGTATAGAGAAAGATAAAGAAAGAGAGGAAGACAGTAGAGTGAGTGAGTGAGTGAGAGGGAGAGAGAAAGGGAGAGAAAAACAGAGAGAGATAGAGAATGAATATGTTTAAGACAGTCGGGAATCACCATGCTAGCAGACTATACTGCACTAGGGGAAAGCACTGCTGAGAAAGACAAGCTCTTGTCAGGAGAGTCATGTATGGCATTAAAGTGCTCCATCAACACCAGCCAGGAAGTCAAGCCTTAAAGAGAAGAGGGGGAACCCAACAAATATGCAAACTGTACTGACAGGAGGAGTGATAATAAGCCTGAGTAGGTCTCCAAAGTAGGGTCTTCACAAGGTCAAACAGAGGAATACGCTTTTAAAGACACACTGTATAGCATCCTTCTCAGCTCAGGCTGTATTCAGATGTCACCGTCTCCGAGAACTGAGAAGTTCAGTACCCCTTGAAATTGAATTGTTGTATTGTTGCATTGCTTATTCTGGGATGCCTGCTGTTTTCTTAGAGTGCTTAGTTTTTCTATTAGCTCACAACAAGCGCAGTTGCTCACTTTGTGGAGCTACGAGGAGAAAAGTTAGGATGATGATTCGGCTTTTCATTGAGTCGACTTTTTTGTTTGTCATCTGTGTCCATTCACTGATTGACTGAATGCTCTTGCATGAAAATATAACCAAACTAACATCTGACTGATTTGGTTGTCTTTTTTGTTTGCTTCTTCAAAATGCCACGTCTCCATCACGTCTCCATTAAGATCAAATATAACAACGTTTATATTCCAGACAGAACACATGTAATTCAATCCACAAGGCATCGTAGACATTTTTAACCCCGTAACCAAACAACTGCCCTTGTTTCTCACACTGAAACCCCCCTAATTGCAGGTTTTCCAGGGATGTGGGCATCCCAAGCCTGCTGGAATGGGGCGGTCGGCCCGCGGCATCACAGACACTTTTAACGCCCGCTTCAGACCCTACAGCCCAGAGGAGCGGCCCACCACCGCCGCTGGCACCAGCCTTGACCGCTTGGTAAGGGCGTGTGTGTTGTGTGTGTACATGGATGGGTGTTGTGTTTGTCTTAGAAGGGTGATGGTTTGTGTTTGGGTGGGTGTGGGGGGCTGGGGCCGTGTTGGGTTAAGGGTGGTGTGTGTGTGTGTTTGTCAGTGTTTAGGTGCATACCTGTGTGTGGGTAATGGGTGGTAGGGAGTGGCTCTTGTGGTCACAGGGGATATGTTTTCTAAATAGTCTTGAGCGCAAAAACTGAACAAAAACCAAATGGTGGCCAGTAACATGTGGAAAATAATTTCTGCAACATTCTAAGTGGGCAACCCCCTTTATATTCCCCCTCTTTATTAAAGTTATTCTCCGCTGGTAAACAGAATGTGTACACATACACGTGTCCATGTGGCAGTGGTCTTGTTTGTAAGGATTACAGTGTTTTGGTGCTATTCAATTAAGATGTAACTAGAGCACACCAACAGCCAACAGCTGACTAATTACAGGGCTATAATTTGTAAACAAGACAGCCTGTAATTTTCCCCATTAGTTTCCCTTAAAAAAAAAATAATGCTATATGCTTTACCTTTATTTGGCTCGCTCTACTAACACAACACTCAAATTTGAAAATAGATTTGCACTTTTTGCTTGTTACTAATTAAATAAAAGGCCCTGGATTTTACTGGGGTTTTTTGTTGTTATTTTTCCCACACGGTCCTAGGCCTGGCGAGTTAAAAGCTAAGACTTAATGTCAGTCCCACATGGCAGCTAGCTGTGCAGCCTAGGCCAGATCCGGGCCGAGGCCACAGGTGGATCATATAATGGACCAGGGCCCCCAGCTGGTGTGGATTCGGCCTGTCACCTGAGTAACGCCATCCGTACGTTAGTGTCGCCTCTGTCTTGGGCCTCTGTCTCTCGTGTAAGCCGTCGTACACACACTACCAGTGATCATTCCTCCACTAGACACAATCAGAGCTAGTTAGCGTTTGCACCTTTCAACTTCAGAGACAGAGACTACATACAAGGCCAAGGCCGGGTGGGTCGTCAACCACAGAGCAACCGAGAACGAGCGCTCTTCCGGTTGCCTGTGCAGTATTTTTCCCCAGATAGATACTTCTTCATTTCCTGAAATAGACTCTGGAAGAAAGTATTCATCTACCCTGAAATTATTCATCAAAATGAAACCACGCTGAATTATTAATTGCATGATGAGAGAGGTTGTCACAGAGGCAAAGTGACAATCCTTCCTCTGAGTATAAAAGAAAAAAAGAAACTATGCTCATATTTCATTAATATGTAGTGTTTCCCCCAAAAGATAATTGACTATGCCCATTTGTGCGTCGATAATACCTTTGCTTGAAACCAAATTCTAATTGAGTATAAAGATGAGGTTTTGTAGATGGGGGGAATGAAGCTGGTGCAATTGTTGGGAAGAGTAATGAATGACACCAAATCAAACGTTGGGGGTGGAATGAAAAATAATCTGAAAGTAGCAGTGGTGTGTGCGGGGAGAGGTGGGAAGAGATTGAACATACCTGCCATGCCGTTTTATGAAATGAAATGTAATAGTGGCTGCTGCTGTTCTCTCCTGTGCATGGAGATCATGTTCACCCCAAGGCAAACTGCCTTTCTCTCTCTCTCTATTTCTCTCTCTTTCTCCTCTCTACCTTTTCAATGAAATCCCTCTTTTCTCTGTTCTGCTGCCGCTTCCCAGAGGATTGTCTGGAGGACAATGCAACACAGCGTAAGCCCTACAATCCTCCTCTTCCTTTACCTCAGTCATTTGTCTTGTGAATTCAAGCCCCCACCATTACTATCTCTGTATCTCACTTTCTTTCTTCTCTCTCTTTCTCTCTCTTTCCCCTCTCTCTGTCTCACTTTCTCTCTCTCCTTCTCTCTCTCTCTATCTCTCTCTCTCCTCTGCCCACTCTGTCTGACTTTCTTTCTTGTTCTATCTCTCTCTCACTTTCCTCTCTATCTCTGTCTCACTTTTTTTCCCGTTCTATCTATCTCTCTCCCTCCCTCTCTTTCTGTCTCTCCTCTGTGTTTTCACCTCCTCCAGTACTCTGTGAGTTTTGAATTATAATGTCTGCTGCTTTTGGATTTTCTATGAAGGTGTTAGTTGGGGTCAGAAAGGTCATTCCCTCATTAGTGCTCCTTGGACACAATCAGATTATGAACAAGGGGAGGGAGATGAAAAATGGAATGCGCCCGAACATTACAGTCCAATGATTAAAGTAAAGGGAACTGATCTCTCTGTCAGCTATTTTTTTCATGAGAAAAAAAATGAAGCAATACTTTTTCACAGTGATTGTCTCTGTTTGGATACATTTTTATGCATGTGGGACCAGTCCAATGAAACTGTCTTAACCCCCTCTCTTGTGCGAGCTACAGGGTTTCCTAAGCCAAAACATAAGGTTTCATCGGCTTGAACATTCATGTGAAACACGGCCAAGTCGTATGTTAACAAAATTATCCCCATCACTAATACAATATTCTCAGACCGACATTTCTCATTTTTTTGGCATTACCCAAAACTTTTCTCATGCTGACTTATTGCAACACTCACCAGGGTCTCGTGAAGTGGAGGGCCCAGGCGTATAAGTTGAGTCTGATGTAGCTTGTCAGTAGCTGGGCCCTCGAGAGAGAGATCCACTCTTGGCTGTGGATTCCATTCCCACCCAGAGCCTGTCGAGCCCCCAGCATGCCCGGCTAATGGACTCAGGTCCTGGAGGAGACACTCAAGTCACCTGCCAACTTCTCCTGTGAAGACCCAAAGCAGAATGAGAGCAACTGTGAGCCAAGGCTGACATACACACTACACCTCAAGTATATCTAGCGTTACCACAAGTCAATGAAATCAAATTAAAAAACACTGCAAGCATTTTCAGGATCTTAAAAATTACAACTGCTATTTTAAATACAGTATGCATACGTTGGTCATTCTTTGTTTGTGTAAATATTTGTGTGAAGATTTAATTACGTTTGCATCAGTCCTGCACGGTGAAAAGTAAGCTCCCTTTTAAAATGATGTGTGTGTGTGTGTGTGTGTGTGTGTGTGTGTGTGTGATATGAATTTCATTCCTAGGTAATGCCACAGGCTCAATCTACTTTAGGTTCAGCGTCCTGAATCAAGCTGTATCAAATTTTAATGAGCATCGCATAATCCCTTCCCACAGTTGCTCTTGGGCGTAATGCTAGGACTCTGACAGATAAATGTTCCCCTTAAAATTGGCCTTGCAAGACTCCAATAAGCTCAGCTAATGGCCTGTGTGGGAGTTTCTGTGTGATTTTGCCTGGGTACTGTGTTTGTTGTCTTGGTGTGGGCAGCGCTGTGTGAATTCACAGTGGGTGTCATTCAGATGGCATTCAGCCGCCAGGGCTTTCTGTCACTCCTGCCTCACCGCCGCGGTGCCCAAGTAGTCTCTTCAGTCCACACAGGATCAAGCCTTTGGAGAGTTTTACATCGTAGACTGAATGTTGCCAGGGGAGGGATGGCCTTCTTTTATTGCAGGTACTCAGCATGGCTTTGACATCATGTCTCATGCATGTTCTGACAGCTATCTTGAAAAAAGGTGCAGGAAAGGTTTTGGTATTTAGTCTGGAAAAAGTTCACTTCTTTTAGAAAAGCTCTGTTTGTACGTATTGTTTTCAGCTGTCTGTAGCTCAGAACCTCTCCCTTCACAGATGTTTTGTAGAAGGAGAGCAAGACAAATGAGTGAGATGTTCTGAATGTTCTGAGAGTTTTACAGTTCAGCATTTTCTAATATTTTTCAAAATCATATTTGCTTGAATATTCATAATTCAGAGACTGTGATGGTGCTTTAGATCTTTAGAAAGGTTATAGACGAGAGGTCATTTTTATATTAGGCTGCATTATCTGCATAGATATCCCCCAGCAGTGGGGTAGGTGTGCTCCTGGTTTTTCTCATTTAGCCTGGAGGAAATTAGATTCAAGTCAGGACAGATATCTCTGCAGTAGGTTTTTTAATGAGGCGGGAGTGTATAACTGGTCCTTTTGTGAGCATCTCTGTGTGCGAACTCCACTGTAATCGTTCTCGCCAAACTGTTGTCTGCTCATGACGCGTTGCCAGGCATGGAATATTCCCAGGATGCTGATTGAGATGTTTTAGGTTTCTGACCATTTCAGATAACTATGCTGGCTGCTATATTGGCATGGCAGCATTTTATGCTTTAAGATAACTGGAGCCTGCTAATATTCGAAACCTAGACTCACATTCCCAGTTTGTCGGCCAGAATTGCATTTTTTGGCCATAGATGCCAAAGTGGAATTTCCCTCCAAAATAATGAAAATGTTTTATGACTTTCAATGTGCCAGATTTCAAGGCTATTTGGTCTTGTATTTTTACTTATTCCCTCAAAATCATAAAATTAAATGGTTTTGTTACATTGTTTGAACCTCTGTTGGCCATAAACCAATGATAAAATATAGTAATGGCTTTTCAGTCATAAAATGGTAGCAGTTATCCTTAAGGCTCTTAATTACAGTTTAACACAGAATCAACCCAGAGGAAATACCATCCTGTAAACCCCCACAAAGAAAATATTTTCCCTGCAATGCAGAACCATCACTTATGCTTCCTACACTGCTTGCCAATGCTATTTTACTGTGTGCTGCAGAAATCAGTGGACATAAACGCACACACTCTCTCTCTCTCTCTCTCTCTCTCTCTCTCTCTCTCTCTCTCTCTCTCTCTCTCTCTTTCTGTCTCTCTCTTTCACACACACACACACACACACACACACACACACACACAGAAATCCACTCCCTTATTTTCTGGTGACAGTTTTATGGGGACAGTGTTGTGATGTCAACTTTTTCAGTAGAACACAATAAGATGCCAACATATCTGTTAAAGCGAAAATCGTCGTTCACGGTTCTGACTTTCATCCGTATCCACTCTTTTTATAAACACTGTTGATGGTCACCAACCGCATAACAGTGTGGTGACAGTTTACGGTCAGAGGCTGTGCGTTTCTGCACTAAGCACTATGAAAAATAAGGATGTGGTTGGCAGAAAAACATTGCCTATAGAAAGCGTTCCACTGCCACCACCACCCCCCAACTCTCCATTTCCAAGACACTGGCTCTCGAAGCGGCCAACTGTGACCAACCCTCGTAACTGAGCCCAGTCTCTTTAAAAACTCCTCATTTCATCAGATGGCTTAAGTTACAGCTTAATGGGGTCGTACGTTTAGATACCTCCTCTATTTTTCGCTTTCCTCCCAAACCCACAATTACCGAGAGGCTGTGAGGGGCGAAAAGAAGACAAGTGTTTTCCTCTGCCAGGGCTAGTTTCACGAACGCTGTAATGCGTTGAAGGCATTGCATACTTTCAGCCAGTTGCCTCTGATCAAGGAATAATTACTTTAGCTGGAACTTTGGAAAAACGTATTAAACATAGTTGTGTGATTATTTTGTTTAGTTTGTGAAGTGTAACCATTAGTGTCATTGGTTTCATAACTTTAAACCAACAGTGTTATTAAATGTTTTTGAAGGGAAGCCTTTGTTTGATGCCAAACGAATGAGGTTAGGGAGTCACTCACAACTCTCTTTGTGGGCCCAAAAAAACTGAAAGTAAACCCTGTGGTGTTGGTGTCTGAACATTTTTGTTTTCTGTGCCGTTGCTGTATTCTGTGCGCTTTGTTGTCACAAAATCTACTTTTCAACAGTATAATTATGAATGTGTAAAAATTGTTGCATTCCTGCTATAATAGTTATTAACACATTCAACCCTGTGGTAGCAAATGTTATTTTGAGAAGATAAATAGGTAAATGAATAAGTGAGTCTTGAACTTTGCCTCACATACTGTCCTTTGCAGAGGGAAAGAGAAAGAGAGAGAGAGAGAGAAAGAGAAAGAGAGAGAGAGAAAGAGAGAGAGGCGGTGAGGTTTGCACTGCATTCTAATGTTGCTAACGTTCTCCTCCCCCTTTCCTCATTATCATATCTGCAGCACCTCAGCAGCTCTCCCACCTATTACCATTCTGTGCATGTCCTGTGCTGGCAAATCCATTCATTAATCCCTGGTGGTGTGTCAGGTGGTCTCTCGTTCTCTCTCTGCGTTTACAGATCAACCCATATCCCTTTCTTGAACTCCCTGCTCACCCATGGGCAAAAGGGCACCATGAAATCGTGGAAGTTAGGCTTTCCTCAGCTTTTTCCAGTTGTGTGTTTGGTCCAAAGCAAACGCTTGTTTGTCAGTCCTACTTATACGGGTCCTTACTCTCTGTTGAGCCAGTGTGGTGACCGTAGACATCAAGGTTAAAAGGGATGGATAGGGCATGAAATCAGGGTTGGTGATCTGTAAGACATTCTGTCATACAGGGACATAGAAGCGTGTGGAATTTTGAAAGAATTTGTATGGACATTAGTTAGACAGTTAGACATTCCCCTCTTCGTCTTGAGTATGTTAAGCATGCGTACATTTGAATATGCAAAGAAACCAGGTATGTGCTTGCTAGTGGTGGATTCCTCCTCCTGTTTCCAGTGTGTGCCTAGAATGTTTGTTTTCTTTCACATTTCAACTTAAGGCCTTACCACAGGAGCTTTCCAAGACTCTCTCTGCAAACATATGTACCACCTGACGTATGTGTGAAATTAGCGTAGTTTTGAGAAACTAGCACCTCAGAAAAAGCACTCCTAAGGCTGTAGTATGTCACTCTCTCCGTTCGCACACACATCAAATGCAGTCATTTTGTGATTTCACGGTATGGATATTCAACCTTTGCAGGATTTATACCATTGTTTCACGAGTCTGCTCCCTCCTTGAACTGAATTATCTCCTTTTGGCACCTTCAATCTTTCAACTCGGAGAATCATTCCCAGTGGTCCCACTCTGGTTAAATAAAACTGCGCGCTGTAACCTCGATACCGGCTGATCGCGACCGCAGTCAAAAAAGATTTACTTTCAATACTCTGCATGCCGTTAATTACGCTTTGGCAAGTCTAACCGGCAGAAGCCTGTCTGGTAATAAACAGCCGGGGCCAAAGCACTCTTGATTGGATCACTTTTCCAAGCGGTCTTTTACAGCTCTCTAGTGTGGTATTAAATCTATGCTAGATTAACACGTTGAGCTCATAAATGACATCGAGGGGTTTGACATACAATAGGAACATCTCCTAAAAGGCTGAATGTGACACGTTTTATATGCATTTCTGTTTCTCTTTCATGTCTTTGGCAGCCAGCCTTCCCATATTGTGAAGAGGGCTGTATTCAAGATGTATTCCTCTTTTTTTTTTTCATTTTAGTTAGACATGAAGTCCATTGCTATGGGTTTTATAAGGGACAGATATTTTTGAGATGATGCACTATGGTAGTCAAAACCTTTGACCAGGTTCCCAAAAGTTTTTATAAAATGTGTGTGTGAGAGTGTTTTTTTTCCCGCCTCAGCTTTCTGGTCTCACACTGCCATCAAATACTTGTCGCAATTCTGTAAGAAAGCTTTATGGAAGTATAATTCGCTAAGAGGGAATGTTCCGGGTGTGAAATATAATTTCTCTCAGTCTTTTAACATTCCGGGAGGGAAGGACAGAAAAACATAAAATGTCTGGTGTGCTCGGTGCAGCTGGCAAAAGTGCTGTCATGGAAACGGATAGGGTGTAACCCTTAAAACACACATATGGTTTGTTTTGTTCTACTGTGGTATGCGTGCTGTAGATAACCACGGTGACTCATAGACATTTTTCCCGACATGATGTATGAGCATTGCCACCAGATTTAACGTTGACCTAAACGTACTTAATTTAGGAGCGGATCCGAGGGCAAAAGACAGGGATCCAAAACACACATTCAGAATTGCATGCTAGGTTCTTTGAACAGACCCGTAGGAACCCGTGTCCACCTTTGGGCTGAAAGTTTTGTGGCATTTTGAGTAAGCAGTCTGTCTAAGCACGGTTGACCGTGCACTGATTTAAAACAGTGTTATGTGAGGTTTGCTTGGCAGATAGTTTGGCATGATTTGGCCTAAGTATCCATTCTGTTAAATAGACTAAAAGAGCCTTCAGTCAGGTGTTCATGTTCAGAGCGAGGTAGTCTGTTCTGCAATGTTACTATTCATTCAGTAAAATGTACCCGTTTGGCAGGAACAAACAAAATGGCAGGTTTGCTTGCCAGTTGAGGTAATAGGTGTAAATGTTCTACTACCCATTAAGGTCATAATGCAGCAGTGGAGAGTGTTCCTAATGAACTTGTGGATAAATGTGCAGACATTATAACTGTTGTTGACTCAACGTGTCTTAGCAATTAGATTATACTCATTTGATCACGCACTATATTTAAGGGATTATAAAATGTCATTACATAAACCAATATGAGTTTAGCAGTGACTAAATATAACAATTACTTTACATGATTAACAGCTTGTGCTGATATTTGGTTTTGAATGATACAAATATTACCAAATTGTCTGGAAAAACTTCTGAGACCCTGTTATAATCTCTCTCTCTCTCTCATTAATGGAATTCAATTTTGTGCATGTAAGCGAGAGTGATCAGAGTTTTTTACTCCCCCTTCACAGTTCCCATTGTTATCCCACTGTGTGACCTCTGACAGGCTAAAGGACAGGGCACCCAGGTATAAAATTCCCCATCTGTGCTTACTCAGGAAAAGAACACAGCACGCTGAATGGGCATATGCTCTCCTATAAAGTATTCACAAAGGGAATATTAGCACTGTCGCTGTTAGCCTTTCATTTAGTACAGACACACACGCACAAACGTGCACACACACGCGCACAAACGTGCACACACACGTGCACACACACGCACACACACACACACACACACACACACACACACACACACACACACACACACACACACACACACACACACACACACACACACACACACCACTGTGTTCATTCAGGTGCTGAAGGGTTTTGATGAGTGTTTTTTTTTATTCAGTTTTGTCATTCTGTTAAAAAAATAAGCAGTATTCAAGGTGAAATATATAGAAATATGTACCCTGACATTCCTCCCAGTAAAAGCTGATTTTGGGGAGATCTGAGGTTAGTACTGTGGTGGCTTTTGGCAGTTGTGAATAGCGCATAGGATGGTGTACTGAGCATGCCTCTTAGTCCAAGGCGAGTCCTCTGGGTGTATGGGAAGTAGCAGAAGGCTGAAGAGTGGAACATGGAGCATATTGTTGGATGCTGCAGTGACATCCTGGGACTTAATGGGCTCAGTTACTCTGGGGCCTGACCCTTCTGTTCTCTTCGTTTGTGATTTTCTATTTTTTTCCCCCATTCTTTTTCTTTTTTTCTTCTTCTCCTCTTTCTTTTTTTTCTTTTGCCGCATGAATAATAAATAAGTCCGAGGCGTGCAAGAGTAGCCAGCAGAGTCTACACGTCTCCTCACAGGAGACTCTCTGACTCATGGAAACCATTCTGCAGCCAGTTAGCATCATATCCGCCATTATAACATACAAATGTGCATTAAAGCTAATCCGCAGACGTTATTTGACAGGTGCACTAGGATTTCCCTTCTGATGTATGTATCCTCACCTGACGTGGCAGGAGTCAATGTTTCATGAGCTAATCTTGAGTGTGATATAATAATTCAGATGAATTACTACAGAGTTGCTGGCATCGCCTCTGGATGGAATCGATACAAATGAAAACAGAAAGCAAGCCCTTTTTTCCGTTGGAATAATTGATAGCGCCAGTGTTGATACAAGTTGGGATTTTTTGCTGTACACAACCTAAATTGATTTCCCACACTTTCAAGTGATATTTTATATGATAAGATTTTACATACTGTAGGTGTTCTCTTGGAGTAACCGCACAACCTAAAACCCTATGCTATAGAATACCTTAGAAAAATAGGATAGAATACCTTAATATAATTCTTATTTGAGTATCTTATTTCCTTATTTTACTTGATAAAATGTGATTTGCTAAAAGAGCTGTTTAGTAATACCATTTACCATGTTGAACTGGCCTCAAACACCATGATAAAAGTGAGCGTAAATATGGCATTGCAGATGCCTTATCTGTAGTCATCATGTCATTCAATGTCCAGTGACATAATAGTTATTATGTCATGTCATTTTTCATAACAATCATAACAGCCTATGTCAAGTTATCTCAAGACATCAATTTATCAAACATTTTGAAAGTCATGATAATTACCAATACCAGCATTCTGCATCACTGAACACTAAAAAACCTAATAACAATTCATGACAAGGTATGGCATATACTATAATGTGTTTTTGACAAAGGGCTCAGATGAGATCATGTTAAACCTTGCGTTCAAGTTCCAAAACATATGTTACTTTTCATGTCGTGCTTTACTGACAATCCCTTTTTTGGGGATTTTTTTCCTCTGTGTTAAAGGCAAAGGTGTCTTTGGGGTCCATGACTGTGATTCCCTTAGCGCCATGTACGCTTGCTTTTCACTGAGGTCTGTTTGATGGCTGTGTAAAACCTCAGGTATTGCCAAGGTTACCGTAATCCAGCCTGGATTATAACTTTAGTTTTGACTCCAGGGACAAGAGGCTCTGCCCACACTTAGCCTTCTCCCCCGGGCTTTAGTCATCGGATTCATCAGATCTCTACACACACACACACACACACACACACACACACACACACACACACACACACACACACGCCATGGCACTTGACGGTTGTGTTTCCAGCCTACAACATGAAAGCCGGTCTCATTAAACGGTTTGTGGCAATTTGTGCAAGCCCCTGGTGACAGGCACTAAAAAGGAAGCAATCGCAGTGTTCCTCCCCGCCTCCCCCCTCCACCCTCTCCTGAGCCACATCCTGTTGGGATCACCTTTCAGACCTTGGAAGGGACAGGGACAGGGCCGCCAAGCACGGGCCATAAAAAGACCTGGAGTTGCCATGGGGCCGGAGGGAGAGGAGGTGGCAGGAAAAGGAGGTGTGGGAGGATTGGGGGGTGGGGAGGGGGGGTGAGATGAGGATACGGGTGGGGTGGGGGGGGGTGAGATGAGGTTACGGGTGGGGTGGGGACGGTCGTGTGAGGGGAGAGACGGTCGCACTCACATCCGTTGGTCCACCTGCACTACCATCATTCACACACACACACACACACACACACACACACACACACACACACACTGCTATGGGGAACCGGAGGCCACCTCTGCAACATGAGACGCGTCTTGTCTGTGTGGTCCGTCTGAAATGCATGCTCGTCATAAAACGTGCCGAGGCACCTTTTTTTGTTCTCCCTCCCCCCACCGCCTACCTTCACACCGCATCATGACGGGCAGGATACATGCTAAATATAATCCACTTGTAAATTATTTATTCTCCAACCATGAATTTGGAAGCCATCTCTTGAGTGGTATAAGATTTTAACATGGATCACTCCAGATCTGCCATTTTTCACTGCACGACTGAGATCCAGATACATCTCCACTCTAAACTGTGAATCTTATATATTGTAGTTGTGTTCCATACACCAAAAAAAAGCATATTTCTCCCTGAAAAAGGAAAAGATGAAGAGGGAAAAAAAATACCAAGGGACATGTTCACGCAGTGAAGCAAAAACAGTGCAATATCATGCTGCGTAATCCCCAGTCCAATTAGCCAAATCCACTCTGCGTCTGTCCGCTCTTCTAATCTACGCCAGCATGAAACAAGTGCATTAGTGCTCTCCTGTTAGTCCTGTGGGCAGGCAAGAGGGAGAAAGTGAGAACAAACACGGCTAATGAGAGGTCACTCTTTAAAAGGGAGCCGCAGATCTTACGGAGGGCCTGGCTCCTCTTGCACTGTAATAGGGGCATTGGAGGACCCTTGGGGCGAGAGGCGTCGTTGGGGGAGTAGTGGTAGTGTGAGTGTGTGTGTGTGTGTGTGTGGGGGGGGGGGGGGTGGCAGACAGGCTTCCAGCGTTACAAAGGCGAGCCAAGGGTGTGAGTCAGCTTTCAAAGTCGACAGCCGGCATCACAACACCAACCTTTTGATCTGCTGCTGGGGCAAGGGCACCAGAGCCAAGGCCTCGGCAAAGCTGGGCGCGCGGGGTGTGGGGCGTGGGTTGGTGTGGTTGTGCGGGGCACACTTAATATGCAATGGCAAGAGCAGGGCCGCCTTTGTGCTCCAGTGATTCAAGAGGCCATTTGACATCGCTTCCAAGAGGGTAGTCACCTGGGGCATGTAAAACACTGGCGAGGAGGAGAGGGTGGGGGCCGGTTAGTGTATGTTCTGTAGAAGTGGAAACCTTGGCACTGTCGACGGTGCTGTGCAAGAAAAAAACAAAAAGTAAAAGAAGATAAAATAAATTCAGTGCTGGGCTCCTGCCTTAATGTATTGGTGAATAATTGCCCCAGAATGGGAATGAATGGTGATACATTTCTCCTTTCCTCTTTAAACTGTAATGAGTTGTTTATTCCAAGGTTTTCCAATGCATTACTGCCTCTGTAAATCTGATGTAGTTAAAAATCAGTGAAAAACCCTTTCATCAAGTCTTTCAAAATGCCATTCATTGCAGTAAATTACGGCTGATGTTGACATCATAGTTGGAAGTATGTAAGCATGCCTCTCCCAACTAACTGTCTCTCTTTCTTTCTTTCTTTCTTTCTTTCTCTCTCTCTCTCTCTCTCTCTCTCTCTCTCTGTCTGTCTGTCTCTATCCAATTCCTCTTGGCCTTAAACAAGCAGATGACATTCATTATCATACCGTGGATGTCATTTAAAAGCATACGATCCACCTTGCCCGTGCGCATCTCCTTGAAACCGAAGCTGAGCCAAATGCATTTAGTTTACCTTGAATGGTTTGTGCCCCCCAGTCCCAACATAGTGAAAGCACCGCGGGGTTTCCTATTGCATTAGTGTCACATGGCCATCTCCTGGGGGTATTTAGCAAAAACAACATCATCAGCTCACGTAATCCAACACCGGTGCCACCACCTCCTCCTCCTCCTCCTCCTCCTCCTCGAACACCACCAGTCCCCAGTCCCCAGTCCAGAAAATGGATCACATCCAAGAGTTGCTTTTAAGAATAAACCAGGCTTGTCTTCTGTATCTGTTTTATGTGTGTATATCTTAAATTGTTGGGTACTATCAAAGTTCTGTGTGTGTGTGTGTGTGTGTGTGTGTGTGTATGAGAGAGAAAGACAGATAGAGAGACGGACATAAATGTGTGTGTGTGCCTATATGTGTGTGTGTAGGTACTATGTAATGTGTGTGTGTGTGTGTGTGTGTGTGTGTGTGTGTGTGTGTGTGTGTGTGTGTGTGTGTGTGTGTGTGTGATGTGTGTTAAGCAGAGATTTGGCTTTAAAAAATATAATCATGCATTGTCCATTCCCTTGCAAAGCACTCCTCTGTTACCCAAGAAGGTTTCACACACTTCTAAATTATAGCTTCCAATGCTCCTCAGAATCCAAATTAATCTATCTCTTCTGGATCAACTCAAGTTGCTGTGCAGTGTGTGATTGAGTGAAAGACTATTGTGGCTGCATTACCTCATCTCCTTCCAGTCCATGAAATATATATGAAAATAGACCTCTTTGCCTGGTGCACCTGTTTCAAAATTGGCACAGAGCTTAGCTCCCTTACTGATTTAAGAGACACACACCGCAGATCTTAAAGTGCAGCAAAAAAGGGCATTGCGAAAAGCTATTATGATGACTAGGGTTTATTCATTTGGTCATTTCATAACACGCAAGAAAAGAGATGAGTGCTTTAGAGGGCAGACAGATGCCTCATTAAGGGGTGTATCTGATCAAAAAGGTGGTCATTTCATGTACAGTGTTTTTTGAGGATGCCACACTTTTCAATATCTGACAGGCACTTCTTATGTAATATCAGAGTACAGCATAGCATTGACAACTCCGTAAGTCTACTAAATTGACTGATTATTTAACTCAAATATGTATTCAAATGAATTCATAGACTATGAAGCTAGGCCAAACTACGCCCTAAGCCGTACGGACAGTGAATTCAAAAATAATCCATATCATGCATTAGGGCAATATGACGCAAAAGTACATTTTTGTTTGTGTTTCACTGCATAATCAGTCAGTGTGGACGACTGATGCATGCATCTGTCCCCCATTTCCCTTTCTAAAATAGCCTTACGTCACTATTTAGAGGCAATGAAGATAGGCCTAAAGTGAGAAGGAGCACAATTTCTCTATCTGCAGATGGGATCATTGCTGTACAATATTCACTTTGTTTTCATTGAATTTTGCTGCTATCACAGGCTACTTGACAGTGACATATCAGTTGACATTTCATGATGCAGAGTGTATTGCGAGTCTATCCGGGTTCAGTAATGATGCTTGAATTATAGTAGTAGCCCACCAACCACATACAGTAAAGCTGTTTTTTTTTATGTAAAATACAGCTTGAATCATTGTAATAGTGATAGTGTCATGCAAGAATCACCTTTAGGTTTAGGTAGCCAATGGTAATAATATATTTTCTATCTACATGAAATCCAGAAACATAGAAAGCTTGGTCAGATGGTTTTTGTATAAAGTATGAATACTACATTTTACTCTCCGCTTACTTTTACACATAGATGTTCATCACGTTTATCATGTTTCCTGTGTACTAATGTTTTTTTTACCTGAGTTTACCTCTGAATTTGACCTGAAGCTGACCTCTGAAACATTTTGTGCAGGGCTACCACCGTCTGCCATCTTGGATTGAGAGTGTCAGTGGTATCTACTGTTAGTGTTGCTATAGGTCTACTGATACTGGCCCCTATGTGATCTGGACAGCCCCATCATGATAAACTTTTCCAAAATGAATAAGGGTTAAATTAACTAAATTAACTCTTACAAGAATATACTTTGAAGAGGAACTGAACCTTTTGGCTTATCGATCGATACTTGCATATAGCACGTATTATGTTCTCCACAGAGAAAATTATGCTATAAATAACCTCTTCACTTCACAGTACCTTTCCACTATATTCTACTTACATAAATTCCCAACTATCTAGTTGGCCTTCATGTGTTTTGCTTAGGCCCATAGGCTACATGTTAAATAATGTGAAGGCCACAGCATTTATTAGACTTGGAGGCTTGAACTGTGCTGGGCTGTTATAAATTCAACCTATTATATTTAATCATTTCACAATGACAATTGCAAATTTTAACAGTTTTAATATTTCTATAATATAGACTGATGTGGGTGTCATCAGATACACAATACATGAATATGCTGTTTTACCTGTCCCACAAAATCTTTGCACTATCCTAGCTGTCCTATGTGTGCATACATGCAAATAGAAATTCTGCTTGGCTACTGCCTTTGATGTTGCCCTATTTGAGCAGTATTTTGACGTCACACAGAGCTCATAGCCTTTCAAATGAGGGCCCTAGTTCAAACCTTGAGGCACCCTTTGTGCTTTTAGACTGTACATTAACACCTACAATGATTTCAGCTGATGTTGTTTGACGCTAATGTCACTTCTTGTTCTCTTGTCTTCTCTTTCTTTTTTTTCTTCATATTGGAGACGACCCACATAGCTAAATCATACCCTGACAGCCAAAGCTCAATGTCAACTTGAAAGTCCCTTGGGGTGCCAGTCACTCCTGCTGCCTAGGCATCGCACATTTCACAGGAGGTAAATGAGAGACGTATCACTGGCAGCGTCGACAGCACGCGTCTATTGTTTAGCGGCGTACCCACAAGCAGCTGCCAATTGACACCATTAAAGCTCAAGCGAAAAAGTGAAAATTAGTCACACCACTGGGGCAAGGCAGAAATAGGTTTAGTGTTAAGTCGAGTCTTTTAAGGGAGGGGGAGGAAAGGGGGTGGCAGAATTCATTTTAAGCTTTAATGTAAGTAAGGCGAATGAGACGGAGAGTAATGGCGGTGGCTAGGCCCTGCTGGAGGTCTTGGGCTACCACTGAAAAATGAGCCTCTGGTGGGCAGCCATCTTGCCTGTTAACCTAGCTCATAGCGGGGTTGTCTGCTAATGATCGCTGTGCCTGCGTGAGGGGATGACTTCCCAGAATGCCCTGCTGTTCCTGTTCCAGTCTCTGCCCTGGTTGCTTGTGTTAGAAGCCATTCATTTACTGCCAGCGTAAATGTGCTAATAAACTGAGGAAACAGGAGAAGGCCTGGTAAGGCGGGTGCCCAGTTGAGTCTGCTTTGGTCATCAGAGGACTAATAGCAGTTGCACCATTTTCTTTTTTGTGATCAACTTTTTATTGACACCATTTATGCAGTCAAGACATTCATGCAATTACAACATGCAAGACAAAAGTATATCAGAACATTATTTCCATTTATCATCTGGTGTACATGAACTGAATCCCCCACCCCCCACAGGATAAACAACATACAAGCCCCCCCCCCCCCCAAATCATATTTTAATAGAAAACAAACAAACAAAAGTAAGAAAATAAATAAAATAAAAACACCTTGCCTGGTCACTGTCTACTGGGGAATTATCTAGTTCCTGTGCTGTTGAGGTCAGCATGTCAGAGATTTGGGCTGCCGCAGATCTCCACAGTTCGACAGTTCGAGTTTTGCTTTGTTAACCCTTGCTGTGGAAAGCTCGAGCATCACTATATCCAGAAACAGTTGCACCCTTTTCTCTGTCTCTTTAACCGTCTGTGTGTCTATCTGTATATACCAGTGGTGCCAGGGTTACGGCCCGCGGGCCGCACTCGGCCCGATTGTACATCACATCCGGCCCACGGATGATAAGGGGAGGATTTATTTTTTAATTGAATTTTTATCAAATTAAAAAAATATATATATTTTTTTATTTTCAGTGGAATCTGTCGACTGTACGTCCCAAAAAAGAGGGAGGTTGACACTGAAGGTCGCATCTTTCAGGAAAGATGGAAGGAACAGTATTTATTTTGGGAAGTAAAGTCAGTATTTGGCCTTTTCAGTCCGAAAGTGTAATCCGGCCCCCTGAGATCTCACTTGAAAAAAATCTGGCCCCCTGTCCAATTTCACCCTGGCATCCCTTCTGTCTGTTGCACATCGTACATGCACACGTAGGTACACATTTTGTCTTTCCATCCATCTATGTCTCTGTCTGTCTGTCTCTCTTTGTCTCTCTCTCTCTCTCTCTCTCTCTCTCTCTCTCTCTCACTCACACACACACACACATTAACATACACACACTCATTGAGCTGTGTACCTGCATGATGCAATGCCCCCTTTTTTTTTTTTACCTGTGCTGAATGTGCTCATAGGGGAACCGTCTTCCCAGCACCACAAACTGCAAACAGTTCCTTCTCTCCCCTCCCCCCCCCCCCCCCCTTCTCTCCCTCCTAATCCTCTCTGTTGGTTTTCTGCCATGATCTCAGAGACAACCCCATCAGTCACAGAGAGAGATGAGGAGTACTTCTCATGGTTCTCCCGACATGGTGGGGGTGGGGGGGGGGGGGTTGTGCGAAGAGGAAAAATATGAAAAATATGACGTATCTTTTGAATGGAGACGTTGACATGACCCTGTCACATCCACTCCCCAGAGGAGTGGAGTCTCCCGCCACAGCTGTCAGTCTCCCACCAGAACGACTCCTTTTAGGAACCCTCTGCGCTCCAGCTGCCAATATGATATCCTCCATGAACGGTGCGGATAGGGTGCTTACAGCGGGATACTGACAGAGTGTGCCTTGAGTTAAGCCTTTTGTTTATACAATAAACCATAAAGGTGTTTGAATAACATGATTTCAACTATTCCAAATTCATCTTATTGTGTGATATTAATGCGACACACACAAGTATAGCTTTCAGATGCTGTCAGTCGAGATTGTTAAACCGCAGTTGTTCTTAAACTGTGTATAACTGATTAATATCGGCCCACATAATGTTTGCATAATCTCCACATTTTGCATGCTTAGATTGATATCCTCACTAGTCCTAGTAACAGGACCAAAGTCCCTTTGCCATTTAGAAGTTTCTGTGTTTGAAATAAGCCTCCGTTTTGGGACCTCGTGCTCCCTGCGCGTGTTGACGCGTGGAAAGAGCTCTGTGGTGTACAGATTAACTTGTCAGTCGAGGTGACAGCGCATCCTGCAGAGATGCTCCTGTTGCAGCCGACACCTCCCCAAACCACCTCTAGCTCCCCATGGGTGACACACACACACACACACACACACACACACACACACGCACACACACACACACGCACACACACACAGACCCTGGCATAGGCCCCAGATGCCGCTCATCACCTATCCAGTCATCACATCCATCAATGGCTTAGAATATGTAAAGAGCCAACGTGTGAAACACGACAATACTGTGATTTCAGAGTACGGCGAAGAGATGTGATTTTTTCAAACGTTAATTGATCGAGAGCTGCAGTGTACAGTGTTTGGTGTAGAGACTAGACCACAGACTTTCTCTTATCTTGTTTCTTATCTTGTCTCTCATCTTCTGTGTAACAGATCAGAATTCAGGGGGGAAAAAAGGCTTGTGCCAGATAACTGACTGATAAGCATCAATCTCTGTGGGAAGAGAGGCACAGAGCATAAAAACAATAAATAATTCACACACAATCCTTGGGAATCTCACTCATACAAAAATACTACCAAAGAAAGTTAAATCAAAGGCAAGTGAAATGTAAGGCTATGTTTTTATGTGTATGTTCTTTTTATTTTTTTATAATAAATATAATTAGTTTGTTTATAATTGACAGCAGCATTTCATTAAGGCACAATGCAATGTAAAGTGATATCTGAAAGGCTGAAATCCTTGCATCTTAGAAAAATGAAGCTAACGTATACCAAAGTATTTCTCAGATGTGTGTGGTTATGTTTGTAAAATGTGACATTTATGTGCATTTACTGAATCACAGTAACGTTTTCATAGAGTCCGTTTCACTAGTCTAATCTTCGAGGTTAGAGATCTTCACAAAATACCCCAGCTGTGAGTTTCCACAATTGCCACATGCCCATTGTTCCTCTTCATTATTCGTAAGTGCTGCACAGTCTTTGCCCTGCACAGATTGGAGTGTGGCACCTGTGAAAACATTTGTCAGAGTGAGAACACTAAAAAAAAAAAAAAACACTCTGAATGCACACACCACCAAGGAACATATCTGTTTCACTCCTCTCAAAGTGTGTCTCGCTAGTTGACATCTTTGCTAGTCAGCTTTGTTGAAAGTGAGGAAGACGTCAGGAAAAGAGGTTTGATAGGTGCTGAGCCGTTGAGTTGCGGCACTGAAAAAGGGGGTTCTGTTATGTTTGGAATCACAAAATGTAACAATGATGTATAGTTGACTGAGTCTACTGGCCGGGTTTCATTGCTACAGTGACATATTTGAGCATGAAACTGAAACAATCCATAAAATCTGATGGAGGTGGCTTAACACAGAGTTTTTTCAAGCTGGTTAACATGGTTAAGAACACTCTCCAATTTTTTAAAACCTTTGTCCGAAGGTAAGACCTGAAATAATCCCTGTGAATCAATCTACTTTATACCTCTCTGGCCTTGGAGATTCTGGACAAAAGAGATCACGTTGCCCTCAATTCAACTGTGTGAAAGGCAGCCTGGAATTGATTTTTACCCCCTCTTTGTTTGCCACAAGACATACAAGCTTAACTTATCTTAGCTTTTAATTCACATAGCTGTGTTTGCCATTATCGGAGTCGAAAGTTTAATAGTAAATCTGAGCCGCCCAAATGTCAGAGATCTAAGGCTGTAGTTCTTTTTAAATTAACTGAAGCAATATGTGATTAAAAGTACTCTTCAAATTTGGAAAAGTTAAGATAAAGTCCTGTCTTCTCGGGTACAGGATAAATATCTGATTTTTGATCAAGGAACTCAAGCACCACTCACTCGCAATCTAATCAGAAAATCAGTGGTCATTCATCTCTGTAATCTGCTCATCCAAAAAAAACCTGTTATGTGTAATAAAGACCTTTTTTTGTGCAGGTGGTCGACATCAAAGAGAGGCTGAAGGAGTCCAAGAAGTTCTGGTCCAGCTTGCCTGACAGCATCTGCACGGATGAGAGGGTGGTGAGCACAGACTCGGAGCAGTGCTGGAACAGTCACACCAAGGGCAGGTAAGATGGCTATCGGGGTGTCAAGAGAGAGTGTATCTCACTGTCAAGGATATGTGTGTTATAAAAGAAAAGGCAGTGTGTGTGTGTGTGTGTGTGTGTTTGTGTGTGTGTGTGTGTGTGTGTGTGTGTGTGTGTGTGTGTGTGTGTGTGTGTGTGTGTGAGAGTGTGTGTGTGTGTGAGAGTGTGTGTGTGTGGGGGGGGGGGGGGGGGGAGGGGTGGGGGGCATGTCACAGGAAGCTATAATCATTCATGTGACCCATATAAAGCTGCAGCTGGTATAACAAAAAAGGCCACACAAATGAGCCATTTGAAATTTGGTAGTGTAGAAAACAGTATGGAATTTAGCATAGATATTATTACGAACAATCAAAAATCCACAAAAGTCTGTTTCGACATAATGATTTCAGGTCGACTTAGATCATATTTTGGTGAGTGTGGAAAGCTTTTGGCTTTCATAGACATCATCAGTGCTGGAGGAGTTATCATTATGTCTGCTGCTTTAATTGGATGTGTAATAAATGCTGACATATTTTGGTTTCTTTGACTCTCTGGGCTGACAAGAACGAGCTTGACAGCCATTCAAACCGAGGAAAAAGATGCATTACACTGAGTGATGATACCTCCATCTGGACTTTTTTTTTGTTGTTGTTTGACGGCTTCAAAATATGTAGGTTTGCTCACCACCAGCTGATGTTTCAGGAATGATGATCGGTTTCCTAACAGGCAAAGCCTTAGGGATTGAGCTAATAGGTTGGGTAGGAATCTGCTGCTAAAGTGTGAAATTATTTTGAACTGTAAATAACACAGCTGTGCTGTACCATAAATACAACAGCACACTGAACACCATCGGACACTCCATGATTTTTTGGATGTTCAGGATGACTTGATTGGTGTTATGAGCAGAATGTCAAATGCCAAAATATCCCAATGCAAAAATGCCCAAAATAGCTTTCAAAGCTACCTATCTGAATACGAGATCACTGAGACACAGTGTTAAACTATTGGTTCCTTAGCATGTTCAATAGGAGTTCCTCATTATAACTCAGTTCTGCTGTTATTTATCGCCATTAGTAACTAGCAACTGTGCTTGCTGCAGGAATATGACTGTTGTGTCATGAAAGCCATTACTTTTGCTTGTTTACTGTGGCAATATCACACATAGCTGTAGCATACTTGTTTTATCCCATAGCTTTTCATGTATTATTGCTTATGTATTTGTATGACTATGGTACAGCATCATTGCAAGGCAAGATCAAGCTCATCAGTGCATTTATATACAGGGAAATGGCATACAACTTAACTGTTCTATCAACACAAGTGCTGACATGAATTCTGTTGTCTGTAAGGGGGGGAAACATGGTTGATATCAGAAGACACACCCTTTTCCCAACACAACTCGGCATTCTGCTGCCGGACATCTGCCTCGAGTCTCTAAACACAAAGCAAAAAAAGGCTGGCAGGCAAACCAGCCTCACCCTGCTGCTTTGGCCATCCCATCCCGAGTCATAACATTACCAGATGGTGTCATAAAAATACTTTTTTTTACCTTTTATTATTTCACTCCCCCCCTTCCTCCTAATAGACAAGAGTCTGCCACAAAAACCATAAATGGGGGATTTTGGGTGTCTTTAAACGGTAAAAAGGTGCTACTTACCCGTGATGAGGTGGTTCTTTGCATGAGGAAGTTTCCTCCCCCTTTTTTCAGTGTCCCATGAAGTTCTCATTTGAATCCAACTTTAAGCGCTGCAAGTTGTGCATGGGTGTTGGCTAATTGACGGTCACTACACATGTAGACATTATCAAGTTTTAAAATTATTGCCATGTTTGTTTGAGAATAAGTTAGTTGAGTTTACCTGTTACTGGTTAATGACAGGGACGGTATACTTTTTGTGTGAAAGGGACAGGTAAGTGGACACAAGGCACCTGTAAACAATATTACTTGCAAATGGGGCAAACCACGGGATTAGAGATTGCTGGCTGATGTCGGATGTTGTTCCACGTGTTTTGACTGCTTTGAGACCAGACCAAACTCTGACTGCGAGCGCAGTGTTCACTTAACGAGTTAACGATTCCCTTTGAAGATACAATTGAGGAAGCCATTGAAATGAAGAACCTAAAGTATGCAGCGATGGTAGTGGAAGTGAGTAAAAAAAACTATTATACCCTTGGAAGGTGCCCACAACACCAATGAAATGCTCAACAAGGCATCTTTGTGGATGTTGTGGATGTCGTGGAGTATTGTTAAGAATCTGTGTGATGGTTGTAGTGCAGCCTGTTGTGATAATTCTTAGGCTAGGTTGTTGAATACGAGTACCTGCATGTGACAGAGAGAGATTTGGCCACTGTGGGAAGTCCACAAACAATAGCAAAAGGAATTGACCACCTTTTTTTTTGTATAACTAAAAACTGTTCAAATAAAACTGTGTTACAAATAATGGCTATTTAGGTGCTTTGAAAACAATCCATTTCTTTCAACCGAATACAAAAATCAAGAGCCTTCTCAATTAAAAAATATGAATCAGTATGTGTCATTGTCATACACATTTTGTCTTAAGGTCAGTGGCTGTGACTTAGTTTAGTGTACATCAAAAGCTATCGATTCAGGACATGCATTACTTGGGAGTGACAACACAATGCAGGTGGCAGCTTCGCCTTGATTATTCAGGTCAGTTCAGTCAAAGGTCACCCCGGCATGCTCCTGTGCTCCCCCTTCCCCTTTCCAGTGATCTCCGTAAACATTTACCAGATGTGACAGTCAGAGGAGGTAAACAAGCTCGCGAACGAGATGAGTTGGGAAAACACGGAAGCCCTTGTCCCTCACCCCCTCGACGCCCCGGTGATGAGGCGACCCAAGTAGAAACAGGGGACACTGCGTAATGGGCTGTCGCCTCTGGTTATGCAGTCTAGTTTTATTGCCACTCTCAAACTCTCCAGCTCTAAGGGGCCTTCATGCTGGCCGCTGTTTTGTAAATGACTTTATGACTTACTGTGTGTACATTTCTACAAAAATGTTACTGGCACTGTGTGATTCTACGTTTGGCCTATACGTCTATTGCATTGGGGGGGTGTTTGTGTGTGTGTGTGTGTGTGTGTGTGTGTGTGTGTGTGTGTGTGTGTGTGTGTGTGCGTGTGCGTGTGCGTGTGTGTGTGTGTGTGTGTGTGTGTGTGTGTGTGTGTGTGTGGCAAGGCATACTGGTAATTACATCAGTGAATAAATGAAACATATGATGCATAATATTTTAGTATCAGATCATAACATGTTCAGTGCTTAACCGCAGGCAAGATATAATTTGTAAGGGGTTGCCATAAAGATTTTTGTGATATTATATTTGTACAGGAAGGCTGTGCTGGAAGGCTGTTATGCTTGTTTTGACAGTCTGAAGAGGATACTTCTATTTTAACCTTTATAGAAAATGTAACAACTACACCACAAGATATTGAAAGGACGCCAGTAAATCACTTGTGAGACAGACCTACGAGAATGTCATTAGAACAAACAAATGTTACATCATTCTGAATATAGACATCAAGGCCACAGCACTTTGCATTTCAAACGGATTCTTACATTTTTAATGGGCTGTTTTTCAGATACTTTCCTGAAGTGGTGAAAGATGGTTTGACAAATCAGCTGCACAATCCCGAGGTGGAGGTGGACATCACTCGACCAGACACCTTCATCCGCCAGCAGATTATGACACTCCGAATGATGACCACCAAGTTGCGGAACGCATACAATGGGAATGATATCTACTTCCAAGATTCCAGTAAGATCATATATCAACTAGATACAGAATGGATCATCATTCATTTGCATGGTCCATATATTTTATTGTTGTCTTCTATGTACCACATAGGGAGTTTGAACAACAACCTTTGAACCCTGTCTCATCCTGAGCAGGTTTCTTTTTTTTTTTTTTTAAAGGAGTTTGCTTTACCAGAAAAGCTGGATCTCAGAAATAATGAATGTAATGTTTTCCTGTCAATGAGGGTTTTGTGAAATGAAACAATTTCAATGAGGAACACATGCCTCAGATTGGGTTTGTGTCAGGCAGCTTTATTGGGAATGTGAAATATGAACTAAGAAATGTGTTTACACATTTCTCAAAGCCTCCCACAATCAAAACACAATCAAAAATAAATAAATCTAGAGCCATAGCAGGTCGCACCACACCACTCATCATGAAACAGATTGTGAGTATGGTGCTATCAAGCTTTTGTTTTTTTGAAGAAAAACAATTGCTCCCATTTGGTTCCATGGTAAATGCTCAATGAAGAGACATTTACCACTGCCTGACCTCCAAGCACAAACACGACCCAAATTCCATGTCAGACTTGGAAGCGTTCTGCTGTGGCCCATATGTTTCTCTGTCAAATAAGTCACCCTGCCAAAACAGCTCACTGTATCTTTCAGTAGCCTCATTAATCTGTGATCAGTGCCAAAATCTCACACACTCACACTTACACACACACTCACACACACACACACACACACACACACACACACACACACACACACACACACACACACACACACACACACACACACACACACACACACACACACACACACACACACACACACACACACACACACACACACACACCTCCCTGGTGAAAGCTCTCTGACTCCCTTCAGCAATCTCCAACACCCTTCCTTCCGATCCACCCCTCTCTTTTCTCTCTCATCTCTGTCTCTGTCCTGTGAACTGGACACCCTCTTCCTCTCTCTCTTTCTCTCTCTCTATCTTTCTCTCTCTCTCTCTCTCTGTCTCTCTCTCTCTCTCTCCCTCTCTCCCTCTCTCCCCCCTCCCTCACTCTCTCTCTCTCCCCCCCCTTCCCTCACAAACACAATCCCTCCTGTAGGAGCTAAATAGGATCCGGGCTTTCGGTCTAAGAAGCCTGGCAATGGCCCGTTCCAGCACCAATGGTGCCTTTAGGCAAAGGGACTCTGTTAATATGCTAGCTAACCAGAACAGGTCCCAACCTTGTAACAGACAGCAGTGTGGCTAGTTTCAGCAGCCACAGCCTAAATGTTTGTTGTCATAGCTCACTGTCAGTGCACAATCAGAGGACACCCCTGAGCATAGGAGAGGATTCACACATTAGTGCACATGCCCACTTGCATTATATTTGACAGTGTAAAGTCATGTATGTTCCATTGTTCTGTTGTGCGTATGTCAATGAGGGAGTGTATGCCATCTTTCTTAAGTGTACTCAGCCTTGAGCGTGTTGGCAGGGATTCTGAATGCCTGGGAGTGTGTTTACATATACCCTCACTCCCGTTCTCTGTCTCTGTCTCTGTGTGTGGTGTGTGTGAGTGTAGTTTCATACACACTCTTATGTAGTTTTATGTTCTTATCATTGAGTGTGTTTCTGATTGTGTGTGAGTTTGCATATGTACTCAACCCCTCTGTTTGTTTGTGTTTATGTGTTAGGGTATATGTGTGTGGGTTTAAACACCCTCTGAATTGTGTTTTTTATGTTTAGAAAACGAATGTGTGTGTATGATAGAGTCTGCACGTATATTTCTGTACATACTCAACACCTCCTTGTGTGTGTGTGTGTCACCTGTGTCTCCCCCCCAGGTGACGAGGGCAGTGGCTCGGGCAGCGGGAGCGGCTGCACAGAAGGGTGCACTACGGAGTTTGACTTCGTCGGCACTGAGACCCCCGTGGTGGCTGCCGACCGGAGCGACGGGCGGGCCGCCACCGCGCCTGCCTCCGGAGCTTCTGCATCCTGGTTGGCAGCCTCCTCCACCCTCCTCACGTCACTGGCCCTGCAGCTGGTCCTGCACTGGCAGTGGAGATAATGGTAGTGTGATCAGTGGGAGAGAGAGGGATGGGGGGGTGGGGGGGAGAGAGTGAGAGAGAGGGGGGGATCGGAATCACCATGGACTCTCTAAACATGACGGACAGCGTAGGCCGGACGTGGACGTTCATGCTGTCAGCCTTCCGGATAGGACAATTTTACAAAAAAAGAAAAAATCAAAACTAGAAACAAAAAACGGAGAAAAAAATAATGTTTTGGAAAGTGAGAACGAACGAGAGAGAGCGAGAGAGTACAAACGTAAATGAAAGTTAAACGAGAGTAAAGAAACCCTGGTGGAGAACAGCTTTGCTGCGGGGAGGGAAGCGAACGTGAGCCGCACCTCTGCATCCTGCTTGTTCCAAAGAATGCCTGGTGCCACCGCCAAAACAGCTTTCAATACGGCCAACTACTTTTCTTCTCATTTTCATCTCTGAGGCGGAGGGCGCTCAGTTGGAGAACAACCGTGAGATACTAAAAGGACAAAAAAAGATTAAAAAAAAAAGAAAATAAATTCTATTTTTCGTTGTTTTGTTTTATACTGACTAAATGAAACCTTTAAATTAAAAAGGAAAAAAAAAACACACACCCCGAAGTCTGTTTTGCCCCCCCCCCCCCCCTATCAGCCCCAGCACAACACAGAAGAAAACAGGTGATGTGTAGATACTCACATTCCACTCTGAGTAAACATGAGAAGGCTGTCAGCAGGAATTTGAATTCTTTGAGCTTTGAATTCAGCATATGCACACAAAGGATGTGTCATTGCTGTGAATAGGCAGAAATTAGGACAAATGTTAACGAGTTGAAAGCTTAATACAGTTTTGCACACATTTGAAAGTAAACAGTACATGAAAGTCTTAGTATAAACAACTTTAGCTGTTGCACAGATTTGGTTAGTTCCAATCTTTTTATTAATTTAATCTTTTTTTTTTTCTTATGCAGAGAAAAGAAAATGTATTTATATTTTCAAAAATGGCTATATTTTAGTGTCTATCAACATTGGATCTAAATTAACATCATATCTAACAGAGCTTATTATGCTTATTCTGGCAGTCTGTTCCTTTAAAGTGCAGGCATTAATTTATTTTCTATTTTGTTTTGAGAGCATTGATGTTGGTGAAGTCAATCAGTCTGACTGCAAACGAAGGACTAAGTAAATAGCCCATACAGCTAATCTGGCTCGTGTGAATGAAGTCATGCCCCTTGTCCAGAACGCGCAAATGTTTAGCAATTTGTGATGCACATGTGTTGTCTTGATGAAATACCTTGATCACCCCCTCCTCCATCTAAAACCCATTACTGTAAATCACACATATGTCAGTGTCACACCACACTGATAACTGTATGATTCATTGAAACTTCCCACAAATTCCCCCCTGGTAAGTGTAGGGGTTGAGCAGGGGAAGGGGTTGTTTTTGAGGCGGGTCGGGTGTTGCTAGTAGATCCAAACTTGCTTTTCAAAGTACATCAGTATATCTCCTCAGCCAAGTATGTATTAACCATTTATTTTTGTAACCACAGAATTTAACCTTCTATCTATTCACTCAGGGTTGACCTGTCTGTAAACATTACGTCCTTTTTTTCGTCAACCCATTAAAAGTTCATCGAGATCTCATCATACTTTTTTTTGTTTTTATTTTAAGTTGAAGCTTCCATGGAGTGAGAATGCATTTTCATTGTGTGCTTTTGATATCATGGCCCCTGTTTTATTTTCAATGGATGTGAGTTCTTCTTTTCCTTTTCTTGTTAACTGTCAACTTTTTTTTGTGAGCAGCAAGGAACGGAGTACGTTTATCCGCCCCTGTCACTTCCCGGGTCTCGTTCCGAACAAGTTTTGAATGTCGTGATAGCACTTTGATTTCAAATGATGTAAGAACTGATATGGAATTGGCTTAATGAGCTGCACTCACCAAAACATTGAAAACAAAGACCCCTGCGAAAGGTGAATACTGTGTATGTCAATCATATTTAATAGGCTTTTTCTTATTCTCTGTGATTGGGACTGAAGTTTAATGAGGACTCTCCTAGGGGAGAAATTGCTTGCATTGTCAGACTGTACAAACACGGTATGGTTGAAGTGTCACCATGTACAGTGAGCAAATCATTCTAAGGGGTTTAGGTTGCATTCACACGCTGTTAGCTTGCCAAATGTTACACCCTCGTATTCGCCCTAAAACCCTGAGAGAGAGCTAAACTCAGTTAATCACATGCTTGTGTCACAGTTTTTCAGTCTTTCCATTTTGTGTGGCTGACTCAGTTTTTCTCTGTTGCCCTGTTAAGAAAACTTCTTTCTCCTTCACATATTCCCTCCTGAATGACATTCACTGCATTGTGGCAGCTGGAATGTCTTACAATTGGATTTTCCAAACATATAAAACCCGTTTTTTTAAAGAAGTACAGGTAACTTAACTCCGACACAGTCTGTCTCACGGAGCCACACGTCCTGAGTGTAGAAGGGAGTTCTATTTGGAATTGGTCCGTGTGTTTTGGAGGAAAACTAAGTTGGGGGACAAAAGATGGAAATTTGGCTGGCCTGTTAAGGCAGCAGGAACAGGTACGCTTGTGTGTGTGTGTGTGTGTGTGTGTGTGTGTGTGTGTGTGTGTGTGTGTGTGTGTGTGTGTGTGTGTGTGTGTGTGTGTGTGTGTGTGTGTGTGTGTATGTGCATGAGTGTGTGTGTGTGTGCATGGGTGTGTGTGTGTATGTGTGTGTGTGTGTGTGTGTATGTGTGTGTCCAATCCTGGGCTTTGTGAGGGCGAACCATTCTTCCTCCCCCTAGAGCTGGTAAGAGACTGGGTTTTGGACATGAGAAATTCAGTGGGTCGAGTGTGTGTGAGCATAGTGCAAAGGTCGAGCGCACCGGCGAGCTGCTCTCCTCATGCTGAGCAGCCTGTGTGAAGAATCTGGTGCAGTTACAGTAAGGAGCCTCTTTTATTGTGTGTTCCTCAAACACGCATGCCAGGATTCTTTTTTTCTCTCTTTCTCTCTCTTTAGAGTGTGTATGTGTGCGTGTGTGTTTGTGTGTGTGAGTGAGTGTTTGTTCGGGAGTGAAATCCCTCATCTTGAGCAGAGGGGCTGTGAGTCCCAAAAGGGCTTGTCGCTGCACACAACACAAAGGACCTCTTAGCTTGGGAAACGGAGCAAGTGTTCTGCCCCTCATTTCAGTAAAGAATTACTCCCCTCTCTCTTTTACCCCTCGCAGTCTTTTATGGCCGCAGGTACTGTTATCAGTGGATTACATCAGGTACACACACCAGATAATTCAGCAGTCCCTTATCGTGGATACATTTGTCTGAATGTATAGCTCCTTCAGTGGGTTCTCCCTGTTCGCTAAGAATGACCTCTGTTTGCATCAGTCTGTGTGGTATCATGAATATAACCTGAGTAAGAGGCAAAGGCAGAGGCAAAGGCCTCACCAAAGGTGAACAGCCCTAATTACAATATCATCACATTAAATGTGGACTTTTCATCAATAGATCTCAACTCCTTGACTTGAATTTTTTCTCCTTCCTACCCAATCCCTCCTACACCATTTTATTTCTGATTCGGAGAATGGGAAGTTATTGGTTTTTGTAATGATTTTCAGAAGTGGCCTGGGCATCTTTTTGCTGTCCAACTGAAAAAGCTCAATTCTTCTAAAGCACAGTTAGAAATGGTGCCCCACTGTGAGAACATGGTTTGCATGGCGTGTAGTATGTCTGTTGGTTTTAACATTCAGCAAGTTGTTACTGCTTTTTAACCAGTCAAATCCCAGTGAGAGAATAAGAAAAGGAATGCCCTTGATTGTCCGTTTTTTCTCTCTGCTGACATTGCACTTTGACTCAACAGTTCTGCATCGCCGCTCGTCTTTCTGTTTTACGTGAGGTTTACATGTGAGTTAGAGGATGCCATGTTGACGTGCGTTGCATTACAATTTGGCAGTGGAGTAAAAAAAAAAACAGAAGTACTCCGTGGAGTTCCTGCTAAAAGCACGCTGCTTTAAGCTAATAGGGGTGATGTTAACGGCGATGTTTACGCCATACAAGCAGACATGCCTTACAATTTCCTTTTTTTTTTTTAAGAAGTTCAATGGATTGCATATTTGGGTTTTGTTATTCTCTCTTGTATACAGAAAAGTAATGGAAGGGGTGCAAATAAACATTTTATATAAAAATAATCAAGTCTTTGTTGTGTTATTGACTATTGGTGTAATTATGAGGATAATATGCTGAATGTTTAATAGTAGTCGAGACTTTTTTGTCTGTTGGCTAAGGGGGTATATGGTTTCTAAACAATAGAAAAGGGAGTCAATGAAAATGAATAGACTTCAGATTTATATAAATTGTGTCTAATCTAATTTTTCCAGAAAAGGTAATTGCAATACTTTTATTGTGTAAAATGTGCAAGTAAGCACAATAAATCTCCAATCTATACTGCCCTATAGCAAAACATTAAAGGGGAGTTTATTGAAAAAGTGGCAGCCTTTGACTAACTATTTGAAAAAAGGGAATCGTTAGTTGACTGTAGTTGTTACACACTGGAAATGGTTGTCATCAGCAATGTACCAGTTCTGCTCCAGATGGACTATTGAACCAGGACCGGCCAATCAAAAAAAAACATCTATCAAGCTAGAAACAGGGTCATGAAACAACATATAATGAATATAATAATGACATTTATATATGACCAGAAATTCTTCATCTGATGAGATTTGGCTCCTAACTTTAAGCTACCTATTCATATTTAAAAGGACTAAAATCACTATTTTGCTGATTCCGTTCCTGTTCCTACCAACAAAAAAAAAATCTCACATTTATGCAGTTTCTGCTGAATGAACCAAGCTGTTAAATGAATACTTCACCTTTAACATGGGATGGCTTAAAAGTCTTTGTGTGTGGAATTTGTGGAATATTTCATCCAAATAAAAGACCTCTTTCATAAGCAGTCATGAAAAAGTGGAAGCAAAAGCCTACCAAAAGGAAAAGGGTGATAATAACAGTCAGGCCCTCTTTCTTGCAAAAAAAAGGAAACATCTGTTACTTCATCAGATGTGTTTCCAATGCATTCATCTTCCCTCGTCATCTTCATCAGATGTGTTGCCAATGCATTCATCTTCCCTCGCACTGACATTGAAGACTTCACTATGGCAGTGAATGTGCAGCAAGTTTCTTCTCAAGAATACGCCACACGTCGACCATCCTTGCACTGCCACTATGCTGGAAGAGAAAGATCAGCACAACCACTCTCTACTATTACCTGCTTGAGTTCTGTTTCACTACTTACACGGCATACATCCAGTATTTTGTGTGTGGTGTCCAGGAAACGGCTTAAGTGACTTTAACAAACTGCTGACCTCTTCTTCCTAACAGCCCTGTAAGGAACCCCTTTTTTTGTAAAAGAAAAAGCAGGTAAACATGTTGGTTGGCACTTTTATCTAATTACTCTAATGAATCTGTTCTCCTTCAGCACATTGTCTCTGCCCTACAGGTCACAGGCACAAGAATATTTGGCCACACAGTGAATTTCAGGGGTTTCCTCTCTGAATATTATGTTAGCTGAATAAGTCAGCATTGTCTTTGATGTGGGTGGCAATATATGTTAAGGGTGTCCCTCTCCCTACAGCGATGTGCTTGATGACATGCTTACACAAATAAGAACAAGTTTGTATTAATTAAGTATGGAGTACTATAAACAATCAACAGATTTGCATGAGAGAATGTAGCTTTCTTTGCAGAAATAGCGAATGCATTTGAAGAAATGCAGAAAAGAGAGCTATACCCATTCAGCTTGAAGGGAAGCATCACACAACATCTGAAAACTCTGCCAGAACCAATTAAGCTTCATGACACTATTCAGCCATTAGGTTCAGATGTCCTGGTCAGTGGGTACAACATGAGTCACCCAGCAAAATGTCAGTGACCACAACCTGCTGGCTACTGTTGACACTCACAGTAAGTGCCGAGCTGTAGAATTAGAAACGCTTTGCTGGAGCTCACTTTTGTGTGCCACAGAAAAAGAGAAATATACGACCAAGACAAATACAAGACAAATTCCTTGTTTGTGCAAACTAACTTGACCAATAAAAGCTGATTCTGATTCAGTTCTACTGGCATGCGGACGATTACACATAACACAATTTTCGTTTTTGAGTGAAATGTCTCAGGGAAGGTAGCTGACATTGAACGCCGCTTAACATTTTTGTTTGGTACAGCTGCATTGCTAATACCTGGTAATAGCTGCTACTGAAAATGAAATAGTGAAGTAATGAAACAGTATACTTGTCCTATGCCTCTATAATGGCAAAAAGGTCACACTATAACATTATGTTTTACTAGCGGGAAGGCGCAACCAATTTCTGTTGTATCAATCTTACTATAATGATTTGTACTTGTAATTTCTCTCGAGGTTCATCTGCACTGAATGTCTTTGCATGGATTGGAATCAGGGCTGTTCGTTTCATTGCAAAGGTAGTAGTTCTTCATACAGATTGTCAATATAAGTAGTAACTAATTGAGTCAATCTTTTTTATCTTTTAATATGAGCGGCTACCTGCGACTATCAAGGTCAGAACAACTGAGCTGAAATCACTTTCCATGAACTCCTTTCTGGTTTTCAGGCTAATTGTAATTGCTCTATGACTTACAGTTAATGGGATGTGGGTATTGGAGACAGAGATACTCCCTTGAAAAAAAGACTTATAACAAAATTAAATCTGAGTTTTCAATTTCCTATTCTCTTTAGAATTTACAAACTAAATGGGCCCTGTCCCCAAGGCCAGATAATGAAAGCCATAAATAAGCTGAAAGGGCAATTTGAGGAATCAATGTTCCCTTCGGAAAAAGAGTGTTCTACATTAGAGTATGTTCCTATTTAGATCAGATGTGGCAGCATATAGTCTTATAGGCTTTGTTAGAGTTTCAGTGTAGGTCAGGTTCTGTTCTGAGTTCACACTGCTCCTTATCTCAGTATACCCTCACCGGCACCTGTTTTGTGTTCTGAATAGAAGAATTGAATTTAATTGTTCTGAATAGAATTGGTTCCTTTCGACTGACAATCACTCCTCAAAACTTGCAATAGTAATGAACGGCTATGACGATTCAATGATGTGTATTATTTTGGGTTGGAATCATTGTTTTTGGAGTCCAACCCAGCTCTGCTTGGAGATAGTAAAGCTTGTTTGTGGCCTCCGATCTCACTGAGTCACAGAATCACCCCACGGGCTCCATTGTTGCTGGCCCGCTCCTGCGACAAACTAAAATCCCCCCCTGCTCTCCGGACAATGTCACAGTAGAGAGATCAACCAACGAGATGTCACTAAAAGCCAGACTAAAGTCGAGGGGGATCGCTGCATCAGCCTGCCCACTAAACATAGAAAGGTCTAAATAAGTCTACTTGGAATAAAGAAACAAACTAAATGTAAATCAAGCCTGTAATGGAATCTATCCCATCTCACCTGCATGGTGGGGGAGTGCAGGTGGAGTCTAATGTCTGGTAGCAAAGATAAGATTAGATGTTTACAGTTTACATGCAGGCCTTTTACTGTCTTAATGCGCTTTAAGTCGCAGAGCGAACAAAACATTCCTTAAGTGCCAGATCAGTGATCCATACCATACCAAAAAAGGAACAATTAAATACATTTTACCCTTTTGAAATGATAATACACTTCAAATCATTCAATCAAAGGTTAAGGTTTCTCTAATTAACATTGGCTTACTGTATGTATTTACATTAGCCAACCATGAATGTTGGTCATTTTAAATGCTAGGGCTGATCATTTGTGAATGTGAACAACTGATCTCTTCACAAGCAAGACATAAATATTAGGAAATGTGAAATAATACTACTTACTACTTACGTTTATGTTGGGGAACCTCAGTGAAGAGGAAGGGAAAGTGTAAAAAATGAATACATTGGTAAAGAAGGGTTAATGCAATGCAATGATCTCATGCAATGCAGAAAGGAATCTTCAAAAAGAATGAATGTCAGGAGGATCATAAGGCAAAAGATTTATGAATTGAGTGTGAATGACGCAAAACAAGGAACTCTTCCCAGAATGACATGATGTCTGGGGTCCAGTATGCTCAGTGGAGCGCATCAGTTCATCACACCCCACCTCACCTCAATATAATATGAATGCTAACACTGAACAAAAAGGAGCACCACCCCTCCACTACAAAAATAAAGTTTGTGTATTTGACATATTTAATATAGCAATATACTCTGTTTTAAGTTTCAGTTTATATTTATTAAACTACTTTAAAATGTTTCATTGTTTTTTTTTAGTACACCAATGGATTGAAATGAGACACTGTTCTAGTTTTACAGATGTAGAACAGACTCCCTCCCTTAACATTATCCTAAATCCATTTTAACTTAACAATACTCTTATCACACATTCAAGTGGTGTTGGTATTGAAAGAAAAGGATTGGTCTAATACTTACATTTACAATAATTTACATTTCAGCCTTTATCTAAAAGACACATAAAGCATGGCCACCGCAGTACTGATAGAAATCAAACCCATGAACCTCAGACTATTTGCACTTTGACAAACCAGTTGAGCCGTAACCTTCATACTATTTGCACTTTGATAAACCAGTTTAGCCGTAACCTTCATACTATTTGCACTTTAATACACCAGTTGAGCCACACCGAGTGGGACATCAATGGTAACATCAGCTGGGAGGTCAAACCCGGGTTCTGGCACATGAGCCGCTAATGCTGCTGCAGCATAGTTTCTTTCATAGTCGATTTTTTAATCTTATTTTAATTTGTTCTTATCTTGCATTTGTAAAGGACTTCAGGTGGATCCATTGTGTGCACTGCCTTTTTAATATGGCACAAACAACAGTTTGCACTTTCAAACTCACACATATAAAACGGCCCCATGTTTGAGAGGCCTGTCATGGCTTGTCTCTGTCTCTATCACTATTGAATGTGAATTAATTGGTTTCCCTCATAAACAATCTTCCTTTTATAAGTCTTATGTCCTCTGGAACTGCATGTAGTACTGCATGTATCTTATACCAAGAGCTGACACTAACTGTTGCACCCGCAAGCTACATATACACACAACCAACCAGACAGCCAGCCACACAAACGGCAAACTGCAATTAGGATCAATTAGGTGTCTATGGTAATTTTAGAAAATACTTCTGAGTAGCCTAATACCATGAAGTAGCAAGGACATCACAATGAAAAACAAAACAGTTCCATATGCAAATCCAAATGTTTGCACATCAAAGCTGTCAAATTTGTTTTCTACAACTAGCTTTCAAAAAAATGGAAAATCAGTGGCAGACATTTAGAATGCAGTTCCTCCTCATCGTGTGTTCTGTTTGCCTGGCTAATTCCTGAAGACCATTTGACACCTGGAAATTATTGCAAGTCAACCTTCATACAAATTTCACAAGACTCACAGCTCAAAAGCCAAGGCTGCCAGTTTACAATAATCACGTCGCACTTTCTGGAAAGACGAAAGTAATCCACCAAGGACTCGTACACCTCTGCGGTATGGAAATACGGTGCATTTTCCATTAGTCACATCATGAAGAATTAGCTAAAGTTATCAGGAGTGATTTATCATTCAGAAGCAGACAAGAGAGAAACATTTTGGACAATTTAGAATAAAGAAAAACTGTGTTGGACGACAATCTATAGAGAAAATGAACAATCTGTTTTAAGGGGAAAGGAAGATAAACGTACGATGTTGTAAATTGCCTGGCAAGATTAACATGATATTACTGTTGTTCTATGTTCTTGTTGGTACATTCTCCAAATATTTTGCCAAACATCAAAAAAGGGAAGTCATAGACAAGCAAGGCTTTTCTGTTTTCTTGTTGTCTACCTGACAATCTTATCAACTTAAGGTCACTTAGGCACACATGTACCTTCTTAATGATAGACCATATGAACCACTGATTACAGCAATTACATCAGATCATCTACTTCTCGATATGAAGACTAATTTCCGATGATTGACCAAAGCTGTTGACATTTCTGGGTCACTTTATCTTAAAAACCCTAAGGTATAGGGGTGTATATATATACTGTATATATATATATATATATATACTGTATATATATATATATATATATATATATATATATATATAAAGAGTGCATATCATTATTCACTAGTTCACTTACGTTAATAAGGACATGTTGCTAATAGATGTACAGTTAGTGTTCTGGTTTAGGGGGTAGTTACATATGACATTATATACTAAACTGAGTGGAGTACTGTATTAAAGCCCTGAATTAATTACTGTTATTTGAGCAGTTGAGCATTTGAAAATGTATAGCCAAAAACATACTGTATATAGAACATTAGACCACAATTGCACATAGTCTTGACTGAGTTCATTCTGTTATGTGCTGCACAAGAAACAACAAAAGTAGACAAAAAGCCAAAGTCATTTCACATTATTGTGAAAGCTGCACTGAAGACCTGGCTGGTGTGGAAAAGCATAACTGGGTAAATTGAGGCTCTTAGCACTATGGGGGGAGACAGCAGGGAAAGCCAATATTGATGGGGCTGTTTTTCACTTTCTCACACCTCTGGAGAAAACCAGGCAGGCATGACAGCTCAAGGGTGGCCGAGTTTACCGGGGGGGGGGGGGGGGGGGGGGGGAGTGGAGGGGGGATGTTAGAGAGAGGGGTAGAGAAAGACAGATACACAGCCTGGTTTCATCATTAAAAGGCAGGTCTCACTTCAGTGACATCTCCCATTAGGTCGAAGGCAATACATTTGGTCCAGGAGTCGAGTTTTAGGAATCCAGCGCTGCCCCCACAGTGATGACCCCCACACTTCGTATCTTTATCTTACAGCTGATCTCATGGGACGGAGCCCTTTGAGCTCAGATATCAACAGAGGTCAACACACAATCACAGATTTCTTTTTTTTTTCTCCCCTCATGTTTTATCCTGCCACGTGTTTGACATGGTCTTTAGATTTATTTTATCTGGAAAAGGTTTAAGGTATTGTGGTATGAGGATTTAACCTGCTGACTAGGGTTAAAAATAATCTCAGTTGGCGTGGAGGCAGAGACACTTGCTCAGGTCAAACAATGAAACTAGTTTCATCAGACAAACTATGTCAGTGCACATAGATTGGACTCCCAGTCTCGCCGATAACACATAACTCAAGTATATAGATAGATTTTTTTTTCTTTTAGCAATGTTGATTAACTACCAGACCACTGACACCTCAAACACAAAATGGTAAGACTTCCTTGTTTTATTCTGAGCTTACTTTTGAAGTAGAACTAGAAGTAAAGCCATGGGATAGTTAGTTACCTCACAGCTGAATACTTAAGAAGTGAAAGAGAGTCTGAGCGGGTCCTCCTCTTCTCTCTCTGGACGCCATCCAGGAACACTGTCATAAACAAGACCCAGAGACTTAACCTTGCCCCGCTGGAGCACCGCCAGGCCAGCTTTAACACCAGTTAACCGGGCCAAGAAATGTCTGCGCTTTGGCAAACCGTTTGTTCCTATTTGTCACTTTCAAATCCCCAGATATAATTCCAGACTAATCCTTCATAGACTCCCCGAGCGCCAATACATTACTGTGGGAGAATATTCATAGCTGACCTCCAAGGCTACTGCAGACCAGGCTATAAAGGTCTCTTTAATGGAGGAAGGCGCTGGACAGTGATTTGACAACACTGGGGTAAACAGACAGAGGAGAGTTCACACAGGCCTCACGTGAAAAGTAAGAAATGATTTAAGGCATATGTTAAAATGGGGGGTGCCATAATCTTACACATTTTGTAATCATAATCTTACACATAGCTCTCCTAGTAGCTCAACATTAATTCGCTCAAATGTGTTTTTGTGGTGCACCTGGTAGAGCGGGAGCTGGTTGAGTTGGCTACATATAGAGGATTCACAGTTCAAGACTGTGGTATGATTGTAGGGTATATCAATCAAGTAGGAAACTTTCTGTATCTATTAATAGAGAGGACATGTGCTCCTGCTGTGAACCTTCATGTATTGACGTCAGCCTATGTATTTCTAATGCAGTCCTATTGGATGGAAGAGGATGTTCTGTACCCACTTGTGAATATGTTACATGACCTAAATCATTCAATGTGTACATATATAATGATAAATAATGAAATTAAATTAAAGAAAATTAAAGAAAAAACTAAAGGGTGGGAGGGGGAAATATTGCAAAATGAATGACTAAAACGAAAGGAATGGGGAAACTAGGGGAGAAAGCAAGCCTAATGGAGGAAAAGGGTGTGTTGGGAAATAAAGGGAATTTAAGGGGCCTGTTGACCTACTTGTAGGCCCACGGGATGCATTCCTTCAGGCACTAGATGGACATCTTTAGCAATTTGGATGGGGGTGCCGTCGATCACGCCAGTGACCCGGGGGAACAGTGGTGATGGCTTCGGTTGACTCTGCCCATCTCCTCATGTGTGGATGGAAAAGTCACCCTCTCTTAGATGCTGTAATGGCACCTGGATTACGGCCATCGCAGCTCTGCTGATTGCAGCAGCTCTGCTGATTGTCCGAAACAGACTCATAGAGACTGCCTGTGGCGTGCTAACGCAGTGCAGCCAAAAGCGGGACAGTTGGTGTTATTACACCTAGTGGCCCAAATGAGGGTGAACAGAATCAATTAACACTTCTTGTATCTTGGCCCGAGTGAGGTGATATGGCGATTTGGATGACTGCCTCATGTTTAGGGGGATGGAAATGATCCGTATAAACACATTCACATACACCACCACACTATGGCCCCTGGAACACCTATTCAATGCAGCAAATGACTTTCCCTCAACACTGTGTTTTGTTTTGGTTTTTCTGTAGTTCTCATTTTGTCCCAAAATTGCTTATCCTACTTCAGACTAAACTACAACTTTTTGGTATGAGATTTAAAATCCTGTAGATCAAGTGTCTGTGTTAACATAGAAGGTTGATGAATTCAGATATGTATTTGATGTCGACACGGCTGTGTTAAAGCAACAGTATGAAACACTTGGTCTCAAACTAATGGGAAGGCAGAAACATTACAAACACCAACAACAGCACAGTCGCCACTGCTCTCTTTCCGCAACCACTACATTATACAATGCAAATAAATAGCCACATTAACTTACTTTCAGTGGTGGGGAGATGCATGCTGACCCTGGGCCTGCTGACCTAGGGCCTGATGACCTGCCATTTTTAACTTAGGCCCATAGGACGTCTGGTCACTAGCACAAAGGGCTTAAATAATGCATAGCATCTACAAGCAGCTAAATTGAATCAATAACTCATCACAATTTCCAATTATGACTTAATCCTAGAGACCTCTCATTACAATTTTGAAAAAGATTAAAATAACATATTTCCACTCGGACTACAAACCCTGTCTGTGTAATCATGAAATTGTGTCCGCCATGGTGGGACGACCGGCTTCACCACCTACCATTATCGCACTGTGTGAGGTAGTGACAGGCCAGGTATTGATAGTGTTTAAAATAACACATATTTTAACAGATCTTAGTTAAGTAAATGCACTGTAATCGCTAATATTCTTGTTGCCTTTTTTTTTCAGCTACAGCTCTTTTGAAAAGTCTAACTGTTATTTATCATCTTTCTTTGTAATTTATTTTCAGTTGTGGATTTCAGTAATTTTTGAATGTTTGCTTTATTACCCTGATTGGTTATGTGTGAATGATACATTTTTGTTCAGTGTTCAAAGGCAAAAAATGAATGTAAAACCTGATAGGCCACCAAGCCAAAGTTGATGTGCCATGCCAGCTAAAGGGGAAATCCCCTAACAATGTCAGTGACTATGTCAGACAACAATGTGTTCATTGTCATGTTCTTACTATTGTGCTCTACTGAACACAGAATCTTACTCTCCTCAAAATCTTCCAGAGGGCTCCCGTTCATGAGACTGAGAGGAGTTTTGTAAGATGTCAATTTATGGACTGTATGTGGTCATTTTGGTCAATGTAAACGTTCTCTACTAAGAACGCATTCATGAATGGTTTGGTCGACTCAAAAGACTGCTGTTTACTGTTCTATCGATTTTTTTCTGAATGAAGGTGAAATGTCTGTGATCAATATGATTGGATAACATGACTTGGGTTTCTCAAACAATGTATGTGGTGTGCATAATTGTCCCGTTGTTTGTATACAGATTATATTTGTTATTACTACTGTCTAGTCTCTCAAATAATTCTCTCAAAATTCTTTAACAATCACTTGGTGCCTATTTGAAATTGTTGTCAGTGACATGAACAGCATTCAACTTGCTAGAGAATAATATTCTTGGAGACACGCAATAATCTGCTAGGGTGATTATCATTCCTAGCGAGGGAAAGAGATCCATTAAAACCACATGTGGACTAAGTATTTCAACGTCTTGGTTACCAACAGTGACAAAAGGACTTGCATATTGGTGGCACTGACATATTCATTGATGTAATCATGAACTTTTGAGACACAAACTAAGCATTTTGAGCGGGTTCCCCGCTTTTCCAGGTAATCCATTTGTGTGCTGCTGTACTGAGTGTAGACCTTAGGCAGAGTTTTGATGTAATAACATGCTGCAATGCTGTGAATCAGGTGATTGAAAAGCATAGGTGCTCTGTGAACGAGGCAGTAGGTCAATGTATGTCTTCCTAAACATTCAATTAACAATAATAATACATCCCATTTATATAGTGCTTTTCACAGTTCTCAAAGATGCTTACATTAAATGTTCTGGAAGTCTCTCTCGTACGGGGATGGGAATACTTGCCTTTGATGGTCATTTCTTCTTCTCATCTCCATTATATCTTTCCATTATGCATACATATTACATAACAATGTAGATGGACATTCACCAGAATTTTGTCCATGAGGAGCTCATCTGACGCAATTAAAAATGCTAACTTCATGTAGCACAATATAACACTGCTGAAGTTTGACCACTACGGGATCTTCCTCTATGACCCTACCTTTAAAAATACCTGGGAAAGAGGGAAGTGGTTTTGAGTAACGATGTTCACATGTTCGCAATCGTTATGTTAGTGTGTTGCATGTTATACGAGTGGCTTTGTTTGATGCCAGTCATGGCGAATTTGGAACAGGCAAGTACAACTTTAAAGCAAAATGACTGTAGTTGATGCACACTACTGAAAACAAAACAGGAAAAGAATTACAGTTATGGTATCCATCCTCAGAAAAACCAGCCCACCCCACACACACAGCCAGTTTAGCCAAAAAGGCGTTAGTGCATCGCTGTGTCACTGTTTGTGTTTATATGAGATGAGTGCTGTACGCATCAATAATGGGAAAGTGTTTATTGCTGTACTCTATACACAAGGTATAAATATACAGTATATTAGCACAGTTTATCAATACATTTTGTTAAGGTGCGTTTTACGCGATGGTATGGAGGGGAAAATGAACACAATCTGTAAAAAAAAAACTAAAACAAACAAAATAACAAAACTTTACATCTTTACAGTTCTGCATTGCAATATGTAAAACTAAAATAGGTACATAGTACCAGGGAATATTTAAAAAGCAGACTATGACATCAAGCACCACAGCATGGTTCCATCTTATGGTAATGAAATGTAAACCCATAGTGAATTATGCCAGTTACCATTTACAACTAGGCTTACAAATATATTATTAAATGAAACAAACAAAAAATAAAGATTAAATTAATGTCAGTGTCTTTTTTAATATCATTGAAGGATTTATACTCTTCCATTGAAGAAGGAGGGGGGGGGGGGCGTTGGTTTAAATCCTGGCAGTGAGTAAAGCTGTCAGTTTTTCACACAGGATCTCTTGGTCTCAGTACAGATGAAACTCATTGGCGGATAAAAGGGGCTTGTGTTTGTGGAGGACTTCCTTCTTCTTGCTTCTGTACACATCCTTGCAACACAGTTACTCTTTGTCCAGATTGGTCTTTGATAACCTGTCAATACACGCCATCACCAAACAGATCCTCAGCTTTGAGGAGTCTCCACTGAGGAACTCTTCCCTTTCCTCTGACCCGTTCACCAAAGTATGCAGCTTGCTTTATTTTAAATATTTCTTTCTTTCTTTATCTATCTATGTATACTCCCGAGAAGAGGAAAGAAACGAAGATCAGTCTTTTGGAGGGGGGTGGGGTCGGAGGGAGAGGTGGACTGCAGTCTTTTTGAGTGACATTACCATGACAACACTGTCAGCGCACAAGTCCAAATCAGGGCGAGACAGGCCCCTAGAGTTCCAACTCTCGAGCCGGCTGAAGCGCCGTTCTCAAAGTCCTCCGTCTTTGTGTGGTGATGCCGGTGACTGTTGGTCTTTTCTGGTGTCACTGTGAAAGAGAAAAGAAGACAGAAAAGGAGGAGTGTTGAGTGACTTTGTAGTTCCCAGGAAAACTAGAGGGGGGAGTTTGGAAGCGCATCAAGGGGAAAAGCACTTCCAAACGGCATAGTTTCCCCATCACCTTCACCAGATGTACTCGCATGTAGGTCAGCATATACAAAAGCCATCTCAGTATGTGTCTGGCCCCTTCATGTCATATTATCCACAAAACATTTCCCTTGAAAGGTTTTTTCCTGGCCGTTTTTGTTTGGGTTCCTGAAATATTTCACCCTCCTGATGTACGCTGTATTACGGTTCTTTATATCAACACATTTGACAAGGCTGTTTTTATTTTTTTTTATCTTTAGACACTAAACATAGATTTAGCTTCTGGTGCTTCCTTTACCATTCCCCTGAACTGCATCATCGATATTGATCTTAACATAGACATTGCCTTGTAAGGTGGTCAAAGGGCGCTATGTAGCCACAGCCTCATTTTCCAGGGGAAGCGGGAAGGAGGATTGAAAGTAAAAAAGAAAAAAACTATTTCGGTGTGCAGGAATATTGGCAATGTTTTGGATGTCTGCTGTCCACAATCAACAGCATGTTACCCAGACAGACCACACATGAGTGCCTTTGCACAGATGGCCGCGTGTGGACTGACATTAGCGGCGTATTGATCCAAAGTGAGCAGTGTGGGCCTATAGAGCACCACTTAAAAGCCAGCTGGGAGACACACACAGACACATCTACTGCACTGGTATAGGACATCGATCCGCAAATGGAGCCTCTCTCAGGTGTAAAAGAGTGTGTCGGTTGTACTCTTCTATATTTTTTGCACTGTACTCAATAGTCGGCATACACCTGGAAAGCACACTAAAAAGTGTCACTTTTTTAAAAAGTTGTCTGTAGTATTTTTTTTTTGTCTTGTCTGGAAAGAAGAAAAGTAGAAGACACAAAAAGAAGAAGATAAAATAAAAGGGAGAAATGAATCTCTGCATGCGAATGAGCCGTGTGCTTACATTGTAAATCTATATGGTGTGGACACTAATGGCAGCTGGGCGCAGCACCACGCTGAAGGTGGCCATTAGATTCTAAGCAGCCTGGAGCCGCATGGCAGTGAATCCCCCCGGGGTGACATGTCGGAACCTATTAGGGGGCGGAGGGAAGGAGTGATGACCTGTCTCTTCCCCTGGCGTCCTGTAACTCTGCATCTCTCTCCATCTCGCTGTTTGTGTGTGTGTGTGTGTGTGTGTGGGTGTGTGTGTGTGTGTGTTTGGGGGGTGTTGTTGACATGGAGGAATACCAATGATTGTCAGGTGGGGAAGTGTAAGCAACAGCTGATGGCCTCCCTGCTTTTGCCCCTTGCAAGTCCCTGAATGCTTATTGGAAGAGGGGTGACTGTGTGTGTATGTTTGTTTGTGTGTGTGTGTGTGTGTGTGTGTGTGTGTGTGTGTGTGTGTGTGTGTGTGTGTGTATGGAGGAGGGGTAGTGACTACAGGTAAGTCATAATAAAAAGGAAGCAGTTCAGAAGCACTTTTCAATTTGACATTTTGGAAAGCCACGCATATTTTAGCCCCACAGTCCCTCGGGTCAAAACGATTAAATGAGACATTCAGAAACATTCAGAGCTCTTTATGGGGATCTGTCCATGAAAGAAGGTGTGTCTGTAATCATGGCCAAAGTCCATGAACCATAATAAAATGGCAGCATATAATTTCCTACCCAGAACAACAACAACAACCACAACAACAAAAAGAATAAATAATGAAATAACCATTCATATCCACTGCATGACTAGGGGAATAGAGGTTACAGCTTAACAATGACTAAAGCAACTTCATGGATAATTTCTGGGGGCATTTTATGTTCTTCAAACTTAGATGGTGTCTATACATAATGCAAGCTAGCGATGGATAAACACACCAGCACACACACACACACAGTGAGGGAAATCTCCACAGAGCTATCTACTTGTTAGTTTGGACAAAACCAATTTGTTATTGATGAAACAACACAGGGATGTCAAACACAGTCCGGTGTACACAAATATATGCTCACAAAATGGAGGCGGTTCGGTAAAAGCAGAGGCCCACAAACAAGTCACTGGAGAAGTTTAGAGCACATGCAGAATCAATAGCAGTTAAATTCGTTGGACCTGAAGGAAAGCTTTGATCAATACCATACTGCAACATGAAAGACACAAAAGAATAAACAAACAAACAAGGCTTTCTGGCCAGGAGGAAAATACATTAATTCTGCATATGCAGCCCCAGTAATTACTAAAAATGGGCAGAAGGTGGTTTGAGGGTTGGTTTCCAATACTGCTGCAGTGGGTCTTCTTTATCTGGCACTAAATTATTCTGAAACACAACCTTTAAGAACAGGCCGCCAAGACCAGCAATAGTACAGGCTTTGCCTGACATACAGTATTTGTTACACAACATCCTTACTTATATATACAATAGTTATTTATGGTAATTACTTGAGAAATGACCAAGAACTTTAAAGAAGCCTTCCCTTCCAAGGATTTACATCTGAAACTAAGTCAATAGCAACTGACTGCCAAAAAAATAGTACAACAAAGTTCCATTTGGAGGGACCAGGTACATGACAGTTAAGGTCACCTGCAATGCCCTCTATCCTGAATGCATCCCAACCGTCTCTCATGGCTGGTTATGACATCTGTCGTGCCAGGTTTATTTGATGGTTATGTCAGTTTCATTACTGGGCACTCACAATATTGTTATATACTCAAACACTAAGTAGAGAAATAACGTCCTTATATGGAAGGATCTACCCAAGGGGAGACAGCAAGATCTCTCGACCTTGAGACGTACTGCACTCACAGCACTCCAGCCAGAGGACAGTGTGACCTGGCATCGCAAACCATGGGGAGGAAGACAATGTTCCTGGCTAGGCTCATGTAAGTGTGTACAACTGTATTTATGGTCCATTGCTGATTATGTGAGCCGGGTTTCTGAATGCAGAACATTTGGTCGAGGTTATTTAGTGGAGCCAAGAACAATGAAAACAGCGATGAGAGACAGCCCAAGGAAATCAAAGGGAATTGAGGACAGCCCTGTTGAGAGGCAACCCTTGTAGATTTATACTGACCGCATATTTGTCAACTGGAGTTAAACCACCCAGGAATGGAAACCACAGGCTCATACCACTGTGCAAACAGGAAATGGGTTTTAAATTGGTGAGCGCTTCCACAAGCTATTGTACTGAGCACACAAAAGAGTTCAATTGAAAATAAATAAGCGTGGTTTTTCTGCCGGTGACCCACAATGAAAACAAAACTGCTATCCCTTCTAAATTACTCTATTTTTCATTCATAGGCTTGGAAATAACTTTGGTCTCACAAAAACAAAATGGCTCAATTAGCTACAAAGAGGTAACGCACACACTGTAATATGAAAATATCAGTTTTGTTGCTATTACGCAAAGGTTTATTCCAGTTCCACACGCGCGTCCGTAATACTACATGCAGCAACATCATGCCAGACACCAAAATGTACAACCGTGCCGACATGGAAACACTTACAAAGCCTGTGCGAGAAATGCTAATGAGAACAAATGATTTGCATGTTGAGAAAAATGTCTGAGCTTAGGGTCATTAGAATAGCTAACTACATGCTTGTGCAAACGCTGACTGTCTGCCTCACGCCTTGCCGTCAGCAGTTCCTCCCAGGGCCTGAGGCGACGTTAAAGTGTTCCTCAGCACACACTAAGCCTCCTAGCCCCCCCATTCAAATGTCAGGACAAAGACCACAAACTAATGTCAGTCAGTGACTAAGCTAAGAGAGGCTTGAGGCTGGTGAGATTAGCTTGTTTATCCCTCTTCCTGCTACTTCCTGCTATTGGTCTGTCACACTGCCTCAACACTCTCCTAACATATTTAACTTCTGGTGTGATGCCCAAGTCAGCAGTGCCAGTAGAAGCTTATTCATAATAACATGTCAGTGTTGCAATACAAACTGAACAGTGACGAGTGGAGATTAAAATGCTTTGCTAATAAAAAATCATACACCGTTTTGGAATATAGCCTAGGTCATTTCTAAACATATCTGTTTCTTGCCATTCTATATTATTTTGTCTTTTGGTTCAAAAGCTAATTATTGATCTGAGAAAAAAAACCTCCTTCTCCTTCTCTCTCTCTCTGTTTCTGCTTCAGACATACACAACCCTGTGGGATTTTTTGGAATAACTCAGTTGATTATGTTTCTCGTCTCCAACTGGGAATTCAAACAACCTGCTTCACCCTTGATGGATCTTGAAACGAACAACTAATAAACAGAACGAAAAAAAAAAAAAAAATGAATGTATTAAGTCATTAAGGGAGGCTCCAAGGACAACAGCAGCAGCAGCAGCCGACTTTTCAGCAGAAGGCTGATTGTTTGGCGGCCTTTTCTTTGAGACAGAGCTGTGGCCACCTGAGCCTTCCAGTTCCCCTGATCCGGTGCTGAGCGGGCCTGCGAGGCGCTAGCGGCGCGGCCATCCCTCCCTTCTTCCCCAATTAATTTGCAACACAGACCCTCTGAATGGGATCTCTCAGACCCCGCTTTTGTGGAATAATTCAGCTTTGCTGGTTGGTGTTGTTAGTGTTGCTGAAAATTGCTCGTTTAAGCCGCGCAGCATGGCCGACTGTGCGGCTCTGTGAATCGCAATTAACAGCCTTGTCTAATCCTCTTTTCGTTTTGGTGAGGTCAAGAAGTTATTTTCGCTTACTTTTCGACTCAATTTCCATGTATTGTCTCTTTTTGTCCTCCCCAAGAATACTAATTTTCAATGTAACAGATGCATTATACATTACAATCATATGTGGATCAAAGTTTAGTTTAGCGGAGAATTAGTATAGGCTCATGAACTAGTAAAGACCTGCAGGGCCAAAGGATTTACCTTAGCATAAGTAAAGGCAAAACAGAAGCACCTCTGAAGTTTCCTCTGAACAGTTTTTTCCCATTTCGCACAGGGCGGGGGGAAGGCATATCAATGCCAAATGAATTGCTAGACAGCCAAAAGAAGGACTATTTCTTGCAATTAACAGGGAAATGTATTGCTAAATAAATAAATGAATAAATAAAATAATGGAGGTCATCCATCACAACGTTCTTGTTTAGCATGCCTGCGGCTGCTCCAAAGGCTTAGTTTATGTTTCCACCTTCTGACCATGCATATTCAACTCACTGTGCAGTCATCCTTCTTCCCCCTACACGCACACCAAGTCCCTGCAGTCCACCAGCACCCATCCTCACTCTGTAACCACAGCGTAGTTCAGAATCAATGGCACCTAATTAAAAACCCTCACATTATTTCAAAGGTCCAGACGGCATCCATTTCTCTGCGTGGCTCTCCAGGACTTCGGGGGGCCCATTATAGATCCGCTGGTGGTGTTGGGAGTGGGGGGGCTCAATGTCTACGTGCCAAAAACTGATCCTCTGTTACACTGGACATCTCCAATACAGTCGATACTGAGCCCAGATCAGCCGCTCAGTCACACTCCAGCCACAGACTCAAGCAGCATACAGATGAGCCTAGGAGGCTACTGGCCACAAAGCTCCTCATAACATGCTAACCTGTGCTGTTGGGACCACTGCTAACTGCAGTTATTGCTTCCGGCCAAACACAGCTGGGCACAGGAGTCTGCCTTACTACATAAGCCTGTCCATAAACGCCCATGACGGGAGGCATTTGGGGAAGTTTACCACAAGGAGTATAATCATTTAAAATGTGTCACAACATCTTCGCTGATTTGAACTTCACTTGCATCTCTCTCTTTCTCTCTGTGTAGATAACATTCGCCATTCAAGCAAACACAGCTTGAATCCATGCTGTCTCCTCCTTGCTTAGATTAATCTGCCTCTGAACAGAATTTTATAGGAGAAAACACGATTGCTTGATAACCTAACATGGGACTGATGCCAAGACTGGCAGTTGTGTGACTTCTGTTTATAAGCCCTTGATTAAAGGAGCCACTTCAAACGGGGCCGATAGGGAATGGCGGTAGTGTAGTAACAGGCTGGAGGAAAGGGGAAGATGTTGTATTTTTCATGCCTGGTGTTTCCCTCCGAGAGGCGATCTAGGTTACATCAGATCGACTACTGCCGATACTAGGGGATAAGGCCGAGGTCAGGGGGGGTCGGGGGGCAATCCTCCTCCCTCGTCTTTGCAAGTTGCAGTCAACTCAGAACCATCTGCGTAATCAACCCGCAACAAAAGTTTGCACACTAAACTCGATGCAATCCGTAAACATTGGTCGGGCCTCCCTCCAGCCCGTCTCTGGTAGACAGAAAACACATGTTCACACTTACATCATGCAGGCAAGTTCAGGCGCTTCGCATTGCTGCCTAAATTAACATCATATTTTGGGAGTCATGTGTTGAACAAACGTTTGTTTAAGTCTGTGCAACAACTGCACAGATGTTTGATACCAACAGACATCATTACTGAACTATATTTGGACAGGACAGATTCATTCTGCTTCAGTTGCACTGTTTATATTTAATAAATGTAGGAAAATTTAAAAATAATAATAATTTCACGGCTGCCTAAGGAGGAATTGTGATTACCTGCCTCAATGAAAATACTTTTTTGAACTGATGTTACACAAGATTCAAAATTAAACAAAAAAAATGTACATTAAAAGAAAATCATATTGGTAAATATATTTTGAAGGTGTGATGCATGTTATTTTGAAAGCACATAATTCCTATGATTCACAATTATTATGTTTTGTGTGTGTGTGAGGTCAAGTGCATCTTCAGTTCCTGGGTAAATAATCTCTACAAGTGAGAAAGCCTGGATATCAAACACTGAATATCGGTGTGACACTGCGCACATCTATGAAAACAATATAAAACACACTTACAAATGTTGCCAGACTTTGCAACCTTTACAATAGGTGGAACACCTCATGTCATTATACATTTTCTAATTAGCCATTAAGGTCTGGTGGATGAAAAATAGCATCTGTTTCTCCGCACTTCCATAGCTTAAGTACTTGACCACAGAAATCTGTAAAAAAAAAAAAAAAAAAGCTAAGGTGAAGACTTTAACACAACTTTACCACCAGTCTGAGGACAATTACGATTGAGGTTTTAAAGCCTCTCTTTCTTGAACATGTTGCCATACGTTGGGCAGGAGAAATGTCTCGGGAGTTGTGGACTGTCTCTTCAACACACTTTTAAAAGGTCCTCATAACAGAACTAGTTATAGAAACCCTTGCAAAAGAATAATATTCATGAAATGAGCTGCTATGAGGCATCGAAATGTCCTCAAATAACCTTTGATATATGCTATGCACATCACAGGGCATTACTTTAAATAGCTTCTATTAAACCAAAATGTACTTTCATTTGCCCCGCAAGTTAGGAAATTTGAAGCATCACAAACATCATAGATGGTAGGAAACATTTAAATGAAGCAAAATGTGTACTGCTTCCCCTGGTCTCACTTCAAAGGCGAGCATGTTTCCACATGCTCAGAAATGATCTGCTTATTAGCAGAGTAACCCACACCAGGGTGTTTTTCTCCTCATAAAGAACATTAGCATAACGAATCCAGGTTCCTGATTTACAGAGCTCCTCTTATTAACCTCTCATTAACCTTTTTCATTAGCTTTGCCAGCACTGAGGCTTGTCCTAAATTTACCAAAACAACACAAAAAAATTGTGTAATTGCATACAGCTTGTGGGAGCTAAAGCTGTTCCATTTCTTGGTCAAACTGCAATTTTAAATTGACATCTCTCGGGATCAAAAGGAAATAAAAGCCCTTATCTCATATAGCTCTGATTTTAGTCTGGAAAAGATCACCAAAGTTAAAGCTGCATGAACCTAACTGCAGCGAATCAAAAAAAAAAAAAAATGTTATGTGCATAGTAATTCCACAGGACACATAAAACGCAGTCAAACTGAAAATGAATTAGCTTGATTAAATAATGAATGCATTATTCTAATAAATCGTGAGCTCTGAGTAGACTCTGGGACCTCTGAGAACTTATAATGACTGTGAGGTCTGTGTAATGTTTTCCCATCCACAATGATTGAATTTAGATCAGTCCATTAATTTTGTGACACTCCTGTCAAAGGAACACTCAAGGTGTACAATGGAAACTAACTGAACGAAGACTTGACTCCAACTTCTAGAGATGCATTAGAGACAGCTGCCAATCACAGTCTCCATTACACCCCTGACTTGATCATTGAGGTTCATTTGAAGAAGTAAACGTGAAGCACTGAAAGTTTTCAAATGAAAACCAAGTATTTTGTACCAAGTGGATACATAATGAGCACACAGATTTACACATCTTAAAAACAATCACACAAACAAACAAACAACAAAAGGTTTACATGTACAAGCAAATTCAGAAGCAGATACTGACTAACCACAACTTCCTGAAGTCAAACAGCTGCATTTGCCAACAATCATAGTCTGTCCTTTGTTAACACCACCAGTGAAAATCTGTATACCATATAATTTCTGTTGAGGTAACACACAAAAAAGAAGACGGGTTACAATATGCATCTGCAAAGAAAAGGTTGAAAATGTGCCAAGCAATGCGGAACAATCCTGCATTCTACACAGCATCACAGTGAGAGATACCACATCTGAATTCTATGTATGCTTTGTTCATTTCACCGACGGCAAACAGAATGAGCATAAATATCAGTCCTTTACCTTAAGTGTATTGACCAAATTAATATATGAAAAAGATATGGCTTTTGAAAATGATCTCCCATATTAAAGTAACTAAGCTTGAAAGAGACACTGTATGCCACTTAGGGCCCTGCTTAGCTTTCATCAGTTTCACAAACATGGTAATATGTAATGTAAGTATGATCATACACAAAGCCTTCTCACCTTCACCTTCCAGCGAGGCCTTTGGATAAGACATTCAAACAATGCAGGGAATGAACAATGCATGACATTCCCCCACAAGACATACAGCACCAATGCTGACTGGGGATGGGACTGGAGACAAAGCGCTCCTTTTGAAATGCAGAAGCCCCATAGAAAACCGTTCAGGCATGACCATCACGACAGAACAAGAAGCACAAAAAGGGAAATTGAAATGCTCAGAAGCTAATTGCTAATAACCCAAACACACAAAACCGACATTAGCTAAATCCATGCCATTACCCTGTGCCCATTCTCCCATCAGTTCTAGGAATCGTGTCTCATCATGTTCAGCACCGGCTTGTGCATGTCAATGATTTCACTGCAAATCTTAGCGGGAGACGCGCTCATTATTATTCCCACTGTGAGGGAAATTGAAAGATCACCAACCCTGTGTCCACTCCGGAGTCTCCAGAGGCCTGGTGTGTGCTCGCTAGTCCCTACGGACATCAGACTAATGGCTGGCTTCATCCATCCACTTTACCTCGGCCCTCCCTGCGGTTGATTAACTCTGTGATCCATTAAGTGGCTCTGAGGCCGAGCAGAGACAGAGAAAGATTCCCTCTCCGCACTCTACTGTGTTGCAGGAGTGGATCAGGGAGTCCCATTTGACTATTAGCCATCATCAAAGCAGTGTGGAGCAAAGCAGTGGAACTGTGTGGTGCTGTATGTTTATAAAGGAGACCTTGAGAGGCATGGAGGCAAATGTGAATGGTGTCTTTGATGGTGTTGGTGTTGATGATGTTCAGGGAACACATGCTTGGTAGGTATCCACACCTCACTGGTCCTCAGAGCAAACAGGCTGAGCGATCAATCAAGGCATTCAGAGGCAAATCATTCCTGACTACTGACAACATAGCTGACCGCTGATCAGTGTTACAGTGCTACAGCAGAGCATAGTTCTGAGGGTTTCGGCAGAGGTTAATGGGTAACACTTCACCGCAGATGAAATTGATTTTCTTTATTAAAATGATCAATTCGCCTGGTAGGCAGCTGTGTAATAAATGGGGGTACCACATAGCCAAATAGCCATCTAACCCCGCTCAGAGGCTCCAAGACGAAGCTGACCGATCACCTTGTTGGAACATCCTGGCTGTAAATGATCTCTTCACAATTGAGGAAGCAGTACTGAGGTGATTTTGCACATTTTGCCCCTCTTTTAAAATGGATGATGACGTAAACCAGTGACCTGTAAACGTGACAAGGACTTTTCTAGTGTATCATCGGTCCCCCAGAAAGAGCCAAGATAGTGGCGCACGACCGACAACACCTGCCTGAGGCCCGATGTCTCCATGGTTACTGTTACATTTTAAAGCGAGAAAAGAGAAAGGTTGTTCCTGGGCAACTGTATCCAGATGTCGATGAGGGAAATCAACAATGGTCAAAGCTCTGCCACTGCCAAAGGCGATAAAAGGTGGTGCATTGCATGATGGGCCTGATTGCGAAGGTAGTGAGACTTCAATACCACAGCAGGGATAAATGCCAAAAGAATGAAATAGCGCAGAATAGCCAAGGCAGCATTGCCTCAGCAGTCCTATGAATGTGCCATGAAATAAGTCTCTTAGCAGGCTTATGATATTTAATTAATGAGAGGCATCGTAATGGCCCATGCCATTTAATGTGTGACTCATTCAATATGAATATGGATTTTCTTCCTTTTTTCTTTTTTTGGCCCAGTAAAACGAAAATATGCATTAAGGGTAATATTTTCTATCCTGAATTGAATATATTTTCAAAGATAACCTGCAAGGTAAGCAAAGTCCAAGTTTCTAAAAAGGGAAAACTTCAAACACTACCCCCCCCCCCAAAAGAAGTATTACTATAGCCTCAAAGAATGGCTAACAACAATAGAGATTCTGTTTATCTTATTTCTTTTTTTAGGGCCGTCAAATTGTATGTTTCTCAGAGGTTGCTGGGGTGGTGGTAGGGTTGTGTTCAGACATTTTTTAAATATTTATAATGGAAATGTTTCGCGGTGTAAACATTTCGAGTTAAAGAGTTGGGTGTTTGGAGAGTGCTACGCCATCTGTTGTGACCCATCCCTTGGGCTCTCCAGAGCTCTCTGTGGCTTGTTTTAAGTTTGACAAGTCAAGTTGGGGCCAGGGCTGCAATGTCCTACTGCTGTAGGCATGCCACAAGGCTCTCAGGCTCTGCTGTACGCCTTATCACACAGCCAAGGCAAGCACGACCTCAAGGACAAGTCCTGCACTGTGTAACAGCTTTCCAATATTTGCCTTACACAAGCATGCTAATGTTTGCCTGTTGCAGCATTACTAAATACAGAGTAGTCTCTTGCTCTCTCTCTCTCTCTCTCTCTCTTAAACTAGGTCAGACTTTTAGATTGTCTGGTAAACTGATGTAAAAGGGTAATATTGTTTTCAGGTTTAGATTCTGATTAAGCCTAGGAAATGCTGGATTTGGGCTTCTGTATCAGCCTGTATTCGAGTACAGTGCAACAGAAAAGTAAAAAAGTGGTTCAAAAGTGTACTAAGTCATGTCATGTTATGTTGTTATGTCAAGGAGTCCAACAGTACCTCATTTTTGAAAAACCAGCATACAGTTCAAAAGTTACATGCTTAAGTTTTAAAAACTTTTTTACCAGACATTTCTAACTGCTGCCACAGACACCAATGACAGAGGTGCCTTCACAGGTTGGCTGTTAGGCTCCCATTTATAATCCAAAAAAGTATAAACACAAAGGGCCTGCTTGGCCCCCAATTAGGGATTTTATGGTCAAGACATTTCTTTAGATGGTAATGATTTTTGATAAACATACTCTTACAACAGATATAACGTATAGAATTTCACTATATTAGTGATTTATTACATTTGATGTAATCATTTAGTTTTACCTGCCCACAAACGTCCTGCAAATAATCATAATAATTATTAAGTTTGTAGACGTATTCATTTTAAAAAGTGCAGATGTTTATACCATTTGTGGTTATTACGTTTTTGGATGAAACAAATCAGGTTTGATGATTGACCTCGACTCCTAACCTCCTCCTAAAAACCCTATCCCCGTTGTCTCCAGACTTTCTATAAGTTGAACAGATTGCATTGTGGAGAAAAAGTTAGATTTGCACCACTTAATATGGTTATTTCAAAACAACTTCCCTGAGGCCGTGTCTGACTGAAATATTAGACTTTCTAATGATGTTGTTGTTTGACACAAGGAAGCCTCAGCCATCAAGGCAAAGCAAAGTGAGAAGCATGCAATTTGCTGTGTTTACTTCCATGATTGAATACAAATACCACTTCCTTCCACCCCCGGGCAAAGTCAGATCATGATCCTCCTATATCCCCTAGTCAGTAATATTTCTCCTCTTTAACTACATATTGACTGGAACAAATCCAATGACTGATTTAAACTCCCTGTGATTTTTCCGCCTCTGGGTCATGTTTTGTCTCCAGATGAAACATATTAACGTGATTCATCACAGGCTATGAGTTGGGATATTAAGGGCCTCACCTTCACCTCCCTGCTTAAGAGATGCACTTTGGTGCGTCGTTCACGGTTTCATTAAAACAGCTATCCGCAGACATAAGACAGACAGAGAGAGAGCGAGAGAGAGAGAGAGAGAGAGAGAGAGAGAGAGAGAGAGAGAGAGAGAGAGAGAGAGAGAGAGAGAGAGAGAAAGAGCGAGGAATCAATGCTCGTGCTTCAACCGAATGGCACCTTTAATCTCCGTTCTGGCAAGTCAATAGGCATCAGTGAGAACTGCAGTGATTAAGTGATCGTCTGCAAACCCATCTACCTATCCCTAAAGAGGAGAAGGAGAATGCATGTGCTGACCGATCTGTCAAAGACGAAAATGGCTGGAGGTCTGCTCTGGCAATCACCAGAATCCGATAGTTCTGTTCAATCAACTCCCTTTGTGCATTCCACCCCCCACCCCCCACCCCACTTAATAAGTTATTTTCACAAAAGGAGAATTCTCGTCACTAGAGCCAGGCATTTTGCCTCTGTTGAGCGGTATTGACTATAGTGGTGTGCGACTCCATCCCTTTTCAACATCTAAGGCCAAGAGCCGCAGTGAAAATGATCATTACTTTAAAAAGTATTATTCCCCTCAAAACTTTCCGAGAACTTGACAGAAACTAGACATGAACCTTCTGTTGTATGACTGACGTAACCATGTTGAAGCAGATGTCATGTCCTATTATTGATGTTCAATTATCACCAATTATTTGTAATTGGCATGAAACTCATAATATCGGTTGGCATAGCAGCACATCCAACATGATCATTATCAATAATGGTGACATAATTGTATAACATAATTGGTAATAGTCTGTCACAAACACTTTCACCCATGCCTTTACCTGCCATGATGTGTTTATGACATAGTTATGTTACACTTACATAAAGGAGAACTAAAGTAAAGTGTTTGCTTATTGTCCTGAGAGAACAAACTCTCTTGCTACTTGTCCTGAGAGAACAAACCTCTTTTAATAATAAACCCATTCACCAAAAAGTATGCAAGTAGCACCAAGTACACATAAAATAAATGTGTGCTATGTATTACAGATGGCCTTTTCTCTTTCACCATTTTAATGAGTGTGTTATGACCGCCTGCACCTACACCAAACCACATTGTACATCTGGGAGAAACCTAAACTTTAAGGGCGAACTTCTGAAAACCTGAACGGATGGATCTGCCTCTATGCCAACATGACTGACAAAGCTCTAGGTAGAGCTTCTGCACTATCTAGTAAAAAGGTAAACACACGCCTGGGTTGCTGAGGTGCTGGTCGACACTTTACTGATTGAAAAAACTATTGTTGGAACCAACAAACTTAAATGCAGTTGCTCCACTGCAAGATCCTTGCACAAAGCAAGGTTTCTTCATTTTTTTAAAGAGATAAAGCTTTAGATGGAGGTAGAACATGTGCGAATGAGATGTAGACTACGTCTTGTGATAAATAATAAGTGCGAATACTATAAATAACCACCGCTGGAACATATAAGCCATCAGACAGACAAAAAAAACAAAGCCAGACTGCTCGCTTCTGAGATGTCTGAACGGATGACAGTCCGTCAGGGAGCATCCTCCATTCACACTTAGATTCCACATGCCAGGACTTTCTCTCCCATTTGTCTGGGACTCAGATAGAGAAAAATGTATTCCATCTCTAAATTTAATTAAATATTCCCTTACTTCTTATTGCATGTCAGACATGGCAAGTCATACATGAACCATGTGTTCTAAGTTCATTAGTTCATAGTCTACAATGTTTATAGAATATAGGTACAAACAAAGGCATGGCCGTGACTCGCAACTGCTAACAAATAACTGGTAAAATAAATGTTGCTAAGCTGAGTAGTCAAATCATGTTCAATAAGCTGAGAGAAAAGATAAATGCTTCCCCCGGAATTATATTTGCCAAATTTCTGGAATGACCAATCCATAATTGAACAGGAAAGTACTGGGAAAGACAAGAGTTCCCCTGAGGCAGAGCAGTCTGTCTTGTCTGCATTTCGTCACACTGTTCTCATCTCATAACAAGAGTATCAGGAAGAAAAGAGAAAATACAAAGAATAGGAAAAGAAAGATAAGACACAAAGAAAGAAAGAATCATTTGTAGAATGGGACTTGGTAAAATAGTTTGTAGTGAATTAGCAGACTGGGAAACATAATGCATTAAGGGGTCACTCCAGTAAAACAACCGTGGCTTAGTCAATGCCACAGCAGAATAACACTTTTACAACCTTTAGCCCTCTAACTCACCATGTACATCAAAACATTCTTCACTTCAAAGACTCTAATTCCAACAAACACAGACTACTTTGAGAGTACTAACTTTAAAAAGTGAGCTGAGTACTTCATTATTTTACATTATTTCTTCATGCATACATTTGAAATGAGCAAATTACTTTGTGTGAGGTTTTGTCAATACTGGCTCAAGGTACATTCTGCCTGGGTAAATTGAAATGTATGGCTTACTTCAATGAAGTGTTTCAAGCTAAATAAATAAATACATTCAGTGGCAAATCTGCTTTTGTGAATATCAAGTATGGAGATTCCTTTACTGTCAACAGAGAGAGGGAGATTCTAAATTTTTAAACCTAGCAGAGAAAAGTCTGGTCAAGCTTGATAAGGAAACTTAAAACAAAACCAATTTCAGTACACACAAGGTTGAAAAAAAATGGTAATTCATGCGAAGCTTTACCAAATATTTCTGTTTGTCATTTTTCATACAGAATTGCTTGTGGAAAGACAGTTCAAAGTACCTTATGGGAGATTTCAATTCCGAAGGCATTTTCCCCACGGTATAGAGAAGTCAAAGTAAACCAAAGTAGTTACATCAATAGTATTAAATAGTATTTAATAGTATTAAAATTAAATCTTGTTTCAGGCTCAACATTTAATGAAAAATATATCCTCAATCTTATGGACATCATCGGACTTGGCATACTTGGCGTGTAAAACATATCCGCAATAAATTATTGACATATAAGAGACATTCAATATCTAAGCAAACACTATCCAAAGGAAAATGAACACATCCGAAGCATAAAAGCCGCAAGCTGTACAACTAGACTAGCTAAAAAAACATCATATTTCAGAACAAACACCTTTCCACACCTCAACACTAAGTAAGAGTTTGAAAGGATACACCTGTTTGTCGTATGTTAAGCACACAAGGACGTCTCTGGCTAGATGTGTCCTGATTCCCTCAAGACAATGCTTGTTGTCAGAGGTGAAATTAACTTCAGCCCAGTCTCACTGGAACACATCAATTTGCCTAAACTTAACTTACAATTAGACAGCATTCTCCCCTGTTCAAGTCCAATGATTAATGTGTCTGCAGAGACAAAGCTACACCGTGAAACAGTGGGTGCCCAGGGCAAGGCTAAATCAATCTGCTTGCATCATTAAATGTCATTCTATTCAGCCCTGTAATTGGCTGCGTTTAAATTTGTACCCTAGGATTTAGAATTGCTCAGTCAAAAAGGTGGATACATCACATGTAGCGCTGTTCGAATCTCACCCTACTCCTGTTCTTTTAAAGGACAAAAAATAAACTGACAGCTGGGTAGTCTGTAAAGTGCAAATCGTAAGAAAATACATATAATAATAACACCGACGAAATGCCTCTTGTCCAATCAAATGACTTGAACGAAAAAAAAACTGCTGTGTATATTCCAAGTGTGAAATGATCATACACTATTAATGTAGAACCATTAACATACAAATAACTGCCATAAACATACCTTACCATTCACGGTCGATAACAACATGCAGACACAGCAAACAGTTCTGTCTCACTGTGCACAGAATCAGGGAGACCCTAACCCCTGCCTGACATAAAACGCTGTCAAATTCAAGGGTATCTGAAGTTCAAATACCTTACAGTCCATCATCCAAAATCAGGTTACAATATGATGTATGGCTTCTGCATTATGGTATACATTATGTGTGCCTCTACAGTTTTAAAGTAGAAAGTATAGGCTTATTTCAGTGATATCCATTTAACTTAACAGATGCTGAGCACTTGCCATTTTTGTCCCACTAAGTAACCTTGGAAGCAAATTACCCTTCCTTTCCCAAGTACCAAAAAAAAGGACATTATCCGCACTGGGGCCGAAAGTAAGTATTCTAAATGGAAGCGAGCCATAGACTGGATAGGGAGTCGGGGGTGTCAAATGACCAGTGTCAGGCCAAAGTCAATTTCCTCCGAGCCCATCAGTGGCACTCTGGATGGATGAGTGAGTCATAACACAAATAATGAATGGTCAAGCTTCGGCCACACATTAGAGACAGGTCGATGGGTAGGACAGCAGGGGACTGGGGATCAATGCAAGACTAATCTGGGAGAAGAAGGTAGTCAGATGTCAGCCAAGCCAATCGATGGGCATTCATTTTCAGTTACCACACTTCCTCGAATAGGATACTTAATAGCGTGTGGTCAGATAATTACCACCTCCAATTAAGATCTTGTGACAGATAAGGATGGATGAATATTGCAAGAGCCTTTTCCTAGACAAGGGGCGCTAAGACAAGCGAGCTCAAAATCGACATCGTAAAGCCCACGACCAAACAACACAGGGTTGCTGGGGGAAGAAACGAGGGAGAGATAAAAATGATATAGCCATCTCAACATAGTGATCTGCTAAGTCCTGATAAGGTTTATCTTTGGTAAACACAGATAGATGCACAGACTTAACGGTGAACAGGGTAGGGAGAGGTAAACTGCAATACAATACTATGCTATATTTCTCTCTGTTATTGGATTTTTGCTTGTGTTGCCTAACTTCCTTATGCTGTGTGTCAACAGACAAAATAGAAAACAGTGTTTGCAGCAGCCTTGAGGAAAAGAAGTCTACACCACAAACTTGACTTAAGGTTTGCTGAACCTTGCTATATGACCTTTACGAGGAAGTCAGGGGGGAAGCTGATCATCCAGAGGACTATCGATATTCCACTACACCATGTTCGGCTGTATCAATATCATCACAGCATAGAGCTGTGAAATGTTCCATTATCAGTGGTATTATATGGCATATTCAGTTGAATTGATTTAAGCAACTGGCATTCAGAGCTCTCAGAGAGATTTAGACCCAACAATCTTCAAATGAACTGTGGATAATGTCCAGAAGACATACACAGATGAATGTCAAATGTAGTCATATTGAATCATGATTTGTTAAAACGTTTAAAAGTTCAATGCACTGGCAGAGTTCAGTTAAGAGGATTCATGTAATCATATTTAAAAAATACAATGAGAGTAATTAAAATAAACGGATAGTGAAAGCAAACACAATAAAGACAGTTAGCACTTAGGCATATTATGATGGGAAGAGGTAAGGCACAAAGGCAAGAATTCCTCAAAGCATAAAGGTTCCAACCCCAATGCATATCTTTTTTCTTTATCTCTCCCCAAGTCTGAAGCTCTTTTTTCTTGTGGAATTATTCATACTTGAGGCAAACTTGAGTACAAATGGGCGATATTATTCCTGATTCTTTAGATTTGAACACCTAAAGGGAAGAGGATCACAGAGCAGGAAACTGCAACAAAACGCTTTCACAATCTTTATTTTTACGTGTACTGTGCATGAAAGAAAGGCACTGTAAGACACAGGAAATATGTTACATTGCTTCCGCTACTGGTTGGGGACATCCGACAGCAGCCAATCCTCCCACGGTCACATGCAAGTACTCACACCCACGGACCTACTCTAACCAATATAACAACTGCCCAACCATAGATTCTGAACAGCAGGATACAACAACAATGTACAGCAGAGACGCATGTTGTACTTGGAATCTGTAAAGGCCCTTCTTCACAGCACAACATGTGCTGTCTATAGCCCACAACTACTAAACACAACAACATGACAACCATAGAACCTGAGCAGCAGGATACAACAACAACAAATCTGCCTTTGTAAGCATTTCACTGTGGTTTTCAAGCACGCACTCTCCTTCATCAGTGTTTCGTTGAATTGGGCCCACAACACCTCCAGTAGTCTCAATGGTGGTGCCTGGTGTTCCAGACCCACCCTCCTCCGTACTCAAGATGGGTTAGGAGACACGCCACTCCCAGAAACAACTCACTTCTTATGTGGTTGTGAATATTTGGCTGGGGAGAGACCATTCATGGCTTTACTTTGCTCTAGATGCTCAGAGAGACTGATTGGCAAGGCCTAAATCTGTTCATTTTTATCTATTTCCCCCCAGATAATTGTTTTTATGTTCTGTGTTAGTTTGCAGTGGTTGGACGGACATGAATGATGCTTTTGCTGTATAATGCCACTCCTAGGGAGAACAAACATCTGCTATCGCTAAGTGTTTTGTGCCTCCCTATCTCTCTCTGCTCTCCTCTTTCCCTTCGTCGACTAACTCTCTCTCTCCCACTCGGTCTGTTCTTTTTTACGTCCAGCACCCTGGAAATCGTGCATAATCAAAAAGGAATAAAGAGAACCTATTGTTGAGTTTAGCCTCCCTGAGGCGTCCATTGTTACTGTTTGGCTGATAGGTTCCTGGGTGTGTTATTTCTTTACGTCAAGCCCATTTAAATTAATTGTTATTTTTTTACGAGACGAGATGGTGAGACAGATCTCTTAGCATCCTGCCCAGATATGCATAACAATAATCAAATGTATGTCAATGGGCAAGTCCTGCTGTTTGCCATGGCAGGGACTGCGAGCATAAGGGAGACTCCTGCAGTTCACAGTTAGCTCGTTTGCACATCAGGTGGCGCCTCGTTTGTGGTCATAGCAATGTGGGAGATCTGGACCCTGACAAGTATAAATGGAGCATGCCGAAGAAACAGGTTATTGAAACACAGCTAGAAACATTCACATAAAAATGAGAAAAAACACAAATAACAGTAATAAAAATCTCTGTGGATTGCCTAAGAGGCAGAGCATTTGTTTTGCTGACAAAGAGGGCTATTATTTTAAAACAGGTTAATGCTTACATTCTATGCATACACAGTTTAGACAGTGCTTCTGAAATAATAATAAATGACTTGTCTAAGCAGTTCATCACCATTTATTTTAGATTTGATTTTAAATACTTATTTCGATATTTTTTAAGTTTAGTCTTAGTTTTAGTCCTGTGTGAAATGTCTCTAAAAGTTTCCATCATATGTAGTCAGCCTCATCTTGTATGTACGTATTTTAGTATAGCTTTAGTCAATTAAATAGTTTTTTAACTACTGCTGTTTTAAATAAACTTGCTATATCACTGAAATCACATACCTTGCCTTGTAAACACCAACCACACTGTTAGCACTGATACATGTAAGCAAGCCTGTTAACTGAGGTGTTATGATGACATTTGTAGACTACATGCTGTAAAGCGGTTTTTAGGGCTTTAAGAATTAGTTACAAACTAGTTACCTACAAAAACATACACTTATGATAGTAACTTTAAGCGTAAGGTTAGAGCTGGGCATCTACTTTTTCTCAGTAGAAATAAAACATTTTTATGACGGCCATCTATCGTTAGCAAATAGTGGTTGTTGAGAGATAATCGCCCATCTTACATTATGTCTATACTCAATCCTTACTTTTGCGCCTCATTTTCAGCTCTTCTCAACAGTTTGCTAGCTTATAAGCTTAATGAGTTTGTTTGGTTATACCACCTGAATAATGTTACATCACTGCCTTACTAGTTGGCTCAATAAAGCTTTAAAACTAAAAGGTTACCACCAAGACATGTGGTGAGCAGCAGTCTTTTCAAGTTTCTGGTATTATTCGCAGCTATTCTATGGCCACATTGCTCCCCTTCTGATAAGGCAATTAATTAGCCTCAGTGTATTGAAAATGGAGTAAATATCTTTCACCCAAGCCAGGTCAATGTCACTGTTTACCATTAACCTACTTTTTTGTAAAATAGTTGAGAGGTTAATGTACTAATGTACTCCTCACTGTGTTGGTGTTGTCCTAATGTGTTGTAGCACAGTACACACAACTGCTGCACGTGCTATCAAATAAACAGGATATATTTATTGTAATTTAGAAGAAAAAAAAAATTGTCTCCCCTTTTTTTTCGTCAAGAACATTGCATGTAGATACAGTCGCAGTTAGTGTTTAAGGACGTAGTTGCCATCTTGACTTAGACATGGAAAAAAAGGCAGTTAAGGAACATGTTTAATCATAGTTTTCATAAACGAGATTAACACAATTAAACACTAACCTCAAATATCACCTACAGTGCTATTCTGTATAATAATTCTTATTTGGCAAATACATATTATTAGGAATAACTGAACATTTCATTCCTGTCCCCCAAATAAAGACAGACTTTAGAGTGCAAATGAAAAAAAAGAAGCAATTAGAAGAGTTTCTCATCTCCAGAGTGGCTTTTTTGTTTTCTTTTTCTTAGACTGTAAATCTTCACACATCAGCGCAAATAAAGTCGTTGTCACACTTCATTATGCACTGTAAACTCATACAATGTTTCAATCACTCATTATCTTCCCTCATTTCTGCCCCAGAAAGCATCCAAAGCATCGGCGTGACAAAGACTAAATCCGTGGAGAAATAAGGGAGTGCGGAGGCTGTGGTGGTGGAGCTGGTGGAGGGGGCAGGAGGGAGGGGATCAGAGAACAGACGGGGCTGTTTTCTATTTTTACCCGGCCCCTGTGTTTTGGCAGGCATATGTTTTAACAGCTTTTGACACTTTAGCTTGTGAAGGCCCCTGCTTTGTGTACATTTGACACCCATGTGGCTTAACCCGAGTGTTAGGGTGAGGAAGGTTGGAAAGGGGGGGTGATGTGGCGGGGGGGTCCTGGCCAAGTCAGGAGGTGAAGACTCAGACAGTCCTATGCGAGGGGCCGATTAAGAGGTTGCCAGGTACTGATCATGAGGGCCGGGGGTCACACTCTGGGGGCTGGATGACAAGAGGCTGACAGCTGAGCTGCCCTTTACCACAGCTTCCTGACAGGCTCTCAGACAACAACAGTTAGTGTCTACATGCTACACTGGATTCTGGACTTTTTTCCCTTTTGTATAGACACAGGACAGACACAGGGCTTTTCTACTTTTGTTCAGAAGGAAACAAACAAGAATCTCAAATATAGCTAAATTAAATGTGCGGTTTGGATTTTCTCACAATAATCCTTATATCAATGCTGGCATGTTTTTCTGACGGTTGTGCATTGTAAACACTCACTCATCATGACGTCAATCTCTGCTCCCACCACCAATTGACCAAGACGGTAGCGTGTGCACATCACAGGTTTTTGCGATTTGGTGTTTATTTACTCAAGTCACAAGTATATGTGAACCTCAGATACAACAGACCGACTACCTGATATTTATAATCATGGCACAAACATCTCACTACGGAGCTTGTGTCATGACTGTAAACAAAGACGGGGCAAACACAGACGTCTGCAAGCGAGGCTAAGGCTAAACCCACTACCTCACATCTTCCTCGCCAATGTGCGGTGTCTGGCGAACAACCTGGATGAACTAAAGATCTGACCCCTCAGGCAGTGAAGGTTCATGGACTGTATTCCATGTTATTGATAGTTTTCAGCTGACGTCAGAATGACCAGCTGAAGGGCAAAAAAGACGTTCCACAGCTGTTTAAGAGTGCGTCCACACTAGGCCGGGTAAATGTAGAAACGCATAAATATGTCTGCGTTTGCATTGACCGTCCACACTAATACGGCGAATTCGGAGACTGAAAACGGAGGTTTTCGAATACGCTCCCCTGGCCGGAGACATCTGAAAACGCCGCGTTCGAGTAGTAGTGGGGACGGGGTCCACGGAGCTTTTCAGATACGATGACGTTCGGTTGCTATGGCACTAGGGGTGGCTTGCGCTTGAGAGGCTAGAACTTTAAAATAAACATTGGAGGTGAAATGATTATGCTGCTGTCTCTACAATGTCCTTAGTATAGTTAGTGAATGTTGTAATGGATACCCATATATGTAGTGGCAATGAAACGTTTAAGGCTGGTGAAATTACTCTTTTTATTTTCTTCCTTTTCTAGCAGTATATTTAATAAACGGGTGAAACACCACCTTAAGAGCCATACTGGTCCATTAAACTAGACAATTACTCAAGCTTATGCATATGCATCCGTCTTTAACGAGATCCGTAGCGTACAGACAAGTTCACACTCACAGTGGCATAAACAAATTTGCGATACCTTTATCCTTATCAAAGAAAAAGTCCAATGTATCTATAAGAAAGAAGCCTCTATAATTCCTTAAATAATGAATGACAATTTAGGCACGTATCAAATAAGGCACAAAACGAACCTAAATAATAATCCTTCTTTGGGGTTACTTACAATGTACTTAGGTAAGCGCGAACTTCGTAAACCAGGAGAAGAGGCCGCGAAATAATAGACAGGTCACGTAAGACAAACAGAGTAAATGATAACCAGTTTCTTTATTTGACAACACTTTTGAACATAATCAGAGTTATTTAGGGAATGAACTTGGTGTGGTTGATGCATAAAACATATTTGCAAGATAAAATAAATAGCAAGAAAAATAAAAGATAAATGTTTTACAAAAGGGAATAATATTGCCCGAGGAGAGGAGAGTTTCAGGTTGTCGAGAGGGAACCTTTACAGATTGAGGGCAATCTTACGCCCTCATATTAAAGGCCAGGCTAATGGAATGAGAGAGCCAGTGCAGGTGTTTAAAAAGGTGACCGGTACGTTGTACTACCTCAGCGACAGAAGCAGGCTGTGCAAAACCGCTAACTTATTTAGCTTGGCCCGTCGAACGGTATCAAACATTGTCAGGTAGGTATGTACAGCTATCACCAATCACCTTGGTACAGCACCCTGCCACTCACTCGCCTGCAGTAGCAGACCTTACCAGTCATTTCTCCCAAAACTATGGTAGCCTATAGCCTACATCAGTGCATAGGCGCTGTCGATGGCACACACATAGACATAAAACAACCGTGTTCAAATATTTCAGACTTCATCAACATAAAGAACAAATACTTGCTAAACGTCCAAGCTGTTTGTGACTATAAATACAGCTTCATTGATAGTCGTGAAATGGCCCGGTGAATTCGAAGATCAACAAGCACCTGAAAGATATGGCACGATTCCTCCATGTCCTTAGGTCGTAGTGGACAGTTCACTCTTGAAGCACACGATTTCTACACTCATGACATTGGTGGCTGTTGAACACATTTTATCGTAGCTCCGGAGCTTTGTTTTAAATGCCGCCAAATACATAGTCTCATCACTAAACCATTCGGCCAGTCCTTTCAAAATCAATTGCCACAAGTTAAGTAGCTGAGACCAGCGGCTGCTGCTTGATCTGTCCATAGTTTTTCTGTTGCTCCTGCTAACCATCCTTTCTAGCTCACGGCCAAGTGGATTTAACTTTTGGTATTGCCTAGCTATCTCAGTCTGGGTATATCAAACATTTCGGGCAGTTCTGTCAGATTTGAATTGCACGGAGACTCGTGCATACCCAGTTACTGGTATACCCTACAGAATGAAAAAGTAAACGGAGGAATATACTGCTTGAAGACACAGTTGCGTGAACTTCATCCAACGAACTTTATCCAACGGAAACACACACACGGTTATATTTGGATGGGTCACATGTCAATATTGACCCATATCATTGGCTGTCAATTGCCCAACATCCACAATGCTAAACATCCACGTTCCCATTTTATACAATTGAGGGCATACCCATTGCGTTTGGTAGTCATTCATGTATGTTAACACTAAGCACAATGTAGAGTGAAGCACTTGGTAGTATAGCTCGAGTTGTATGTAGGTAATGCTCCTACCCGTGATCAGTAAATAGTCCTACATTATATTCGGAGGACTAGAGCAGCAAGTCGCGCAACCATGACAACGATTGTCATGTACCCGTGTACACCCGTACTAGTGTGGACGGCAAACATTTTGGAAAACGCTAGTATGGACGGAGATCGTTTTCATTGCGAATACGCGTATTTGTATTTACCCGGGCTAGTGTGGACGAACCCTAACACGGGAGGTTAATACAGGAACCACCCACCTTTCAAGCTCTTTTAATATAAGTTAGTAAAATACCAGACAGTTGTTGCTCGGTTGGCTGTTTAAATCGGCGAGGAGACAAGCCCAGATTTAGTTTTTATCGCATTTAAAACCCGCTACCGCTCCTGCCAGCTGATCAAAAAAATATTTATTTCGCTGTGCTGCCAGCTGATTGTAGACGCCTTCTGCGTCAACTTTTCTCGGACACACAGTAAAGTAGCCTTACTTTTGGAGCTGGAAATAAAAGCAGTCACCCTGAATAACTACCTAAAATGGGAATAAATCAAGTAATAAAGACAAGAAACAACGCATCAAAACGATTCAAAGTGGATTAGGTTAGGCAAGTAGGCTAGGCTAGTGTATTTTGTCATTCAACTAGTAATACTACAATGTCAGTAGAAAATATATGGGAAGATCATTTAAGTTGTCATTCGCCAGACAAGGTTTTCGTAGCCTACTTACACCAGGGACCGTTTAAACCAGGGAATTGTGTCAAAAAATAAAGAACATCGTTGGGTAGGCTAACGGCTGCTAGCTTACAGCAGGTACCTCGCTAGCTGGTAGCTACCTAGTTATTAGATGGCACTCATCTTTGCACTAATGAAGATGGTTTTTAGTTTTCACCTTCCGGACGACATCGTTGTGAACCCAACCACTTCTGAAAATTAAATAACTATCTGTGCTTTTGTAGGCTTTCAGTTTTTGAGATGTGTCTGTGGACGGATTTCCAATTAGTTAGATGTAAATATCTCCACACTGGAGCTCAGACAGGGACTTCGGGGAGGTTAACGAAATAAAAATGTCAGGACAGCTGCAGTAAATGTATGACAAGTTCCTAATTTGTTTTCCCCTCTGAATATTTCTGTCTGGTATAGTCTGTGGTTGATGGCAATCGTAGTTGAGTAGGCACTGCTCGAACTTTTCCACTGTTTCTCGCTGTTTCGCTGTTCCTTTTGCCCGTCAGGTAACAATTGTAGTGACGTCACTGAAAACTATCAATTGGTCAATCTGTACTCTTATCCCTGTATCAGCTGACCCAGCGGACCGAAGAGAGACACACTGCGCTCTCCGGCAGACCTTGCCCAAACCTATTTGTGTGTACAGGCGTCTTCCACTCCATCTGGGAGAGGGTTCTCCACAGCTGGAGGCACCAATAGCCCTGAGAGATCTTCCCCAGAGAAAGCAGACATGTTAATTTCTTTGAAGAAAAAATTGCTGATTTTATGTGGCAGTTTTATATTCAGTTCCAGATTATTCCCCTTTTTGAAAAGAAGTGTTGTAATTTATTCAAATGTTACACGGCAAACACCTGAATTTTATCCGTCGGTTGTATATTTGTTTTCCAAGTTATATCCTTATAAGAAAGGATCATTGTTAATGATTTAAACATGTTTCAAATGTTACTAGGCAGACATTCTCCACTGTGATCAGACTGATCAAATTGATCAGGAATCAATACCGGAATCGGCTGATAAGCAGAACTGATAATGAAATTCGTATCATTTAAATCTTATCTCTACCTTCTCTCCCATTGCATAATTTCTTATATGATCAGAGCCTTTGATTTGTTTACATGTAGTCAACAACTCAGTCAGCGAGAGCCCGTGTGTGTGTGTGTGTGTGTGAGTGAGTGAGAGAGAAAGAGAGAATGGAAGTGTGAATTAAGAGTTACAAACACCTTTTGTCTGAATTCCAGCTCTTAACAATACAACACTTTGTCAAAGGCCTGCTGTTGCTGCCAAACATCTTAACCATTTACAAAAAACACAACAACTAAAGAAACTGTCTAAAACACGGAGCACTCATCTTGAGCATATAATTTCTGTGAAATCATCACATAAACGTAACTTCTTTCAAAAGACTATGAAAACGACATGCCCTACTTGGTTACTATTTGTGTTGTATCCTTAATACAGCACGAAGCGTACATTTTGCATGTAATAACAGGCTGATACACCCCCAATATTCACTTTGTATTCAGACACCCACTCCAAATGGTCACAACACAAGTGTCCAGTACACAACACAGGGAGCCATTTTTGGAACACACTTGTAAGTTTCCAAGGTAACACAATTGTTATTTTTTTCTACAACCATTCCAATTCCAATTTAGATCTTAACTGAACTCACTTGAGGAGAAATTTTGCAAAAAGGGAGAAACAAAATAAATGTTTGGACTAGAACAAATTAAAGAACCTAACAGTTCTGCTCTGGCAAAGGCTGACAGGGACTTGTGTGTCTAACTCAGCCATGGTTTTCTCACACTGGTCTGAGAGAAGATCCCCCTGACCGGGCCACTGTACAGGGTCAAGTAGGGGTAAGCTGACAAAAGCCCCACTCCCAAACCTTGGCTCCAGGACTGCAAACAGATGGCCTCTCTCAATATTTGGGTGCCTTAGAGCTTTGTCACTTATTGACACATTGGTATTGAGTTTGAGCTCTAAAGTTGAAATAGCATGGGGAAAAAAAAAGATTCTTTAGAAGTAGTGGCATAGTTTTAGTTTTACAGCATGTGTTCCTGGGGATGGATATTACAATGAGTCAGTATAAGCTCATTGCTTATGTACTGCATGCAATATTTAGAGCAATACTTGAGTAAAATATATGTAATGGAATGAGTCCAGTAAACACTGTTTTCAGATCTTACAGATTTGCATGTACTTACAAATAAAAACATGCACTGGGTTCTTTGGAGAACATCATAATATTCCTGCTGTTGCATGAGTGTTAGTGATTGAAAGTCTTAAAGAGATTATGGGGGTAGATGGAAGAGCATGCCACCGAGACACTGATAACTAAAACAGAAGCAAATCAACATTCCAGCCACACTAGTCAGAGAGTGTTCCACCCTGTAGGGATTAGGCCGTGACAAACAATGACTGTGACTTAAAACCAATTAGCACGCTAAACCCTTCACAAATACAAATGCCACAAAGGGTGAGGCGGTATGATGATATTTATGAATATTGGGGCATGAATACAAAAAAGACAGCAATGAGCAGTGGAGGCTTATGGGTACGCCAGTATCCACGGAGCATGGCGGATGGTAGACAAAATGCGTTGGTTATGTAAGCCTCTCGCTAAAGCCCGCCTTATCCCTGCGCTTCAGCCGAGTTCAGGCACAGTCTGTTATATATAAGAGGGAGAGGATCCCACTGTAATGATCGAGTGATTTTTCACCCCGTCGGATGAGAAAGAAACTGCATATCGGTTTTGACCACGGTTGAATAACTGGAATACGAACACCAAAATCCATCACCAAAACACTAAAAGCTATTTACTAAGCTTGTTTTGTGACAAACCACAGGCCATGACCAAAAAAGAAAAGAAAAAAAAGAAGAAAGAAAACATAATGGTAATAAAACCGACAACAGCAGTGGCAATTTGTTTAGCCCTGCTAAATTATTATGAATCTGTTTATTTGTGCTGAAGGTGACTGGGGTCCCTAGCTCCCCAGGGTGATTTGGCTTTCCTTTGCCTTGTCTTAGGATGCTGTTGCTCGCTGTTAGTGAGCCAAACGCTTTTTGCACTGCTGTGGAGTGGAGTGTGTTATGCCCAGTGAGACAGAGTGTGGACTCTGAATGCAGAGACAGAAGACAAAGAGAAACAGAAACAGAGGGAAAGAGAGGGTAGATAGATAGAAAGGAAGATAAGTAGAGGGAGGTGGAGAGAGTGAGGGAGAGGGTAAGAGAAAGAGAGAGAGAAAAGATTTCAGTCCTTCAGTTCAGTACCGATGCACATTCAAGGACAAACACAGATAAGGGCAAAATATTAACTGCTGGCCTGAAAGTCCTGACAGTTATACATACATATAAAGGCTGACCACTCTTCAAGGATGTATTCATTTACAAGCCTTCATTTAAGGCTCTGAAGCTATTTAACGCAGAGGTGGAACAAATTATAATGCCACTGAATAACTAACTCGGATAACAAATAAAGCAGCCGCTCTGCAGTAATTCAGCTTTAGCTTCTGGCTCGCGCCGCCACCTGGCTCTGGCAACGATCTGTGGTACGGATGTCATCGAGCCGATTACAGGAGTGCCGTGCAGAATGATGGGCGCGTGATGTGTGCTTGCCCTTTACATGGTCCGCCGCCGCAATGAGGCGTCCTGCTGTATGCAAGCTGCAACTCATTAAGTCAGTTATGGGAATGGGGTGGTGGGAGGGTCACATTAGTAGAGCAACACGTGTGGTATTGTTCAACATGCTGACGATAATACACAGACGTACTGCCTCCCATTTCGATTCATCCCTTTTAATGATCCTCCTGCCTCTCCTGCATGTGGTACCTAGTTGTTTGGGGTAGGAGGTGTGTTGGGTGGGGGTGGGGGGGGTCTGGGGTCGGAGTCTTGCGACGCTTGTACTGTGTGCTATGATACTAACGTTTGACATTTTTACACACTCTACTCTTGCACACTTCAGTGAAATTGTGAGTTCTGAGGAATTGTTGTTACAAAAATGAAATGCCCTTCAAAATGGAAGCAGATACTCTCTGCATGGTGCACAGATGATGGGCAAGGTGTGGGAGGACATTTCTTTGACAGAGCCGGATAACGGTGTATGTTCAGAGGGGTGTCAAAGGAAATTCATCATCTCTTAATGGTTTTTATGTTTTGGAGAAACTTGCATGAAAGTCAGTAATCAAGCAATTAGTATCAAGAGAGAACCTCAGGGAGGCTTGATTACAATTCAAGCACTCCTCTGTGTTTTCAAGAAAAGACTAAAAAAAAACACATCTGAATCTGTCAACGGGTGTTCACAGGGGCGCTGACTGGCGGGGAAAGGTGGTACTGATTCTAACGGCTCAGCCCACCGCAGCACGGCCCACGGCCCGCGGATGGCAATTAATAATATAATATTAATATTCTTGCCTTTTTTAAAAAAATGTCTCATTACAAAGTAATGGTAATTGGAAATTAACGTATTAAACTCACAACTGTCGATTTCCATAACGTTTTCGTTAGTTATTTAACATATTGTCATTTGCCCTTCCCCCTGAGCGCTTGCGAAATGGTTCGGCCGCAATGCGCGATGCGTTGAATCGAACAGCATCCGAAATGCGAGATGCTGGCACTGGCAGGCAGCAGGTGTACAGAGCGGCTGGGCTGGCTGAGGTCAGGTCTTAACCTAGGGTGACCAGACGTCCCGGTTTTACCGGGACCCTCCCGATTTTGAGTTGCGTGTCCCGCGTCCCGGCAAAAACCTGTTGGGACGCTAATATGTCCTGGTATACACCAACCACTATGAAATCGTCCCGGTTGTCAGCGATTACATAGCCGATGTGGTCTTATTATAGCCTGATCAATATCTAAACCCATGTAGAAATACTAATAAAGTGTCCAGCGTATGATTTGAACAATGTGTGCGTGTGTCAGTCAATCAAAGTGGTCTGCGTCTGCATAACCTGTGCAACCAGCGTTAGGGCTCAGATACACATACGCGTTTTTGTAAAAACGCGACGCTAGGAAATGCATTGATTCCTATGGTACGGGGCGCTTTGCGTGAAAGCGCGCCGTACCATAGGACTCAATGTATTTCCTAGCGTCGCGTTTTTACAAAAACGCGTATGTGTATCTGAGCCCTTACAATGTATTTGTTTCTGCCTAACGTCTCTTCAAGACAGCCAGGATTATAGCCATGGAGTTTAGCTCAAAGTAAACGGTGCAAGGAGTGAAATTGTAAGTACAGGTAGTTACAGAATGTGGCTGTATCTGTTATCTGTAGTTGTTAACGATTGTTACCTGCTCAAATGTAGGTTTACTTGAGGTTAATGAAAGGGAATATTGTAATGTAGTGGGTTATGTTAACACTAAGCTAGCAAGCTAGCTAGCTATTTTGTTAGTGTGAACGAGCAAATTCGAAATACAAGAAATAACTACCGACATCTCTCTATTCTTTGCATTAATATATCTCTCTAGTATTTCGAAACAATTATATCAGTCCCTACCTATAGAATGTTGGTTTTTATAATCAGTTATTAATGCTAGTGAATCTTAATTTGACATAATTAAAGTGAATGCATTGGGTGCCTTCCATTTCAGCCCATTATACAATATATTTATCATTGATAATGAAGATTTATTTCAAATGGGCACCCCAAAAAATTGCCAAACAGGCCTCTCCCCTAGAATCTTTCATAGGGCCCAAAATTCCTGGCAGCGCCCCTGGGTGTTCAAAACCTTTTTTTTTTGCTTTGCTGCACAGAAAACTAGACAAAACATTTCAACAATTTCAGCGTTTCTTTTTGGTGACAACCAGAACATTTTATTAACTTTTGGACACCGATAGGAATTACAAGCTACTTCAAACTGCTGTTGTGCTGGGAAATCCAGAGCTAAGCACTCAGGCACACACTGTATTCATTGCACAGTGGAGAGGGATTTTGAAATGCCATTATCGGATGGAAGAAGAAGAAAAAAGAAAAAGCTAGAGACTTACAGACTGTAACTCTACGCGCAGCTTAGTCTTCGAATGCAGCGTCTTCCTGATAGAAAGGTGACTGAAGACAGTAACCCAGACCACTTCTCATTTTTCTTGCTTCATATCAGTAACAGTTCATTAGTTTGATTTCACACTCAAATGCATATCTTTTATTTTTTTACATTAAGAGGCCCGAATCAAGGGTGTGCCTGTAGTGTGGTCTATGATCAGACCATATCATCTCTATGGCAACTCTGCACCATAATCAGAAAGATAAAAACATCAGTTACAGTTCCTGCAGTAACCATGACAAGACAATGATTACATTCGAGAACATTATTTCCCCCTGGTACTATGTGGAATAGTCAAGGCAACATCTCCCAGGCAACATGAACCACATGGGTGATTTCACAATTAGGGGTAGCATCTTGTTTCAAAGGATCAAAATTAAACCTTCTTGAAATATATTTATTATTTATTTTATTTAATATACATCTGCTGAAGGACATAAACTGAACGACAACAAATGTTGATATTGGGGAATATTAATAACGAATGGGATTTTCAGATTGACTATATATTGTGCATGCCTCTGCCAAGGGCAAATGCCGTAGTTTTTGCGTAATCCTGCTAAAAAACAAACAAACCAAACAACCAAACGGACATGGGTGAAAACATAACCTCCTCACCGGATGTAAATATCCCATCTTAAACATTTAAACACTGAAACATGGAGTTCATAGCAACCAGTTTTTCAAAGCATATTTGAGCATTTTGTTTGCCACTATTTACCCATGACACGTGGCAGTTGAAGTGGACATTTTAGCGTACTTCAACATACGAGAACATACATTGGAGCATGTCATTGTTTTGCTCTGACCACAAATTAAGTCAGAGAGCATTAATGTATGATTATGTTGAAAAGAATTTGACATTTACGTATCATTCTATCCAATCCGTGTCAATGTGATAAGGTCAGTCAGTTAAGCAGACACAGGTCGACTAACAGGATGTGAATGTTCGAGGGAATAGCGCATTTCCCATGATTAATAATGACTGCTCATTTTAAACATTTGATTCATTATTAGAAATACAAATATGAAAATATTGGATGGAGAGATGAAATAAAGAGAAGCTATTCTTTTATTTACTATTTTCTTGGCTGGAGCAATTTTTTCTAAAGTAATATGTCAAAAAGCAGAAGAAATCCAAACTTTGGATGGCCCCATGTTGCTCCTCCATGAATAAATCATGCTGTTTATCCCTCTCTTGGGGCAACAGACTCACAAATAGCTTTCTGTAATTGGGAACTTTACCTTGACTTTTGAATCATTTTTTTAAATAAACCATACGCTATTTACGGACAATTTATCTCCTGAACATTTCAAAATCCATATGCAAAAGACTTGGGTTGCTACTCTTAATTAAGTTGATACCAGATGAGAACAGGAAATAGAACATGTTTGATCCTGTCATAGAAATAGTGATCATTTGCCAAGTGTGTCTTGCCAGATGTCTGAGTAAGTGAGTTTGCTTGTTCTCCTGATATCTTTGAAAAAGGACCATAAAACAGAACATATCAAATCCAAATTGTATGGGGCTTCTTTGGGGTCTGTATAGCAGATTCTGAGTCGTGTTCAAACAAGTGAAAAATGACAGAACATAGGTGAATCCGCAAAGCATTAAGAAAATCCTTAGGCGCTGAGGAGGTATTGAGCAAGGGACCCTGATCTCTACCTATAGGGGGTCATAACTAGCAGAAACAAGCCTTTCGACGACTATAATACCTACTACACAATGAGGCAAAGGCACATTCAAGGCAGGAATAAAATAAAATATAGAATCTCCTGAGTATACTTGAACATCACTGTTAAACAGCTGACTGAATGAGCTGACACACTCAGGTGGTGCTAAATTGAAATGACTTCCCACTGGACTCGAGGCACCGTTTGGAGAGGTCATGACTTCCTGTGAGGTATTAAAAAAACATAAATACAGTGGATGTGCTTCGGGGGCAGCGCTCAGTACACCACATTAGACTCGACAGGGGTCTCTTAGCACCGATGTTCCAAAAGCGGAGGGTTTTAATTGGGTGGAGAACAGCTGCCACACGTGACATTGCCCTGAGGAGGACAAGTGACACGGTCTAAAACACGCTAATAGGGTGAGACCTCTGCCACCTCCCCTTCGAGGTTTTCAACAGCGAGGCAAACCGCTCATGGCTTTATTTTCAAACAAGCCCAGCATTAACTTTGGAATTACAATTAATGCTCTGTAATTGCCCCCACCCCCCGATCGCCATCTTTGCCTTGCTGGCAGAGGTTCAGAGAGGGGAGAGCGACTTTAAAGGAGGTGACGTTATGGGTGATAACAAAGTGTAATGATGACAGCGATGGCCCCTGATAATCGCGGAACAGATATTACAGCGGCCATTAAAAAGGCAGCAAACAGCTCGTCAATGATGCATAAATGCGGCGCAGGCTCATCCAACTCTCATTCAGCGGCGCTCATTTGGCTTGGCGTTTGCATTTAGAAGTGATTCTCCGGTCCAATGAGACTGACTGGTCCCTCGTCTCCTGATCCGACTGAGTTACTCAGGTCCGGTCTCTGATGCCGATGATTATCGTTCATTTCCATCATTGTTTGACACGCCACCTAATTTCCACACAGCTGGTGCCGTACCCTAAACATGCACAGTGGCTATTCTCTTTGTCTGTTGTTTTATTACCAACATTGCCCAGAAAAACAAGTCATTTTACAAAAAAAATGAGTGCTCTCACCAAACAGCTGTGACTATCAGTTAATTCCAGTTGTGTAGCGTGTATGCGTGTGTGTGTGTGTGTGTGTGTGTGTGTGTGTGTGTGTGTGTGTGTGTGTGCGAGAAAAAGAAAAAGTGAGAGAGATAGAGATAGAGAGAGAGTAAGAGAGATAGAGAGAGAGAGTAAGAGAGAGATAGGTAAAGAGAGAAGGAGTGGCGTGTATTTGCATGGAGGCTCCCTTACTTTCTCAGCCTCAAACGTCTTGGTGGGCTACTCAAAAGGACATCAGCTTAATGCCTAGAATAGTAAAGGTGTCTGGGCACTTTCCCCTTAATGAGCTGCACAGTAACCAGCCTGTGCTTGCTTTATGCAAACATTTACATTTTGTAGCTCTAATTTCAACACTGACCAGCAGTAACCATGGTGCCCTTAAAGACACCCAGTCCACACAACAGCCAGAGCATCATCTATAAAACCAGATAGGTTTCATGGGATCAATGGGGCACCAAGATAAGTTACTTTCATGTGGTCATTTCCAGAGCAAAAACATCTTTTTTAGCAGTGCAGTAACAATCCTGGGCAAGCTGATCTTTAATAGCTCACAGAGGTGTGCATTTTTATGTTTTACAGAGGCCTGATACATTGAATTTTTGCATATATAATCAGCTCCCAGCATCTTGATACCCCCACTGGCTCCATTACGGGTATCTATAACAATACCTTGGATCATTAGATCTCAGCACGTCGAAAAGGCTCACCTTCAGCCTTCATTAGCTGCCAGAACCGTGATGAAGACCCAGGGAATCATATCATGTAATCTCCTCTGGAGACAGGCTATTAATTAATAACAGGCACACCAAAAGGGCCCTTATGCACTTCCTCTCTCACTCTCCCTCGTTCGCTCTTTGTGTCTCCTTGCAGGAAATTGATGCCGAGCCTTTGTTTCCTGGCGCTGCCGCCGGAACGCCTCCCTGACGCCCTTTGGTTTTCCATGCGCGCAGCATAAACAGTAGCTGCCATTACTGGCCAGCAACGCCAGGGCCAGGTGGCATTTCTCAGAGAGGCTAGCAGAGACTTGGCCAACACTGCATACTTTCAATGCGTTGGGATTTTTTCATTGCATGCATTTCAAACAGAAGACATACACCTGCCACCTGCTTTTCAGTTTTGTACACAATCATTTTGTTGTTGTTTTTGTTTCTGGTCCTAGACAATGTGATATGATGGTAATGCGCTGTGCATCTTGGGCTGTGGGGGTTTCATGCAGACAGATATCTTGCCTTAAAGGAGTTATCAGACTAGGGAGCAGCTGGTGACGACGGATGACACTTTTGCCCCCGAGAGTGACAGCTTGCTGTTGACATTTGGATGTCATCCTTGGCATGTGCGAGACGGGCAGTGCTGCTGATGCCCATGTTGGGTTGTTGGGGCTGGTGTCCGGGGGTGGGGGGGTTCTATGTGTGATGATTGTTCAAAACTAGATTGACGGTTTGTCAAACAGCCTAACAAAACCGACCGTCTCAGCACAATACACAAGGACAAATATTTGCTTACCACTGGCATCAACATGTTGTCCTCACAACATTTGTATATGCAAACTAGCAATAACATCCTTCCTGTTCCGGTGGACTGATGTGATGAACGTGCTTTGGGAAACATAATAGTCATTCAATAGTCTGACATTAAATGACATGAAGTGTTTTTTTTTAATATCTCCTCAGCACACTTTGAATCATGTATTAAAATAGAAAGATGGAGCATAGTGCGTAAATAAAAAAGAAAAATAATCCTGAAATATCACTGTGAGTTCCATGCTTTGTCAAGCCTCTGGGAATTGAAGGATAGCGGAGTAGATTAAGGGATTTCAGACTGTTCTTTCTGTCCATCATAATTTCCCTTAGTGATTAAAACACAAAACAGCTTAACAAACTCTGCTGCAAGTGAGCAATTTTTTTTTTCATTTGATTCAGGGAGAAGTCAGTCTGTTGATTTGCAACTTTCCCTAATCTTGAAATCTCATTTAAAGTTAACTTAGCGGGGGAAAAAAACAAAGTGACGTCAGTGTGGGAACTGTAAGCACTCCCTTTGCTCAGATGCCCTCGTGCCCGGAGCACTTACATAAAGCGATCTTACCAGGAATTATTATTTTCTTTCCTTCCTTCTCTACATTCGACCAACCATAAATATCCTTATTTCCACTGGGAGAAAACAGTCAAAACCCCCAAAGTGAAAATGCACTGGTAATATCAAAACATTTCAATATGCATTATACACATTTGGGACGGCTTCAACGGGTGCACTTCTCTCCCCCCGCCCCCCCACCCCCACCGCCGAAATGGTAATGACATTAATCTGATCTAATATTACAAAGCCATGTCCCAATCCGTTTGAGCACTGTACAGGGGAAGTACACACCACTTTCTGTCCTCAAAAGACTGTGTTGAGGTGAGGTGAGCTGGGCTCAGAGGGCTGTAGGCTGCAAGAGAGCTGCAGAGTAGAAGCCTGCTGAGTGAAAGGCAAGGCTTTAATGGCAGATGATCGCAGGGGAGAGGAGGTGAGAGGAGGAGGAGAGGAGGAGGAGGAGGAGGAGGAGGAGGAGGAGGAGGAGGAGGAGGAGGAGAGGGGAGGCCTAGCCCTGCTGGATGCCGTGTTTGAGGCCTGAGAGCAGCTTGGCTGGGTTGGTGATGGATGAGGGAGTCCCAGAGTGTCCGCTGAAATATGGCATGACGTGTGTGCGTGTGTCACACACACACGCACACACACACACCGACTTTTAGTCACAGTTGCGTGGGACTGGTGTCAGATTGAGGGACAGGCCGGAGGGGGGACGTTATTGTGAGATGACAGGGGCTTCTTAATGACCCTTGATGGCCGGGAGGGCAATTAATCAGACACCGGCATGGGCGACGAGGGGGAAGAAGGGATCCACTGACGCAGAGGAGAGGGTGGGCAGTAGGATCCATAAGTCTGAGTTGGCACAACACACCCTCAATCCTTCACCCCCTAACCAAAACGCCCAGTTTGTGATTGAGCAGGAACATGTTTTAATGTGACAGTCATATAATATTGTATCGTTGCATATATTGGGGTAAAGTGGTTTGGTTAATTAAGTAAGATCATCATGGAAGTTGCCCTGTATACAGTGCACTACAGCTGAAGACTGTTTGACATTCTAGACTAGAAGTTTTTATACCTTTTTCAGCAAAGAACTGCCTGGACATTTGCCTGGTAACCATTCTATAAAAAAAGATGACACATGCATTTATACTAAAAACAAAAGATGCTCAATAGCTTTTTCCACAGCAGTTTGATTATTCCAAAGGACATAACCAAAACAATGCAATAGACGAATCAAATTTCTGCTGAATCTAAAAAAAACTTGAATCTCTAGTTGTCACTGATGGACAAATGGAAAACCACTTCAGAGGGAACAGGACAGCCTCCTTTCAAGTGATTACCCACCATTCTACCTACTGCTGTGAGCGAGGCTGTCTGGATCTGTGTGAATCCCCTTGTTCTGTAGCAGGATCTCTGAAGCTCTACTAGAACCGTCCCCCTGGAGCGGTCCAGAATATTGGGTGTCTCAAAGACCCACCTATCGTAACATTTTCTTTAAGTTACCATTTCCACTCGGGAGAGGGGCTTAGTACAGTACGTGTGGCATGCTGCATTGTTTACCATTTTAAAACGACTTTAGTGTGAAACAGAACAGTATTTTTGCCGGCAATAATTTCCCACCATTAAAGGCACCCAGTGCAACTTTCGAGGCTTGAAAATAAACATTCAATTTCTAGTCTTTTTTACACGTAGTAAGTTTCAATTACTCCATACCATTACATACCGACATTCAAGCAGCAAAGATGAGACGTCGTTGTGTGGTGAGAACTGATAGAAAATCGATAACAACAACAATCGCCGCCATTTTCTTTATTTTTTTTAACCTGCAATAAATAAAGCAGGCTTCCAGTCAATGGAAAAATGGCTTCTCCCCACCGGCGATTGTTGTTGTTTACGATTTTCTATCAGTTCTCACCACACAACGACGTCTCATCTTTGCTCCTTGAATGTCGATATGTAATGGTATGGCGTTATTGAAACTAACTACGTCTAAAAAATAGTAGAAATTGAATGTTTATTTTTCATTGAATGTTTACATAAAGTTGCACTGGGTGCCTTTAAGGACAAGATTATCTCCATATTGGCCAGTACATAACACATTTTCTCCCAAACTGTCGACAATGGAAACCATTTATCCCCAGCCTAAAAGCCTTGTGTGTGATCAAGCAGACATAATGAGAGCACTCACATTTAGAGACCCTCTGGACTGTCCTCTTGATGTCTCCATTCCCAGAGCCCCAGCACCCATCCTCATCGTCGCAGTCACCGCTGTATCGGCCCTCTCGGTCTCCACTTCCTGTCTCGATCTCGTCCAGAGTCCCGAACTTTGGGATTGACTTCCCTTGTAGGAGCTGCAGAAGGATGGAAGCAACCAATCACCATGAGGAATGATCAATGGCTCAACCACTCACCATGAGGAATGCTGAATGGCTACATACACATCATATTCACAGTAGATACAATAATTCTTTATACACTTATGCAAATACATTTTTAAACCTTAAATATCAAAAGTCAAACATACATCAAATACTAACTTTAAATGCAACCACTGGCAATAAGAAGGTGAAGTGTTGGTACTGCAAATTTAATTACACTTCAATATAATTAAAGAAGTATGTGACAATCTTCAGAAAAGCACCCAGGCAAATAATCATACTTCCATTTCTTTCCAAAAATAAATAAAAAGTCATGTCATTCTGCTTTCACATGATAATAGCAACAATATTAACATCCTTTAACCACACTAATTACAGTGTTCCAGAGCAGCTTGCTAATAGTGGCAAACTTTGTGAACTTCAGTCATACGCAGCGATAATATCTTGCTTTAATTGCCTCATTGAGATGCGAGACCACCTCTCAGACACTGAAAGCTGTTTGTATTTATCAGACAGGTAAGGGCTTTATAGGCCCGCTGTAATTGTCCGCGGTAATTAGTTACTGTAGTGGTTCAATATTAGTGGATTAAGTGGCAGAGCTAATGGATTATTCCAGCCATGATGGACGGGTGACTGAGGGACACAAACTGCAGAACTAAGCAGGCATTTGGAGGTTGTTTAAAGTCTGCACCCGTTAGAGTTTAACATGCTTTTTATGATACTTTTTCATGGAACATAAAAAAAAAGGAAAGAAGAAAGAAAGAAAGACAAAAAAATGTACTCAGAAAAGAAATAAAGGAAAGACAAAAAAAAGCAGGCAATAAAGAAAAAGAAACTCTCAGGGGATCGTGAGCTGTGGCAGAACATGCCTCCCACACAGTGTGAGTTATAATGATGTGAGTTATAATTTTGTGGTTAAAATAGCTTTAGTTAATTTCCTGCCCAATAATTAGTGTGATTGCTCTTTCTTTTATTTATTTATTTATTGACAACACATCTACTCCCACAGCCTGCGAGATATCGACATCAAGCCAACTCTGTCACGTCCCTGATCCCATGTAGTGATCTTGTAAAAATGGTTGCAAGGCTCCCCTGTCATTCTTTTGTTATTGTTACTGTTTATTCTCATTGCAATGAATGGTGGAACGTTTGCCTATTCAGTACTCGCACTGCCAGCTGTACACTCGATAGACCGTTTTTAGACCGATTGCGCTCTATAATCTTTCATTTCACCCACATCATTATGTTCACATCTGGCTGGCATCTTCTGCTTTCTTTTCATGATTGCTTAAAGATTTAAAGTTTTTAATAGGCAAGCTTTTCTCTACCTACGTTCACCACCACTGATTGTCAGAAGTCAGCTTTCTTACACAAATAGAATGAATGTTAAGGTGTGATCCATTCCTTATTTTAGTACTAGTTGTATTACAAGACTAAGAGACCTGAAGAAGATTAGAAGACTAGAAGAATACTAGAAGAATACTAGAAGAATAGTCTTCTAATAGTTCCTCTTTGCTAAACTCTGTGACATTGACTTGAGGATTTCAAAGCATGCAATGTAAGTATCACTGACATTCTTCACTCTTAAAGCATGGCGGCTACTGCACATAGATAAAGCTGTTCCATTCATTCCAAAAAATTAAATAATGGAAAAAAAACTATTAAAGGGACATTTAGAATAGACACAAATGTGTGATTAATAGCGATTACATATTTTAATCGTTTGACAACACTATTCAAAATAATAAACAGCTTTACTGGGCCAAGGAGCCAAGTAGATAGATGTGAATGTATGCCTGAACTGGATTCCAGATTCAATTCATACCATACAGCTTCATTACAGTTCAGTTCATAGTCCCAACTGAAATAAATCTTATGTGGGATTCATTTTAAGGGAAAGACTTAAATACATACATTCTTGACTGAAAATATGCCTTAAATTTTACAAATGTATTTATTTAAAATGACGCCTTTTTCCTGTTGGAAAACCTGAGACTTGTAATCTGTAGCAAAAGTACTGTGGCTCTTAACAGCAGAATGACCACGCTACTCTCTGAATGTGAATCCCCATGTCTCCACCTGTCATGATTCTCTCAATCTGACAGCCTGCCCAGGGTTATTCTTTCCTGCTGGACTGGTTTGGCATAAGTTACGAGCATATACTCACATACAGTATATATATTCTGCAGCTTTAACACGCACACTGCAATGCCTGACCGGATAAATGGGGAAAATTAAGCATTGGGCATGCAAGCTATTACCAAGCTTCATCCTCACAAATTACTATGCAGGACACATACAGCCGGATTACTGACCAGACTCTATGATGTAAACATGAGCAATCCACCCAGCATGTGGTCTGTCTAAATATGTGTGAAGTTATGTTAGCAAGTTATTAAGCAATATATGGAGCCATATACAACATAAGTGAGAACAGCCCTTTGCAATATCTTGCAATAACATGCACTTAAATGCGGATTTATTCAAACTTGTATCAGCTTAACAACTGCATTATTTCTAAGATGACAAGTAGAATATTTCCTCTTATAAACAGTCGAAAACAAATACTTCAAAAAGACTATATTAAAAATACAGACCTCAAAGTAGAAACTCAATTCAACCAAAGTGAATACACCTGTGATCACTAACACACTAGTGGTTTCCAATTAGCCTAATTTCATGACCATAGTTATTAAACGACATATGAACACCAGAACTTTCTTATTTTTGGACCTATGGGCAGTGTCTATCTGCATGCCTGTTCAGCGCTCAGGAAGGGCTATATGGGATGGATTTGAATTGCGACCATTTACAAAGACAGTGGGCAGTCTGAGTTGCAGTAATAGTTAGTATTTTCCCCACTACAATTTTGATATGGAGCAATCATTATTGTTTTAGGCTGTACAGACAGTTGGACATTAGGGGCCTGATTTACTAACAGGATTGCGCCCATTTCTGGCGTAAAATAGCGGTCGTAAACATAAAACGGTATTTACTAAGGGGCCGCAGCGCATATTAACGCCTGTGGGTGTGAACAGGGTTGGGCACGGAAACGTGGGTGGAAACCTGGGTGGAACGTGTGCATGGAGCGCAATTTAATGGGAGGAGAGAAGGTAAGTGCGCCTAATGATGTATTGCGTGGTATTTACTAAAACTGCCTGTCGAGCGCACGTCTCAATTTGCGGGATATTGATATTGATATCCATTGAGTCTGAAAACGTTGATATTGCACCAGTTATAAGAGCAAGGCGAAGATATATACAGAGACAGCGCAGAGAAATTATTTTTTCAACTGGTATAACACCTTTTCAGTTAAGCGATCCACAAATCATTAGAAGGTACAGGTTAACCAGCCACGCAATACTTCTGAACCAGATCAGAGACATCGAAGCCTCCAACCGGAGATCACATTCCATTCCATCAGTTGTTAAACTCATGACAACATTACAAATTTTGGCATCGGATCATTTCAAACAGTTATAGCATCAGCAGTTGTCATATCTCAGCCTTCACTCAGCCAAATATTCACCCAGGTACTCGACGCATTGCTACGGTGCGCTGGTCAATACAGTTCCCCACTGCCTTAGCTGAAATTAAAGACATCAAACAGGACTTTTTTTGAAATCGCAAACTTTCCGAACGTAATTGGAACCATTGCTTGCACCCACATGCAAACAGTCCCACCTTCAATCCACGAACACGTTTACCGAAACAGAAAGCACACATATTCAATGAATGTCCAGGTCATATGTGATGCCAACATGACCATTACTTACGTGGTAGTGGTCTGTCCATGACAGTTTTATCTTCCGGAATAGTGCCATCTATTCATGATTGAGCAACGGTGATTTTGGAGAGGCCTGACTACTTGGTAAATGTATTTGTTTCAGTGGGGATATATTGTAGTGAACCCATGTCCCAGAACGTATTAATCTCGCCATGTACACACCTAAATTGTTATAATAGACAGTTTATGCATTAATGCCACCAATAGCATATTATTTATAATCGTGTTCTTTTAAACATCTTGCTGAAGTTGATGGCGGGCAAAACAACAATATAACCCATTGAATCAGGTTCAATGATTGAGCAAACGTGAACCAATATATCTATCTCCTCTCCGCTGAACCTTAGTTTTTTCTTCCTCGAATCTCCATGGTGGGCAGTAACTTGCAGGCAATTTCCCCCGTCTTTTAACGGTGCGCTAAATAATGAGTGCCCAGGATCTGGCTTGATAAATATCACGGAAAATGCAGGCGTTAATGTGCGCCTGGCAAAGGCGCAGATCAAGCTGCGTTCGCAAATCAATGTTAGTAAATCAGGTCCTTTAAAGGCTGGAGTAAGCAAACAGTGCCCAGCACAGATGTGTTTTGATAAATACCACGGAAAATGTGCAAAAACACCGTGCGTTAATTTGCGAACGCAGATTAAGCAGCGCTCGCATATTAGTAAATCAGGCCCTAGGTCTTCTGCCTCAACTTGAAATAATTTGTATACATCACCTCGTTTTCGAGTCATCTATACTTTATCAAATATTCATGTCATCTGACCACGGCAAAACAATATAAGGTTCAGGTGCTTTATAAGGTGCCGGTTTTTCAGTTTTTCAGGTTTTTCATGTGCAAGCTTGCAAGATTAGATTAGCCTGAACATAAATATCTCCTGGGCTAGACATGTGGAAATAAACTATAGCCTAATATGTTTAGCTTGATAACGTATGTAGCGTTACAGCAACATTACTTCTAATTCAGTGGCGGCATTCTGCCATTGTTGAAAGCATAGGGGAAACACTGTATGACGCAAATCAAATTGCATTACTTTTTCAGGCCTGGAAAAATTAGATTTTAAAATCCCATGAGTTGTATAGGATTTACATGACAGTGGGTAACCTGGGCCACAGTGACGGCATAGTCTCAACAGGGTAGCACAGAAGTGGGAGTCTGATGATATGGGGCTACATGAGTGCAAAAGGTGTTGGGGAGATGACATTTAGAGATGGCACCAAGAATGTCTGTGGATTTACCAAAATACTGTCTGACAAGATTACTCCCAGTCTCCAGAAGCTTGGCAGAAGAGCAAAGCACACTGCCAAAATCACGCAAAAAAATGACCTGGCCTGACCAATGTCGCCTGACTTGAATCCTATAGAGCACCTTTGGGGTACTTTAAGGAGCAATACTCTAATGGCTCTAGAGCAGCTTCAAAAATGTCTCTGAAAAATGCCGAAAAGGAGTCTGTCATCAAAAAAATAGGTGGACATATAAAATATTGAAAAACTAAAACTTTTGAATTATTGAAACATAATGCAAGGTGTACTGGCTTTTGTTGCATTGGGTTTATACTGCAGGGCCTACAGTTTTTAATATACTAACTGTATTGTACTGTATAGTACGGCAATAACTGTGGATAATAGACAAATGCAGCATTAAAAAAAATGTGTTAACTACTGCCCCTAAATTCTTTAGTATCTCTACATTCTGGAGTAATTTAACACAAGTTTGCAGGGTCATTCTCCACATTCCAGTTTGTCTTACAAAAGCAGACCGGCGGCCAGAGTACTGTGTTAGCCAAATCTTGAGAGGTCATATCACAGCAACTATGTTCTCTTGAGATGAAAACAATGGAGCTTGTCGAAACAGAAATCAATCAAACTGCCGTTTACAATTTCCATCAGAGCAAGAAGACAGGGGAAGCAAGGGAATTATCAGTTTTCTGGCATTAGAAACAAACTAAAAATGATCCTCCAACACACTTATTACATGTGGAGTTATCTCTCTCTTTTTCTCTTTTCTCCCTCTCTCTCGCTCACACAGACAAACAGACACACAGACACAGACACAGACACAGACACAGACACAGACACAGACACAGACAGACACACACACACACACACACACACACACACACACACACACACACAGAATAATCACTTCTACCTGGCAGACTATCATTCGAAGAAGCAATTGCACCAAGCCAAATCAGATCACGCCCAAGAATCTGAACGCACATAAAGTGAGATGTTCACTGATTTCACTGACTGTTTTCACAATATTCCCGTTAGGGCTAGACTGTCAAAAATCAGAGACTCATTCATTTCAATCCAGAGTTGTCGCTCTGCAGTGACCTTGCCAATCACCACGATGTAACTAACATCAAACAGCAAAGGAGATCAAAGTTTGGCCCAGATAGCTTGCAGTAGCAAAAACTGAATCAAATGCACGTTAGAAACCATATAAAGCATATAAATAATCCTATCCTTGCTCATCTACGTCCTGACATTAAGCCTACTTTTAGGACGTTTTTAATGATTTCATAAAATTAACAACATGTATTCTTTCTCTTATGTTCTCATTGTAATGTGACTGGTATCGGCTGATCAGTTGGCCGATTGATCTTCAGGACTCAGAAGGCTAGGAAAAAGAGACACAGACCATATGTTCCATAACATGCAACAGAATATTGATTTCTCTGCCACTCATTCAAAGCAGACCTATTACTGCAGATCTGATTCGGTGTTGTGTCTACCTTTCAGCCTGCACTCAGGAATAAAAGAGACCATAGAGAAAGACATTCTGGGCCTTCAAAAGTTATACAGTTTGCAAGAGATGACCGGAGTGGCCAAAAGTCAGGGACACTGTGGGAGAAAGCACTGACTAAGCAAAACAACATTCAGGATGTCTGTCCAGTCGCACAGTGTGATTCTATCAGGAGCTAAAGAAATGCTAATCTTGTTAAAGTAAGCATGCAATAATTACTGGTTGTGTAACTACTTTTTACTTTACATTTGCAAAGCACTGTCAGTCTCACTTAGTTGAACACATGCTGTCAAAACTTTGCCCCCAATTTTTTCCGGAATAACAGACAAATGTCGAACTCTGCGGTTGTCAGTTGAGAAAAATGGAGTAGAGTCACTAAGGCAATCTTGTTCTTGAGAGCCAGGGGTTAGATAACCGTCCTTTAACTGATGACCTCCACACTGCTCCTCAATCACACATGTTTTTCTTGGCCAATGCCGGGGAGACCTTTTTTTTCTGGAGGCGAAAAAAGCCCACCCCCTGCTTTCTCACTCTCCGCAATACATGGCCTCTGACGAATACATTCCTACAGGCCTCGGAAGAGCTGGGGAAAAAGATTCCATTTCTTTTCCCCTCAAGTTCATGTTTTTGCCAGCAAAGATGTTTATTTGTCACACGCTAAGATTTATAATTGAGTCTAATGGATGGATATGAGAGCTCCCACTTATCGCTCTCAATTCTTGCAGAAAAAACGAAGATGGATGTATGCGCGCTATTCAGTCCCGTGGTTACAGTTAGAAGAAAGATGCACAGCTGCAGAAACAAACAAACAGAAGAAATAGCGAGGCCCAGTGGAGCGCCGTTTTGCATTCATTCCCACAACATTTCCCCTTTTTTACGCCAACAGCTATCCAAATTTACGGGCTGACAAGACTAATTAATGTGGGGTGTCTATTGTTAAAACAATGTACACTGATGAAAACACAGCTCTGTCCTATCAGCGTTTCACACACAGCAATTAAGAGGTTGCATAAGCTAGGAAGCCAGTTTCCGAAAAAGCCGCAGTCAAAGACATCGTGTCTGATAATTAGAAAACTACAAAATGAGATTAACACGGCTCCCCATAACGTCCATTGACGGCTCTGTTTACTTATCTTGCTGGTCTGTGCTACCTGTAACCCAATTTTAACAGGAGAAGGATAACAATGAAATCCAATCAAAAAAACTATTTAATGTGATCTGAGGCTGTTATGAATAACTGCCAAAAATATGGAGCCTCATATTAACTAATGTGGCTTGCACACCAACACTGAAGGCAAAATGTGCCTATGAGCCGACATTTGGCCAAAGTGATCTCTGACATCCTTTCTTCTCAAACCAGAGGTAAATACGAGTGTAACTTGACCTTACAAATGTCAATCAGGGGCCTAATCTTTCTTTACACTTGAGGGGGAAAACAAATGAGATTTTATTTGACTTCAGCCGATTGCTACTGAGCAGCCAAGAGCCATGATTTATTGCTCTATGTGACAATGCTATTAGCCTCCGTCCTGTAAATGAAATAAGGCTTTGTCAAACCTGCGATTATTATTCTGTTGGCAGGTACATGAAGTGCTCCGACATGTTGAGGTGAGACAAGATTTACTCACAGAAGTTAAGGCTTAGAGAAATATCACAACCCGATCTATACAATGTCACTCTTTTTAATCAGCTGCTTATTTATGATAGCTTTCTTAAAGATGGACCACAATCTGCTGTGCTTCAGCTGTAGTTTATAGAGCTGGATATGAAAGCATTATTTATAGCTAAAGGTGTTGTATTTCAAGACTTACTTGAAATACAAATTCTGGGGCTCAAAAATCTCAATCTATTGGAGGCAAGCAGTGTCTACTTCAGTGGTACAATCTCAATTCTTCCATATGACAGTTCTCAGCAATGCAAATAACCTCATCAAATGTGATAGCCTCAGAGAGGGAGAAAGAGAGAATTAGAGCTCAGAGAACTGGGATGATTGTAGTGCATTAATCAACAGGGCTTTGACAGTTACCTGTGGAATTTTCAGCCTTTACAGAGAGAGATAGATGTTCATCTGAATGTATTTTGTTCGGCTGAAACAAAAAGCAACTTGGCTAATTATGTATTTCACGAGAGAATGACTCTCTTACATCAGAGTTTGAGTACAAGCTCTGACACTTAGGACCAACTAAATAGGACTGACTGCAGAGGTATGTTACCCCAAAAAGGTATTTTCATTAAAGGCACCCAGTGCAACTTTCGAGGCTTAAAAATAAACATTCAATTTCTAGTCTTTTTTACATGTAGTAAGTTTCAATAACTCCATACCATTACATACCGACATTCAAGCAGCAAAGATGAGACGTCGTTGTGTTGTGAGAACTGATAGAAAATCGATAACAACAACAATCGCCGCCATTTTCTTTATTTTTTTTAACCTGCAATAAATAAAGCAGGCTTCCAGTCAATGGAAAAATGGCTTCTCCCCACCTGCGATTGTTGTTGTTTACGATTTTCTATCAATTCTCACCACACAACGACGTCTCATCTTTGCTCCTTGAATGTCGATATGTAATGGTATGGAGTTATTGAAACTTACTACGTGTAAAAAAGACTAGAAATTGAATGTTTATTTTTCATTGAATGTTTACATAAAGTTGCACTGGGTGCCTTTAACTAAAAAGTCAGTATTAAGAAGAGTTTGCAAACATGCATTTACAACCAGCACATTTTACATCAAAGCCACCAGAGTTAGCCAAGTCTTAGATCTACAGATCCATATGAAATTATGTAACAACAGCAAATACTACACAGTGCACCTCAGAAGTTTCCGCAAACATCTCTAAATGCTAAAGATGTAGAAGTGGCTAGCTGTCTCATATGCTAAATGCTAATTTATGCTAATAGCCACAGCATAAGGTAAAGCAGGTCTTAAATGGGCAGGTATGACTGAAGAACAAGCATTGATTCCTTGGAGTACTTCCTTTGATTTTCAGTAATTCAGTGTTAAAAGAAAGCTTTCCATTTCAAGAGTGCTAAAATTCAACATGAAAGCTTTAGCATGAGATAGCATATGGTTATCTTCCTTCCTTTCTCTTTTGTTTAACGCAAGTGTCTAGGGAAAAATGGTGTCCTTTAAAGGCCAAAGTTGTGTATGGGGTGATGGCTATCTTTAAAAGAAGAGCTTCTTGTGCTGGAAACGAAATGAAGTCATCTAAATGCATTCAGGCTCTGACGCAGCACACTTTCAAATGGGGTGGCCCCTCCGCTGGTTTACAGAAATGTCGACCATGTCAGAATGATCAATAACCCCATTAAGAGGAGCCCAAGGAACTACAAAAGGACCATGGGATGCCAGGCCTTGTGCATGTATGGAGATTGTGAGAATGATATAGTAAGAGAATTTCACATCCCTGACTGGACCCAATTACCCACCGCTTGAGCGATGTTTAAGTGATCCCGCAGCACTGTATATTGAGGTTAGCGGCATGACTGACTGCAAACATTTATATTAGAAGAGGGGCTGAGAGATAAATTATATTACTGCAGGGGCTGGTTCGTTTAGAAATCCTTCCCCCTATGGATTTCTTCATGATTTGACACTCAATTATGAATGTTCCAAAAGGGTGGCGATTCTGGTCTATTTAATTATCTCTGTGTGGTCCGTACAAATACAGTTCACTGATTGATAATAAGTGTAATACACGCATATGTTGTAGTGGTGGTAGGGAGAAAGAGAACATATAGAACATATACAGTCTGTGAGTTTTCGTGAGCTTTCATGCACTATGCCTTGATAAAACCTCTTTTGCACTGCCACTGGAAGAGGATGAAATTATAGAAAAATTCATAAGGAAATGAATTCAAAATGAATGACTTGATACACAGATCGATCAATTTGTACAACAATATATCTGCTATTGCCCATGAACATGTCTTTACTAAATCAATAATGAGACTGAGGGTGGCATCTGCGCCTAGGGTACACAGCTGTCTGATGTTTTGCCTGGTGCGTCAAATCCAAATCAGTAGATATGGTGAAAGGACGGACTCCGCACACAAAGGCTGACGCTAAGATGATGTATTCAACTGGAACTTATTTACAGAGAAGGAGTGTAAGGAGTTTGAAAAGCGTCACCAAATGTGCAAACAGCTCTTACAGGTGTGACACGAGATCTACTATAAATCTTGTGCTGGATTCATACAGGTAGACAGGTAATCATAGCCTTGACACAGAACAATTCAGGGTCTGTTAGTACAAATCTAAGGATCGACAGGCCTGAGTCATATAATGGTTCTTGAACAGTTATTTGTAAAGATTTCCTCTTTGAAGTCAGTGGTGGGATTCAGTTTGATACATCATCTTTTTAGCATCAGCCTTTGTGTGTGGAAATCTGTCCTTTCACCTAAATCAATAATTGTCGTGTAGAGTCTCCCCTTTTTCATCGAGTCAAGCTCCATCTATGACAAATGTTGACAGCTGGAGATATAAGATGTATCTGTATGTGGGTGTAATATGTCAGTGTGTGTGTGTGTGTGTGTGTGTGTGTGTGTGTGTGTGTGTCTGTCTGTCTGTCTGTCTGTCTGTCTGTCTGTCTGTCTGTCTGTCTGTCTGTCTGTCTGTCTGTCTGTCTGTCTGTCTGTCTGTCTGTCTGTCTGTCTGTCTGTCTGTCTGTCTGTCTGTCTGTCTGTCTGTCTGTCTGTCTGTCTGTCTGTCTGTCTGCTGATGCATACAGAACTTGTGAATCATGTACACTGGTCCCATTCTGTGCACATTCTGGGATGACGCTAGGGCTATTAAATGTTCTGCTTTAGCCATAGATTTCATTTGAGCAATGGCATCTTTTCCAAAAGCTCCCCTTCTTGAAGGAAATACGAATCAAAAAGCAACAGGCTTTGATGTATGTATGTATGTATGTATGTATGTGTGTGTGTGTGGTGGTGTTGGTGGTGGTTGCTGTATCTCCAGGAATCAGCCTGTAGTCTTTTTTTTGGTAATTATCCAAGCCAAGCCCCATGCATTTCTGCTGCTTATCTCCTAGTTTCCTCAGGGGTCGGGAGCGCCAAATCCAGAGGCCGGCAGGATTAGATTGATTTGTGCAGGAAGTAACAGTTCCTCATGGGAGACTGGATGAAAAGTCATGACCTCGAATACCTCAAGTATGTAAATGGAGAGACAGAGACAGAGAGAGAGAGAGATATTGGAGAAATAGAGAAAGAAACACAGACAGAGAGAGAGAGAGAGAGCGAGAGAAAAAAAAAAGAAAGAGAGTGTGTGTATGTGCTGGGAAGGAGACTCAGAGTTGACAAAGGCAGGGTGGTGGTGGTGGGGGGGTAGGGTTCTTGACAGCTCGGGAAAGGATTGCCGTCCTGGGCAACTTAGCATGTCTAAGAGGTTTCTGCTATGGCCTGTTAAGACAATGAGAGCAACAGCTGTGTCACTGACAGCGTAAAGCTTTTGCTTATTTATTTTGCAAGCATAATAGAAATGTGCTTCCATATGCATGGAAAGCCAAGAGGGCAAATAAAGAAAATGAAATGTCATAGAAAATGACAAAACAAGACTAGCTGCATATTTTTGGGTGTTTGGTCTCCTCACAACTGTCAAAATATCCTTTTGGTAAACACTAAAAGTAAATAAAGGAAATTCAAGACAATATCCCTTAGTTGAAATCCATTACTGCACCATTACATTTTGGAATCAGTTGTAGAAAATCGGCTCTTCTCAGTACGTCTTCTCAAATAAACAAAAATAAGATTACTGTCACTGGGAGTGCCAAGGCACAACTGCCAACACTGCATGAGAGAAAAAAAGAAGATTATGGCTCCTGATTTACTGTCATCTACCCAAATTATATATGGCAACTGGAAAGGAATAACAACATTAAAGCCAATTGGTAAACAAATAAACGGAGATGGCATTTTAAAACACTTCACAGCCCTTTTTAAAGACGTGTTAAACCTCGTTTAGGAAGCGCCATGGAGCAGTGCACTGGCATATTCACCCAGACTTGAATAACAGGCGTTGGGACGTTTGATCTTCTCGAGAATCCGTGGTTTTATGCAGTCGCTCCAAATCAAATCAGATTGATGTCGTAGAGCATGTGACCGGCTGACATTTTGTGCCTTTCTAGATAACTCGCTTGGGCCATTGTGACGACAGGCTGGCCGTTAATGGGCGGTTTATTAGCCAATGATCTAAATGAGCCGTGAGCTGAGGTTGTCTTATCGTGTGCGCACAGCCCAGGCATGAAAATAATTTTGAAATCTATCTGTCTCGAATGCCGCAACCCGGTCTGCTCTGAAAAGACAATGGCTGGACTAACCAGAGATGAATTCAGAGAGCCCTAAGTCAAATTAGTTATCCTCTGTATGAGACAGAGAGAGCGAGAGAGAGTGAGTTTTAGAATTTTCAAAACTCGGAAAAACACACAATATTGAATAAAAAAAAGATACGAAGAAATGCAAAAAATGGGAAATTCGCAATATGGTTAAGGGATCCACCCCAAATTATCATCCTCAATTGTACACAAAGCACCCCTGACACACCATGTCTGCTCAAATGATTCAAGGTTTTTAATTGCCTTATGAATCAATTAAATTACGCTATCTCACTTAAATTGAGAAAACGAATACAATGTCTTCACTAGATATATGTTCAACCTTGTTTTTTCAGCTAACATAGAATGCAGACTATTCCTCTCCCGCATTACCATTGGGCCTTCCAGTACTTTTATTCTGTTCAATAGCGTTGTCTGATTTCCCACGTTTTCTGGGACAACGTGCATGAGGTGACCCGTTTCGCCACCACCAAAACATTTCATGACGTTTGTTGTTGCATAAACAACATAGTTTAAGTTAACAACATTTATATTTAGCGTCAGATCGAATTCATCTTTGTTATGCCTTTATAAACCCTGAATTGCCTTAAAGACATTACATGTTTTAAAAGTGGAGATTTACTAGCAATCGGAATCTTTTTGATCGACAATACTAATTTACCATAGCGTTTGTACCAAAACCTCATCTTTAATAAATGAGGTTGAGGTGAAAACACCTGTTAATCACTATTCCTCTTTCAACGTTTGCGATGTCAATCGTTCTCAAAATCAGAACAATCGCTTTATTCATGCAGGCCGCTGACTAAATATTATCACGCCCTATAATTTCTCGTACAACCAAACTAAAATCTTTCACGCTGGCAGTCGAAGTGAGTTTAATCGCATGTTACTACGCAAGTTGTTTGAATCTCCCCATACATGGGACAGCCATACTTCCAGCACAATGCTGGAAGCATACATCCTGATAAACTACTTCAACTGCGCTATGTGCTATTTTCACTACACCAAGCAAAAAAGCACTAATTAAACATTTAATTTAAACATGGAAAAGTTAGAAAAGATAGAACACTCGTACTACAACGGAAGCCACTGCTCCAAAATAACTCACAACGCTTGGCTTTGCCTACTCGCTCAGTCCATTTGCACAGAGAGAGAGAGAGAGAGTGAGAGAAAGAGAGAGAGTGAGAGAGGAAGAGAGAGAGTGAGAGAGGAAGAGAGAGTGTGTGAGAGAGAGAGGGGAGAGCGAAAGAGAGAGAGACTCTAATGCCTTCAGTATCTTGAAAAGATAAATTGGATAACAAGAAAAGAAAGAAAGGTGCATCCAGGCAAAGACGGCTTTGATGTTTACTTTTTCTTAACGATAATCTTACTGTCTAGACATGTATTATCAAAAAAAAAAAACAAGATCTCAAAGTACTTTTTTTAAATGTACAGACTATTTGAAATCATTAAAAAAATAAGGCAAACATTTTTTTTAGATGGAAGTAGTCCGCTCTGATGCAACAGAACCTCTGCACTGGTAAACTACTGCTGCATAAAACATGTCTTCAGTAATCGGAGCAAGAGCAACCTTGTCGCTCCTCTTCCTCGCCCTTGCCACAACCTTCCTCCCAGAGAAAGGCACACACACAGAGCATTGCCTCGACTGGGGAGCTGAGCGGACACCCGTTCAGAGCTACGTCCAAATCCCATGCCCATTCATCACATGCTCTGTGTGTGTGTGTGTGTGTGTGTGTTTGTGTGTGTGTGTGTGTCCCGATACGGTTTCTTCCCCCCTCTGTAAATTAGTCTGTCATGAGCCTGGGTGTCTCGGGCCTTAAATAAACACCCACATATGCTGTTTATACAACTTCAAGAAACACAGAATCCACCACGCGCTGATGGGGAAAACACAAGAGGAACATTGCTCAGGCTCTACGAGTCTCACGGAAAGGGGAACGATGCCTCCCACCTCACCTGCGCACCCCCACCCCCCAACCAAAAACCAGATCGCTCAGCAGTCAGGGCTTCTGCCCTTTAGCTTGTCTGCTATGTCAGATGAGTAACTACACACTACATGCCATATTTGTTTTATCCAGCATAATCACTTTTTTATTAATGATACAATTCACTGCACATTCATAATGAATAATAAACGTTGCGGGGTGATGTTGTAAAACTACGCCTGAGGTCATATAGTGTACAGCACAGTAGTGCTTACAACATAGATCTGAAATTACCTATTCAATGAAACTGGAACAGATTTTTAGAAACCGTTGATCCATATGTTGGATGTTTTAATGTCACTACTGAAAGGGTACAGTTCAGCACAACTCAAAAGCTACGGATTCACTCTAGAACAATATTAATGCCGGCCTTTGAAACTGTTGCTTTTCAAACCTATTATGTTGAGAAAGGTTATGTGACTTGGTGATATCAACCAAATGAGAAATACTTTCTTATCAAGACCTACTGCAGGCTATTTTCAATTCTGCATAATCCTAAATTATGATGGCATTATGAAAGGCCATCAAAAGAAAGAAAGAAAGAAAAGTTTTGTTTGGCAAGCCTTGAAATGCTGCGCTGTACCTGACATTCTGAAGGGTAGTTTGATTATTCATTTGCTGTATATGAGAATTTAGTTGGATCGTCTGTTCAACCAGAACCAACACCTAAAATAGCCAGGAAGTCAGTCTATTCAAACAAAACACATAGATAACATGCTTTAGGTGTGTACTGGATTTCCGATGGTGGGCTTTCTGTGTGGTTAAGACAAGGTCATGTGACATTGATGGACGGGGCACAGCTGTCCAGGCCTCATTTACACCCCGGACTTGCTGAGTCTCATCATCGGCGTAGCGGTCTCCGGAGGAAAAAAGGACATATTGACACTGAGTGTCACCTTGTTGAGCAAACGCCCGTGAGCTGTGCGCCAACGCTTGGACAGCATGTAGGGGCGGGAAAGGCTTTCTGCTGGCCTGGCTTGACAATATCACATGGATTTATCTGTGCAATTCCTGAGTGTGGGCAAATGTGCTTGTCTGTATATATTTATATGTGTGTGTGTGTGTGTGTGTGTGTGTGTGTGTTTGTCTGTATATGTGTGTGTGTGTGTGTGTGTGTGTGTGTGTGTGTCTGTGTTTGTCTGTGTGTGTCTGTGTGTCTGTGTGTGTGTGTGTGTTTGTCTGAGTGTGTGTGTGTGTGTGTGTGTCTGTGTCTGTGTGTGTGTCTGTGTTTGTCTGTGTGTGTCTGTATATGTGTGTGTCTGTGTGTGTGTGTCTGTGTGTGTGTGTGTCTGTGTGTGTGTGTGTGTGTGTGTGTGTGTGTGTGTGTGTGTGTGTGTGTGTGTGTGTGTGTGTGTGTGTAAAACAGAGAGACAGAAAGGGAGACAGAACGAGCAAGAGGGTTGGAAGAAGCAAGTGTGTAGGCACTAACATGGAGACATGTCTCTAGATCTGCGGTTGATTTATTTTTGTTATGCTTCCTTTGCCTATCTCGTGTCCCTCTCTCTGCCTGCGTGTGAATCCTTTCACGTACACAAACACACACCAATTGACACAAACAAGCACAATCACGAGCACTCACTCAATCTCTATTTGTGCTCTAAACATACCTAGTTATCTCCACCTCCGAGGCTCTTTATTGCACATTTATTTCATTAGCTCCGGCCAATGTCCTGTCATCAGGCGTGGCGTCCCTGGCAGAGGTCCGGGCAGAGGCCCGTGGGCAGCCTGCATCTGCTACCCTGATCACCCAGCCTCTCTGCCAATGCAGAGTTACTGGCAGTTCTGCGCCCACTCGATAAAATTCAATAAAATTGATCGGGGACTGGAATGAATGGGCCCAGGACCCAGAGAGGGATCACTTTCCTTCGCCCTGCCAGCGACAGCTGTGACACCGGCAGTCACCAGGTGTCCTCTTTCTCTTTCTCTTTCTCTATCTCTCTCTCTCTCTCCTAGTCTCTGTCCTTTCTTGCATTCTTTTTTCTCAATTTCTTCTCTTAAGGTTTTCTAGTTTGCTCTGATTTTCTGCGTACATTTCTGTCGTATTCCTCCCCCCTTTTGACCTCTTTCTCATTCTCAAAGTCTTTCATGGCCCTTCCTCTCTCACTCACTTTATCTGTCCATCACACAGATACTCAGACTCTCTCCATCCCCTTTGTGGAAACACTCCCCCCAACCCTGCAATGTCAAGACAGCATTGTAGTTGGCTTACTCTCTGTGGCATCTATGAGGTATAAGACCACTATCATGATACGTTGGCTTGACAGTGACCAGTGACAGTGACCAGGTTCACCTTTAAACCTCAGGGCCAGACAAAACCCGTCTCCACCCATCTTATCCACAAACATCTCTATGTAAGGGCTGAGCCATCACCTGGACGAGGAATTGAATGTAAATGACATCTCCACTTGGTCTCCATGGCTACCATGTGGAGAGACGACCTTTGGCAGTCCTTAGACAATTCTGCAGCAGAAACGTGTAATGAGGTCTCGGGCAATCCCGAAGCCTAATTTATTGGTAACCCTGAGAGATGTCTTCACCTGCGAGTGTCTCGTAGCAGTCATTGAATGGATCCAGATGAGAGACCCTGAACTGAACTCTGACCTCCACTGCAGGTAGAGGTCTCTAAGCCACACCCATAAGTTCTCTCACTTTACATTGGTGGTAACTACTCCTCTCTAAGCTGAAATGTTGGGTTTAAGTTCTTTTTTCAAGAGATTATTTCCTCATACTACATGTTGACGACGTAGAAATTAGACTAAAGACACTACACTGGGGCACTGGACGGTCTTTCTCCACCTCCCTGATGTTAAGGATAGAACTTGTTAGCTCAATCCGCCTCAGAAGCATTTCATCTGCACATCTAATGAAGAATATTCACACAAAACATCCTTTGTTTCTCAAGGAACTGAACATAACATAGCACTTCACTGAACCAGGAGTAAATCCCAGAGAGCTGATGCCATCCATGCCCATGTCCTTTCTGCTACTGGCTCAGGCTTGATGATCAAAGTAGTAATTTGAACTCTGACTATGATGCCATTATAACACACAATTAGCTAGTATTGCTTTACATTAGCCTAGCTTCGCATATGGGTTCAGTTTCGTGTTCGCCCTCCATATGCTTTCAAAGTTAATTATCAATGAGTTGAGGAGCTTGATTCTATAATAGTCTATCGTACTCTATTATAAAGCTAGCCCATATAATGACCCAGTTAGGATTAAAAAAACACCATCCCCCACAAGAATGTTCTTGCTACTGAGAAACAGCCCTTCAGTTTGTGGACCTTTGCTCAATCAGTAATGTGGGTTTCCTGTCATTAACTGGTCTTTTGAACCACATCTGTACTTACAGTAATACTGGAGTTGTGTGTAATTCTTTTTGATAGCTTTCTTCCCTCAGGTGTTGTTCTCATCGTTTGCTATGGATATTACATACATCTAACAATATGGTGTCAAGGAGTAGCACAAACCACGGGTTGTCATGCGTTGCGGATTTGAAAGGAACTAGCCTGCATGTTTGAGACTGTATAATTGGCTAGAATTAATCTTGTGTTTTTTTTTTCCTGTTTGTTTGTTTGTTTGTTTTCAAGAAAAAAGTACTCACAACTATTTAAAAGCAGGACATGTTTTCAGTGTAAATACTTTGCTCCAGAAAATGTTGAGGGATATCAATAATTCACAAACCAAACAGGCGCCCCAACTGCACATCAATGCACTGTAAATAATTCAACCTATAGGCAAAGACTGATTGCATGTAATTTCGATCGGGACGCGCATGGCCGTGCACAGTGGGGAGAAAAAGAAAAAAATAACAAGAGAGAAATGGAAAACAGGCCCACGGACCTCTACGCAGACATCTCTTCTTCATTTGATCTTCGCGGGGGGGTAGAGGGGGAGAGAGGGATGGACAGCCTACAAATAATTCATGGTTTGAAATTGTCGGAAAACCTTTGATGAAATTTGGGAAGATTTCGTCTTTTTTCAACCCTTTATATTTTTCTTAAAAATTAAGATGGTGGAGATTCATCCCACTCTTTCTTTTCCGTCTGTTCTGGTCTGTGTTTGAGGGCAATTATAGGGGAGACTCCCCTGCCACTTTCTACCCAGTGGACAGGCGTGAGAGGAGCTCGGACAGGGATTAGGAGTCCAATCGATGGCTTCAGAGAAAGAATGGAGGGTACTGGAGTCTTTATTCAAATGAGAATAATTGATTGGTCACCCTTTTGATTTGCATATAAATGAAACCCACTATATCAGCTAGACCACCTGTTTGAATTTGAAGTTCAAATCAATTTTTTGTTCACCATTTGACTAACCTCACCAACCCCCTTCCCCCGCCAGCCAAACCACCCACCCACTCACTACAACACTATCATGACACCTTTTACATTTGAAAATGTTAAAAGACCTACAGTCGCTTATCAGTCCGAACATATCACTTACAAAAGGATCTATTTATTGAAGTGAGCTTGTAATAGTGAGTAGAGTAAGCGACAGAGTAGCTTTTACACATCTCATTACGTGCCATTATCTCGCCCAACCAAGCAAGTTGTGATGTACCACTATGTTCCCCCCTGAGGAAAGTGAGGTGAATAGGCTGAATATTACCGCTGACAGAACTGTTTTAATTACCTTAACTCGGCCGCGCTGCCTGAAGGCTGAGCTATGTTAATTTAACCTTGAAGGAAGCGCTGTTGCGTTCATGTGACTGGCCTCTCTATAGCTGTCCATCACTCATGCTTCTCTCGGAAAGAGACGGGCGAAAACACTCACTCACACACACACACACACACACACGTGCAAACATAAGGACAGGCATGAGCTCCCGTGCATACACAAACAGCATGTAAACACGACCAACATCCAAATGTACACATCCGCATGCGGACGGACACACACACACATGCATGTCAATCGGGGTATTTGCAGCATAAACACATATACACATTCATACAAACATAAACACATACCCACACCCAAACACACACAGACACACAAGCACACACACACGCATGCACATGCACAAACACACACACACACACATGATCATAGCCGTGATTACCATGAAGCGACTAATGGGCGCTGTATGGATTTACGAGTGAGCTGTGACACCTCACAGATGGTGTGGATTAGGCAGGAGTGCCAGCAGAGGTGTCAGTTGAGACGACCCTGCCTCTAGTCGGCCTGCTGGGAGCTCCCCGTCGCCTTTCGCCAGCGTTCAGGCCAGATTAAGGCTCAACGTGTGAGCTCAGGCCCCAAAACAGATGACAGCAAATATAGTCCAACTCCAACAGATATACTTTAACTCTAAAGGCAACTGGTTCATTGTGAGAAAAAGATGTGGTCTCGCTTTCAGAGAGAGAAAAAAAAGACAGAGGGAGACAGAGAGAGAGAGAGTGAGTGAGACAGAGAAAGAGAAAGAGAGAAAGAGAGAGAGAGAGAGAGAGAGAGAGAGAGAATGATGAAGCCAGTAAGAGGAAATAGAGTTAGGAGAAAAGACTAACGCAGGGAGGAAGAGGAAGGGAGCAAAAAAAGAGGGATGGAGACAGACATAACGAAGGATAAACCATGTGGAAAAAAAAGGGAAAGTTGAGAAAGCTTAGCGTAGGGAGCGGTAAACAAAAGGAGCGAAAGAAACAGAGAAAGAGAGAGAGACAGATGAGAGAAAGAGAAGAAGAGAGACAGAGGGAAAAAAGAGCAACTGGAGAACCAGAGAAATAAAGAGGTTGAGCACAGCAAGACGGATGAGCACTCCCACGCTTGTATCTCATCTGACTCACGTTACAGGGTCGTAGGTTAAAAGCATGGCCATTCTAGTCTTTTCTCTCATAATGTCTGGAGGCTGGTCAGAATAGGCCTCATTAGTCCAGTGTTTTGTGCAAGCCAAAGCAGCCAAGTTGCTAACTTCCACGGGCTAACAACATTAAAGCCAGGCTACGCTCAGGGGTCTGTCTCTGCTTGGGCGTAATGATTAGCCTTGCACAAACATAATTCCCCTAACACCGTCTCTTCCACTTTCTGTCGCTATTCTGCAGGGCTATTCACTTCTTCTGGCACCAGTGGCATAGTGACCGACTCATTACTCGTCCAGCATACAGGGTAACAAGCTCCAGAAGTCTGTAAGACTGGATGGAAGAACAGCCATCTGTAAGCATTCTGTAGATGTGAAGTACTGAGCCTTCGTGTCGCATTAATCTGCCTCCAAGCATCTTCTCAGACATGCCAAGGTCTAAGGGCCGCACTGAAGGCCGCTTGAAAGGATGAATGTGCTATGCGTGTTTATCATCCAATGTATTGAGTTGTTACAGCTTTTCTCCTTCAAGTTACCTTCCACAGCTTTGGACACTAAGACATAAAAACTTTGCTGCCAATGATTCCTAAGTGTTTATTAACCGACACAGCAGTGCCCACTGCATGCCCATACATTCAGGGATGTGAATAATCGTATAAAATTAATGTTTTAGGAGGTAAGGTGACAATAGATTAGTCTGAAATGTCACAAAGAGTTCCATGACGAGAGTCAGTCCTTGAAATTCCCTAAGTATAAAGTTAACACCACCGAGAACCAATTCTAAAGTTTCTTTTATAAGGAACTTGTTTATGCCGACTGACTGCCCAAGGCCAGTGCAGATGAAAGCGATGCTCTTTCTTCCTCGCTGGAGCTCTTGGGGATCTCCTCATCCCCTCCCAAAACCCTCCTCATCGTCCCCCCCCTCCCCACCACCTCCCTCTCAGCCGTTCATCTCTGGCCAAATAGCGGCAGAAGTGACACAGCATTGGGCGCTCTGCACAGCACAGATAGATTTCCCTGGGGGTTCGAGCCTCCATGCTGACATTCCCAGCAGACGTCCTCTGCGCGTTCCGGTAATCATTATGTTTAAGCATGGTGGGGAAGGAGGGGGGTGTTGTGATATTATCAACACTAAACCAAAGCCTCACAGCGGCTGTAAATGCCTGTGATTCGTTCAAAGAGGCGTTGTCCCATGAAGATCACGCAGAGAGGGGACATCTTGCAAGATGGTGGCTATAGACTCACATGTTGCATCCCAGAAAAAAACACAAACGAAGGAGGCGCTTGAACGTGACGTAGACTCCTTTCTTTTTGCCGAGGCGCCACCCCACCACTCTTACGCCTCCTTAAGCTAATTCTCCGCGAGGAGAGGAAAAGGACGCAGATCAAATACAGCCACACCAGCACAAATAAGGAGGATGTGGCCACTGCTAAAGGGGTAGAAGAACATTGATTTTGCCAAAGGCATGGAAAAGCTCTATAAAAACCCGGCATGAAAAAGGCTGAAATGGGTTTTTAAAAATGTATTCATTGATTTCCCACTTCCCGAGGGGCATCATCCTGATATGTTTTTGCACTACATAGGGAGATTAAAAAGAACATAAACTAATTTTCTCTCTGATTAAATTAATCCCTGGCCCCCACAATGCCCCAAAAAAGCCTGTGTCAGCGTGTGAGTGCTGCCACAAGAAAGGACCCTCTACAAAATAATAAATAAACAAATAAATAAATAGAAAACCACTTTCCCATTATCTTAAGACAAACTAGTGTTTGCTGCACAGCATTATATTTCAGGGTTCTATTCAACCGGCATTTAAGAAGCTAACTCATCACATTTTTAAAGTCAGAAAACCCATTCACGTTAGAATCGCTCAGCAAGAAAACAATACTTTCTCTTCGAATTCGGCTTGCTGTCTAATACATGCGGTAGACTTTGGTGCTGTTCTGATGCTATAGGGCCAGTATCAGTGGCTTGTGACGGGGTGTCAGAGGTCTATTGTCTACCAGCATTTGCAGCAGCCACTGTTAAGACTCACCTGATTGATGTGCTTCAGTTTATCGATGATCTGATTTATGACCGGGTCCAATCCTTTCACTTTGACTTCGGGATTTACTGTCTGAGCCTTAATCCCATTGCCCACCACGCGAAGAGTATAGCTGTGGGAATTCAGAGGGAAAGAGAACAACAGAACAAAGTCAGTGCCTGAAACGGAGAGGCAGAGAGAGAGAGAGAGAGAGAGAGAGAGAGAGAGAGAGAGAGAGAGAGAGAGAGAGAGAGAAAGAGACGAGAGAAGAGAGAAGACAAAAAACAAGTGGGTACTTGGATTTGAATCCAATTTGGGCACATTGTGTCAGGTCTGTGGAGCTACCTCAGATGAACCAGGGGGAGATTTAGAAGCTTGCCACTGACTTCGACAAGCAACAAGCCTGCAGAGCAAGGTCTGGAGTAGTGCAACAATAACTCAAGCTCCCTATAAAACAATAGGGCTCCCCAAAGAGGGAGAGATTAGTTTATGGGCAACTGGAGATGGATGTGCACAGTTACAAGATTGAAAAGCTGACATTTGCGGAGAGTGTTATATGATGTTTAAAACCAAATTTCGCATTTTTACACAAATGGTAGGCAAGTCCCTTCAGAGAAGACAGGCAACTGACAAATTAAAGAACAGATGAAAAAATATGCCTTCAATTTCCTTTGTCGTGAGTCTGGATTGATGTGCACAGAAACTAGAGCTTTCAGTCACAGGATAGTGAATAGCAAAACGTGGACTTTTTTCAATGTCTGATGTAAAAACGGTAGCACTAGAAACACAACCTTGCTACTGCAGCTATACAAAACATGAAGCATTATGTGAACACAGGTTCCAATGCAGAACTACCAAGATGTTTCTCATAAAAAAAAAATGCCTTTTTTTTATCTCTCTACATTGTTCCCAGGTTCCTATCCCCCCTTGCTGAAACCTCAGGTCCTGTTTAGATCTCAGCAGATAGGATAAACTGTGGCTCAGTGTATGCAGAGGCACAGGGACCCCCTACCCCCCACCCTGCCACGCTCCCAACCCCCACACCCTTCTTCTGTTCCAGGAGAAAGCTCTCCTCTGAAGGCACCTGAGCACCTGCTTTGATTTCTGCTTAGGACTTTAAGAGAAGACTCAGCCAGGAGCTGTCACTTAGCCATTCTGTAACCTTCCGCACGCCATCTCTCTGCAGCTTTTAAACCACTGCCAGACAGCAGTCAGCCGGTCGGGGAGGAAGAAGGGATGGGGGGGGAGAGAGGGGGGGTTGTCACTTCAGAGGTATGCAAATGTCACCCACCCTCGATGACGTCGCCTCTCCTTCTCTCGTTCTCCATCCCTTGCTCAGTCGTGCTCTCCTTTCCTCTCCTACTCCCTCTTTCATTCAGTGTCATTTGTGTTTCCATATATTCTAATTCAATCCCTGTTTCTCTCTCTCTTTCTTCCTTTCTCTCTCTCACTCACTTGCATACACACACATATACTCACACACACACACACATGCACACACACGCACACACCCTCTAGGAAAGAAAGTTCGGCTTAATTTAATTTCTTTACAGACACAGGAAAAGGCGAGCGTGTTCTTGAGACAGAGAACAGAGAAGGTGTGTGACATGATTGGGGGACAGAGACAGAGCCTGTCAGGCTGCCACTTCCATAGCCAGCTGGGTAGAAGTGGAATTCAGTTATTTTCTTCGTGTTTGTATTTTTTTTCTCGTCTTTTATTCTGTTCGTCTGAAAGTATATCCTATGAAGATAGATTTGCATATTTATATCTTATGAGCTTTGTTTTTGCTCTTACATCAGTGTATAAGCCTGTCATATACACTCATAATGTCAAAGAAATGAAGAAGAAAAAATTGGTCCATATGGTTAAAAAATAAATACGTTTCTAACACTAACATATGTGTGACAACAATTAGGGAATTGACAGTGCCTGATTAGTTTGGTGAGCATATCACACTAATCTCCCCATGCGAAGACATGGAATAGGAGTCACTTCATCTGTGAATGGCTCATTTTGCTAGGCTGTTCCATGGATTGATTAATGCCCTTATTGGATAAATGATACCACAGCCATCTGCGCCACTTCTAACGAGTGTATATGTGCCAGATCATGGCTTAAATGTCCATTAGCCTCTCACATATCCCATTTGTTTTCATCAAAGCTGGACAGTGTGGGGAAAAAAAGGCCAAACTAGCTGGAGCATGCTGTGCCAGAGTGAACTGTCCTCAGATCTGTGAAATCAGAGAGTACACCCATAATTCTTCTTGTGTGATGAAACTTGGTGTGTGTCCGTTGTTTAAATTGCACTTCAACAACATCAAAGCCTGTTGCTTTTTGATTGGTATTTCCTTCAACAAGGGGAGCTTTTGGAAAAGATGCCATTGCTCAAATGAAATCCATGGCTAAAGCAGAACATTTAATAGCCCTAGCGTCGTCCCAGAATGTGCACAGAATGGGACCAGTGTGCATGATTCCCAAGTTCTGTATGCACACATCATCAGCACACACACACACACACACACACACACACACACACACACACACACACACACACACACACACACACACACACACACGCATGCATGACACAGACACACACAAGGAGACACAGAAACTCATTCAAGCCAGTCCCATATTTCACTGCGCCTATGGGATCCATTGCAGGCATTCCACTAATATTTCATAATATGCTTACAGTACAAAGAGTCTCACAGGGTGGGATAGAGCTGGAGAGCATGGCCCCGCTCCTTAAAAGGTGTCAGATGATGAATAACACGGAACATATGGAAACATTCATCATTCTGAATGTGTGCCATTGCTACATCGCCCCCATCCTTCCCCTCTATTGGAAAACAAGAAGAGAGAAATACATCAGAGATTGCTTCTGTCTTCCATTCAAATGGAACATTCCCTCGCACCGTCCCCATTCGAGAGTGAGAGGCTGTAGTTAGCATTCTGTCGGATCACAGCGACAGTTTAAAGATTGGGGTGCATCAATGAGCATGGCGCCTCTCTCGCTCTTGCTCTCTCTTTCTCTTTCTCTCACTCTCTCTCTCCCTCCCCACCATAATCTCATTTCATCTCTATGCAATCTATCTCCTCTACATATGCCAATCTTTGGGGCCTTTTATTGTGAAGTGAAAACAGGGTACAGTAAAACATTTATTTCGCCCATGCAGAGATAGTCCAGGAATGGCAACTAACGGGAGTGCGTATGCTCAGCATGAGTGATTCCCTGTTGCCGAAAAGAGAAAGACCAGAGACAGACAGGCCGGAGGTGTTTCTGCCATGTCTTTCCCAGAAGCGTCCTCTTTTGTCAGCTAGATGGGTATTCGTCAGCCGACAGTTCGATCCGAATGCTTCTGCATAATAAGATTTCCGGCAGACATTGACGTGGCGCGTATGCAATCCCAAAACAGCCCAGGAGACAGGTGGATGAAAAGGGAGAATGAGAGCGAAACCGGAAAAGCAAGCAAGTGAAAGTTAAAAAAGAGGGGTAAACAGGAAAAAAAACAATAGGCAATGGGCCTAGGATTGTGTCTATTTCAGATAAGACTGCGGAGATAATTCTGTCCATTGTAAATGTTTGCTGGCGAGGCAAATCTGATGGATCTGCAGGCTGTAGAGACATCACTCGGCTTCTGCTCTCCGGGGGTGGTCCGCAGTGAAAACAATGCGAAAGAGCTCTCTTTTCGGCTCCACGGCAATTAGGTGAGTCAGGACTTGAGACGTGCTGATAATGCAGCATCCCACACACATTGCGGCCAGCGGCAGGGCTTGTGGCCAGTGCTGTTGGGTTCGCTCAGGATGCTGTACTCCGCAATGCGAATCTGAAGCCTTCATGAAGAAAGGCATCAGGCTTCAAGGTGCAGGCAAATCTGATGAGATCTGACATGCATTGCTTCTTGCTTTTTTTATCAGTTTGATAAAAGTTTCACATTGCATGTGTGCATTGCACTGTATAGCTTGGCATTTAATATAAAAAAAACTAAACATATTAAAAATCTGCATGATGAACTGAACTGAAGTATAACATTTATATGGATTAGTATGACACTAAAATCAAAGAATATTATAGGGTCTATGCAATCACTTTTAACACAAGATGCTGGTAAACAAATGTAATATGTCATTAACTGAAGTAGACTAGGTAAAAAAGTTCTTTCAGGTTTGACGTACTGACTTTCTGTAAGTATTTAAAGTAATGAAATATTTGTGAAGGACAAGGCCCCAAATGATAAATTGCATAAAACTCTTACAGTTCCAGATTACTTTGTCCTACAGGCATTTAGAGCAGAAAGATGAATACAAAGAAAAAATGATAATAGAACAGAAAAACTGCATGGACAAATAAATGAGTAAATTAAATAATGACTGAACACATAAAGTAAAAATGAGTAAATTGATAAACCACTGCATGCAGGGCCAAGCGTGCTGGGGGAAAATCAATCCAATCATGTACACGTCCATTCTTAACAACTCCAAGGCAGAATGTTATTATTGACTGAGGCCACCAAAAGCAAGGCCTCAAAAAGACCTCAGTGTTGCCATTGATTAAATAAAAGAGCTGAGACCTGTGTAACTTGACCTAGAGCTTGACCCTTATTTCACCTGTTATGTCTGTACAATGACAGCAGGTAAGTCTTCCTTAAAAAAAAAAACAAGATGAATACTGCGGATGATCATTTTCACCTGTTCTGTGATGCAATTCAGAACAAATGCGGCAAATCACTCTGGCAGCTGTTTGTCCCATTAGGCACATCCATAATGACCTCGACAGGCGCAGCAGCATTCCCCAGGGGGCAAGACAACGACGGAAAATGAAGCAGAATTCTGCCTGGCAAATGCAACAGGATGGGGATATTAATTAGAAGAAACAGCGTGCCGTGATTGAATGCAATCTCCATGAAAGGTGATAGACGCAAAAGAATCCGGCGTCGAAAATTGAATAACGGAGAAGCTTGCCGGATATTTTGATGCGCAACCTCATCTTAGCATTCATCTCACCCCGCTGCACGATATTTGCCATTCAGCAAACACTCGAGCCAAGGCGAAGGCGTGTGAGAGGGTAAAAGAACAGCGATACGGCAGCTATTGAAACAACCAGTGTCTGATTAAAGGAAAACACTACATTCAAATATTTAATAAACATTACAGATCACGGCTTGAAAAGACCCGACTATCCAAACAATGCAGTACGTTTAGCACGTCTATTCGTTTGATGAGAGCAGTCACACTTACAAAAACACACACACACACACACAGCTTGCATATCTTGAAGATATTAATATTCCTTACCAAGGATTACACAACAAACAGAGCGAGAGACACTTGGCGGTCCCCCCCTCCGGTGCTACATATTGCTAGTGTAATCAGCCCGAGCCTGTGAGCCATAACTTTGTATTGATGTGCGCCAGACAGAGACTGCAGCATTAGCCAACGGGGTCTGCAAATTAATTGAAGCTGGCAAACCGTTTTGAGTTGTACGGTGTTATGACAAGGGCCCCAGAAGGGTGATTGAGCTGAGCGTGGAGACAGACATGAATGTCTGTCGCAGGGATGCAGGAAGACACAGACAACTGGAAGTATACCCAGTAATTTCGACTGTTGCCTCACGGTGGGACATATGCATCGCTCCTCAGATTTGTCGAGGCACTTTCTAAAAAGACTCCACTTCTGACAGATAGTCCCTCATTTTACATCTCAAGAAGGGTTAAGCATGCCTGCTATTTCCCAAGACACAGAGCGAGGGCTCAATGCAACCAGCCACAATTCACTTTTCAGCCTCCTTTTTATCTGTGAACCGCACATAATGCTATGACATTTCAAACTGACTAGGTACAATACAGTAAGTATATAATCTTCCTGACCTATTCAATAGAAAAACAAGCACCAAAATTCACCAATAATCTGGTATGAACTATGAACAATATACTGAGCTAGATCTGTCTAAAATGACTAACTACAGTAGTAATAACCCAATAATAGATCATTTCAAACCCTGAGCTACAAAGATAAGTCACACAGTTTAATTATTTCGTCTCAAGCTCAGAAAATGATATAACCTAGAATTTCTCCAAACAGGCATTTATTTTTTCATTATGTTTGTAATGATTTTCTGTCCAGGCAGCTATTCTCAAAAGGGTTACAGGCCTTATTGTTCTGAGATGCCATTTTGCAAACAAGGTTTGTTCCTAACTGCGTAATCAGCAATTTAATGTTGAGGGAAAGAAACAGAAAATGCTTGAGAGATAAGTAGCTAGACTCTTCCCCAAGAAATGAAGTGGGGAATAATATAACACTGACTTCTGACCGTGATCATGGCAACATCAAGACATGTCTCTATATAGTGAGATGCTGGATCATTGAATATGCTATTGAAAATGTGATTTGTTGAGATTTTCTTATTATGGAGCTGGACTGCAGGGTTTAAAAACTGCTGAACTCAGACAGATATTCTATAGTTGCCTGCTTAAGTTATGTTATAATCTATGTGTTTCAGCAACTACTTTAAATTAACATAATTTTATTTTAGGGAAAACTCTGTTAGATTATCACATACACGTAGGGTATAAACTCCACTACACCTAAAGCTCCCAAATGAATGGGCTGCTAAAGTTGGCTGTGAAATAGTGTCTCCTGTCATTTATGAGACAGAACAACCTTGATTTAGTGTAATGTAGTGGACAGAAAGTGAGCTAAATTATAAATACAATGAGTTGATGTAAGGCTGTGGAGCCGAACTTTGTTTTAAAGAATGAAGTGGACATTTTTGTGAGACAGCTAGCTAGACAAGAGGTGTTCCTTTACCAGCATTTGGTCAAACAGCAAATAAAGTTATTCTGCAAGTGGTTGGGGGTCAAACAGCAACAACCCAATTGTACTAGCATCTGATGCAAGTCCCCCCCTAAGGACACACTATACTGCAGTGGCAACAGTCCTGCTGAGATGCCACTGCAGTGAAGACTGCAGTACTGTGGTGTCTCCAAATCCATTCCCACAGATGAGGTGGCGCAGTGCAATTTCAGCAAGAAAGCTCTGGTAATTTCTTATTTCTACCTCAATGGAAGATAAATCCCCCGTAAAGCAGCAAGGAGTGCGTGTTGACTGGAGGGCTAAAAGATAAGGGCTGTTGCTGGGCTGGTTGGAGATGATGACTGCGATCCAAGTACACAGAAGAGAGCGAGAGAGAGAGAGAGAGAGAGAGAGAGAGAGATAGAGAGAGAGAGCTTATCGTTCTCCACCTCCGAGACCAGCACTCGTCCACATTCACACTTCCTCCTGTTCCAGAAGACAGGCCGTGTGGACCTTCCGTGAAGCCACAAACAGTAGGGACACTCAGCCCGCGGGGCGAAGCAAACCACACAGCAGTACAATGATGTGGTCAATTTTACACAAAAAAAAAAGTCAGCGTGCACTGAAATCCACCGTCCCAAAAAAAAAGAAGCTTTATTAATTACACATGCAGACAGTGTCTGACAGTTCAAGTCAAAACTAAATCAACTAGTGTCACAGTGGAGTTTGGCGGCGGACTGTGCCCGTTATTTACTCTTCCGATCAACACCATTATTTCTCATTTGAGTATAGTACGTTTTTCAACTGATATATTATACATTTAAACATTTTTGGGGAAAGTTTTTGACTAGGCTTTCCTCTTTACACTGACAAGCATATGAGAGCACCAGTTTTAAGATGCAAAGAAGAAAACCCCATGATCTGGTTTAGGGAGTTGCATTTTTAATGTGGAACCCATTAATTCACACACCATGTAGCCAACCCTTGTTTTCACAGAGAATCACTTTAGCGAGCCCTTGCTCCTCCAATTCCCTTTCCCTCGTCCGTTTTATGTGTCTGCTATTTGGGAAGCAACGAATCCCCTAACGGACGACTCCCATCAGTGCAATCCTGAGTTGTAAAGGGACCACTCGTCATGGCGTCTACTGGGATATGGTTCGGCGAGAACATGCCTGATATGTTTTCAAGCGTTCCTTGGACCTTCTCTCTACTTTCCCAATAGACGAGGGCTTTTTTCGATTTGCAAACTGCGTCACAAAAACACAACTCTAACTGCAAAGGGTGGACCCTCCAGAAGAGATAGGTTGGTTGTTTTGTTTTTACGTGTATGTAAAAGGAGTAGAGTATTTGTACAACAGCAACCAGGGACCACTGATGTTGGGAGGATAATCAGAGTGGCAATATTGGTATCAGAGAGGTATCCTGCTAAACCAATCAAATAACAGATAGTCCTGGTGCTATATACCCCAACATCTCTTAGGATCTTAGGAACCTAAGAACAGGCAAAAGATGAGCCTTTCTTAGCAGAGATTCTCTTGCATTAACGGACATTATCCACTCTGGGGAAATTCGGCAAGTTCAGAGAGTAGCACTATCATAAAGTAATATACATTACATATGGGTCCCCTCACGAGCACACAGAATTGTCCCCCAGTGCCTTGCTTGTATGCAGTAGCCCAGCACTGCTTTCCCTACCTTTTTTTCCTGTTATGTCCAGATCATACATCTTGTCTCGCCTGAAGTATTTGCAACTGTATTGATTCCAAGTCAATTTTATAGCTCAGTGGACCTGCAGCTTCCCCGGGCCCGATCTGCTGTCCCTATCTGTATTTATGTTTCCGCATGGCATCTCAACGGAGTCATTTTCATGTGGACAATCACGGAAGACTGATTTCAGGGGCCGGGGCTGTTACCAGGGAAACAAACTCACACAAGGGCTCTTCATTAAAGAGAGAGAAAGAGAGGAAGAGAGAGAAAGAAAGAAAGAAAGAGAGAAAGAGATAACTCCTTCGTTCCCAAATTTCGAGAGGTATGTCACGGACGCAGGGTAGATGTAGCTGGTTTGGGCTTTGCTGCACATCATATTTATGCATGGGATTTGGGTTGCAGTAATACTTTGGGATTTGTGCTATTTAATTGTATATTTCTTGCTTCACAATTACATTTTAATTATATTGCGCCAGGAACGTGTAAGAAAGTGTGAAAACACACAGAGGGTGACTGACCGGATAATATAATGTAAATATCAAGTTCCGCAAAGAACATTGAAATGTGCCTTGAATAAAAAACCTGGGCTGTTATTAAAACAGAAAGCATGTCTTACCAAACTTTCAAACTAAGCCTATTATACTTTCTAATGTTGCTTTGCCGTGACGTACATCAGTTCGTCATCCAGAAGCCTCACAGAAGGCTTGTCTCATCTCCTTTGCTACTTCTGACCATTCAACAAGGTGCTGTGTCATCATTTAAGCGGCTTTGATATTTATCAGCCATCCGAGCAAACCCACATGCCTAGTCTTGACCCTATCAGCCTGCTGTAGCAGAACTACAAAGACTGTCTGCTCAGTGGTTGGACACCAAACCAGAGGAGCCGAACGACCACAATTCACTCACGGACCAATGGTTCAATTCACTCACGACCGCCTCATCCCTCTGTTGCACATCACTGTCTCTTCTCTGAAACGGATGTTAAGCTCCTCTTCATTTTATTTCTATTACCTTTCAGCAACTCTAGAAGTCGGCTACCTCTATTAAATTTGTGTCTTAATTTCTTTGCATGTGTGTGTGTGTGTTAATGTATATTTTGTTGACTTTTCTAGGTACTTTCTTGTCTTTCCCTTTTCAATCCAATAAAGCCTACTTGATGAACACTACTCACTTTGGCTCTGCTTACAGCCGATACAGCAGGAATCAACACCCAGGCACTATGTTATTCGGCTGCATGCTTTATCGGAGAACAATCCCTTAGATACGTGTCACACTCACACTCACTGCCCTGGTGACTCCATCACATCCTTGCTTGTTGACAAAAGCTAATTAACAGAGCTCTGACCCCTGCGAAAAGGGCATGCGATAAATACAAAATGTGTGTGACACAACTGTTTACATGGATTTATTTATTAGCGCATCGATTCATTTCTTTATTTATCTATTTCTCTGCACACATCGTTTCGGGTAGGAGAACCATAGCTTGGCTGTTTCACCTGAGGCAATGTTTTATTTTGTGCTTCCCAGTATCTCATTAGCGCAGCTACGTTTGTGAAGTAGGCTTTGTACCCAGTAAACAAACTCTAATTAAAGGTTCAAATAAGAAGAACCAGAAGAGGCTTTACATGTAAGAGAAAGAGAGCGAGAGGGAGGGAGAGAGAGGGGAGGGAAGAGAGAGAAAGAGTGATAAGAAAAAGAAATAATAGGAAAAAGAATATATAAAAAACAACACAATAAATCTCCTGATTAACATGTTAACCTTCCCTTTTTGCCTCGCTGGAAGCAAATCGTGTTCTGCAGATTGTTTTCCCAGAGTCAAGCGGTGGTCTTTTTTGGGGTGAGCCGTTTGACTTCAGGAACCAAAAAAAAAACTAAAATAAATGAGTAACACGCAGTGTGAATCTGGGGTGCAAGACCAAGAGGTCAGTATGTCGCTGGCTACAGCTAAATCCCCAACTGGAGCCAAGTTCATGACTGGTTCATTAAAATGTGGCAAGGATAAGATGAGGCTGTCTGCTCGGTCTCGTTTTGTCTTCATCAAAGCAAGCTAAGCCAACATGGAGGGCCTAAATTAAAACGACAGATGTCAAGGTTTGTTCTCAATTATTTCCTCTGCCCTTTGCTTTGGTATCCAAGTGCTGCCAGTCTCTTCATGTCTGTATACTGAGGATTTTAAATGCCTGGATGTAGTGTTCAAGAAACCAAAAAACCATCAAGGCTTGGCAACACCTTCTTATCTACTTCACAGGCCAAAGAGAACAGTAAAAGCAGAGGAAGGAGGAGGAGGAGGAGAAAACAACAATGCCATCGGGTGATTTAGGAAAACAGATGTCTCCTTCAGATTTAGATTTTAAGAGGTTAAGGTCATCTGATAACTGTCTCTCCTGTGTCCTCCATAGCAACATCTGTGTTCAGTCTTCCTTATAGCTGGCATACTGCAAAAATGCTGTACTCTAGGATACCAGTCAGTATCAGAAAGCTACATTTCCATAACCACTGGAATTAATAATTAACTGCTGGAGTCATCCATTCTCCTGTTGTCTATACAACGTATCTGTTGCATAAAGGGGGCAACATTTAAATGTTTGGATTAATCTACTATAGTGTGCATCCACCGAGGTCAGATATTTCCCTCCAAGGGTAAAGAGAGAAGTGCTTTCAATGCTAAAAACATGTTGGTAACAGAAGGTGTACAGTTAAGTGCTGATGACATATTTACCCTTTTTTGCATCACCATGCATTATCAACTAGCCCAGTGCACCTTCACTAGGGGTGAGATGATACCATTAGCTCTCTTACTTGATCTACAGAAACAAAAATGTATTTTTACACTGGAATGACACAAGATAGCCCTTCACCTAATGAGTCAGACTGTGGTGAACTTGCTTCTTCAATCTGGCTTAGATCCAAGTCCTCAGGGGACCATGTCAAAGTCTTGTACTCGATGGGGCAAAGTTTGTGTTTTGTTAGCATTTGTGTGGAGCAGATGGTCCACTAGTTCTGTCCACGCACGTCATTGTAGCAATTAGTTGAAGGTGACATATGACGTTATTGGAAAACAGGTGCATTGTGGGACAGAGGCAGTTGTTATTTCAGCCCAGTGGTCGGTGCGGGGGCCGTGTCCTGAATGGCCGCATTATGCTCCCTGTGAGTTTAAGTAAACAAAAGGTTTCGAGGGGAGCCTATCATCCCTGACCGGCGAGCAGAAATGCGTGTTTGTGCTCACGGCCTTGACGAACTTCGCTCGTTTATCTTGGCTGTCAGGTAAAAGGGCAACCTCAGAAAAGGTGAAACTTCTACTTCTTCTTCTTCTTTTTTTTGTTTTTAATAAGTCTGCTCAGTTGTCATAGAAACAGCACACAACACGGGCAAAGGAGACCCTGGCTGGGGTCTGATACTGGAATAAAATTACAACTGCAACTGCAACAGAAATGTTTGTGCTGAAGCTGAGACAATGTTTATACGCCAGGCATCTGGCATTAAAATAAACAAAATAAATAGCTAACTTCTGAAGTAAACAAATGAGTGCGAGGAAGGTTGATGGCTTTTATCAGAGAGAGAGAAAGTACTATAAACCATTTAGGTTAATGGAAAGCGTAGTTTATATGGTGCTTATTCTGGTTTATTATTGAAGCTGGAACAGCCCTAGCTACTCATTCCTCTGCACTATGCGTTGCCAGTCCAAGATACTTTGGCTGCTGCCACCTTTTTAGTAGGCTCTACATAATTATAAGTTAGAACTCCAAAGATGATCGTCAACATGAAGAAAATACTATCTGTCTGACTATAGTGTGTATATACCCAGAAACGCTGTTGAAATAAATAAAGTAAATAAAGCTGAACACATAAATCATGACTATGAGTTTCAAACTGTCAATTGTCCAAGTGCCAGTCAGATTACAAGATGTCAACACCTTCCACTTAGGAGTCCTGGAAGGGAAAATACCAAGACGGATGGTGTGGGATTTTTTAATTGTTTAATTGTAGTTATTATGTGGAGGGTCACTTTGCCTGGTATTCAACATGAGAAGTTGATTGCTAAGAGGATGTCATTAGGTCCCCAGCCACACAATGGAGTAGGACCTGTGGTCACACAGCCGGAAAAAAAGTTTTCATTGTAAACACACACCCAAAAAATGTCAGTTTCATAAACATAAGTCTTGGCAAGACACAAGTCCAAACACAACTCTCCAGGGTCATGGCAGTGTGGTGAAAGCATATTTCCCAAACCCATCGATGGCTCACGGCTCATAAATGTTTTAAAAGCATTCAGCGGGGGTGGGGGGTTGGGTTGAGCTGCACGTAAGGAAATCTGGAGGGATGGGGACACTCCTTGTGTATTCGGATGTACTACCCCATAGAGTGAGGGTGTGTGAGAGTGAGAGGTCGCGTCAAACAATGGTGCTTTGATTCGGTGGGGGAGGGAGGGGCAGGTTACTGTCAGTGGGTCAGCGAGCCCAACCCAGATGTTTGTGTCGGATTTCTCGACATTGGAGCAAGGTGAAGAGAGTCAGGGAGATGGAGTGAGAGAGGGAGTCAGGGAGATGGAGAGAGAGAGAGTGTGATAGAGAATGAATGAATTGGAAAAGATATGCATATGGACACATAGGTGAAATAGACAAAAATGGAAGAAGCCAATGTGCTCATAGGCAAACATAAACCCATCTGCTCTTTCAGTTTGAAAAAATCTCTTCTTCAAGGTTAAATAACTAAAGGCTAAAGATGGGTATGTGTCTGTCGGCTTATGCATGTGGGTGGAATCCATATGCTTATGTGAGCATTATTTTGTGTCAACTCACCTCTTCGTCCACCAGTGTGTTTTATGTGCATGAATGCACTGATTTGAGTGTGTTGTTTGTGTGTGTGTGTGTGTGTGTGTGTGTGTTTTTGCGATGTACAGAATTGAATGCACTTTTAAATAGATACAGATGATTGTAGAAGGAGTGATGAACAGACATGAGTGGACAAAAAGATATGTGTGGAGGTGTGTGCTTATCAGTTTTAAGTAAATCAGTAATAACATTGTTCTCAGAGTGTACACATGGACTATGCACTATGTATGTCTCTGTCTGTGTACGTGTGTGTGTGTGTGTGTGTGTGTGTGTGTGTGTGTGTGTGTGTGTCTGTAACCTGCGGCTGTCTGTCTCTCCATGAGCCTCCCCCCCACCCCACCCCCCACCCCCCTCCCACCAAAACCCCCAGGCAGACCGATCGCCTGTGTGAGCGAGCGCACCACGTCTCGGCTTGACTTAATCTGCTTCCCTCATCCTCTCTGGAGGATCGATCGCCCGGGTTCACCTGTGGCTCCGCGGGGTGGGTGGGTGAGGTGGGGTTGGGGGTGGGGGTGGGATGCTGTTAGGGGAGTGGCCCTGTCATGACAGCCTCCGAACCCCTTTAAATCACAGCCTCACACGCAGGTGCCGCCTAGCAGCAGACGGCATTCATCCGTAAGCCTACGAGGGCTTCTTTTCGCCGCGAGGATGAATTAGCCCAGGTTAATGGCTACGGGCGTTGCCTATTCACAGAGGAACCCAGCTAGGATCCACTCTCCTCCAGGCCCAGATGGTGCACACAACAGGCTTTCTCCTGGGGTCTCTCCTGTAGGACCACCAGGGCAAAAGATAACTTATTTGAATATGGCCGACTAGACACTAGACTAGACACGTCCCTTGCATGTCACTTTGAACAAAAGTGTCTGCTAAATGACTAAATGTAAATGTAGAAAATGCTTAACGATTTGAGTGCTGATGAGAAGGCTACAAGAATTAGATGTTTCATTAAAAAAAACTTTAAATATCTGGAGGGGGGGGGGGGGGGGGGGGGGGGCGCAGGGGGGTTTGATTACAGCACTGATTCACCAGTTATGACCATTCCCCATTCCTCTATGTCAATGTCTGTGGTTGTCAGTTCATAACTCACAAGAGTTGCTTCAAACTGAAACCCACACGGGAATGCGTCTTGTTGCCTGAGCTAGCGCAGCATCGTTTATCATTACACTGATGGCCCGGGGGCTCAGGGGGAGAATTGAAATCATGACAGAGGTATTCTTCTTGGCAGGATTCTGAGAAGCTAGACGTGTTTGTGTGATTACTGGACATCTTCAAAACACACATGCGCACACACACACATACACACAAAGCAGATTTCGCCAATAGTTGTACTTTTAAGCCTGAGGGCTCAAACTGCCATCAAACTGTTCTCTTAAAAACAACTAACAACTATATATCATCGATCTCTTTGCAAATATGACAAACTAAAGGCATTTACGAACGCATACGCCGTTTAACAGAAAGCTTTATGACATTTCCACTTTAACATTTTCCTCTCTCATTCACACTCAGTGAAATGCACCAAATATTTCACTCAGTGGCAAAGAATCAATAGGAATGTTGGCTGACAGAAACGACGAAATGAAATGGATTTAGCGCCCTCAACAGGCAACAAAGGAACACTGCACCCTTCTCCAGAAACATTTTCCAGTCTTTCACGATAAGCCCAACATTCCACTAGTAGATCCTCAAGCCGACGAATGACCATATCCTGACTTTTCCTCTTCTACATAGGCCATTTCACCCAGGGAGCAAACACAGTGCACAGATTTTACAATGTGACTGTAAGATGGACCCCATGTGATGTTTTAAGAAGGTGAAAAAGCAAGTGCCTGCTGGTGGATTAAATGGTCCTTTTAACACTTTTTAAGTAAGACTGATGGGACTGGAGGAGATATTCAGCTCACGGACCTCAAACCATGGATTTCCATTAAGGAGTGTTTAATGACGGCCTCTCTGCAGCTAAGCCAGTGCAAACAGACTTGGGATGAGCCAGAGATGACCACTATCTGACCCAGTACTGAGGACAGAGGTACTAGCACGCACACACAAGCACATGCACACGCACACACAAACGCATGCACGCACGCGCGCGCGCACACACGCACACGCACACGCACACGCACACGCACACACTAGATATATATAGATATATACTAGTATAAAGTGTAATTTTGTGTGAAAACATAATTGCTTTTAGAAATGATTCAGAGATGTAACTGTAAAGGTATATTTTAGTACTACCCCAATGTATTACTTTTTGCCTTGTTTCTTCTCTTTGTGTCAAATATTCATGACAAGCGGAGATGTGAAAACAAATCAGACGCGCAGGATACAAGGGAACACAAGGAAAAGCCATCAATCACTCGAGCTCTAAAAGCGGTTATATTTTCTGACAACAACAAAATACTGCACCTTTACAAGGCAGAGAGCCTCTCCAGGAGACCACCACCATAATTATTATTATTATTATGAACACACACAAACATACACACACCCACACACTCAAAAACACACACACACACACACACTCAGAAACACACACTCACACAAACACAATCACACACTCACACAGAAAAATCAACCACAGTTCACCTGACAGAAGTAGCATAAGTTTAGATGTAGGCTCTCACAGGAATCCCCCCCCCCCCCCCCCAGGGAAGGGAAGCCTTCTGGGTTGACACACACTTAAAGCCACACACTGCCTCTGCTTTTTCTCACTAAATTGGATGTATTTGGAGCAAACTTTGTCTGGGAGCCACTTTTGAACCATCAAATTGACATTTCATTAGATGCTCGCTTTATTTATTTCTCAACCTTTTGATTTATTATATACATTTTTTATGTATTCAGGCTTTTTGTCATTTAATTAACAGCTGATAAGATGAGGCAAAGTCGTCAGGACAGCAGGCATTATTCTGGAGTGCCGTCTAAAATGAATGAATGAATGAATGAAACACTTTCGGGTGATCCATGGAGTGGCAATATTCCTCCTTATTATTAGTCATTCTCCATCGAAATGTGGCTAATTAAAAAGACAGACACTTAATATGAGAGAAAGTGTGAGAGATGAGTGGTCTAATCAAAGAATATCAGGTGGGGGTAGGAGTGTGTGTGTGTGTGTGTGTGTGTCTCTGTGCCTGTGTGTTTGTGTGTGTGTGTGTGTGTGTGTGTGTGTGTGTGTGTGTGTGTGTGTGTGTGTGTTTGTGTGTGTGTGTGTGTATGTGTGTGTGTGTGTGTGTGTGTGCGTGCGTGCTTGCGTGTGTTTGCGCCTGTGCTTGTCTGTGTCTGTGTGTGTGTGTCTCCTCTTTCTCTCTCACACACACAGAGAGACAGACAGACACAAACAAAGAGAGAGAAAGAGAGAGAGAGAGAGAGTCTGGTGTGGGTGTGTGTGGATTGGTCAATGATAGATGAGTGCGATGACGTTACACAAGGTGAGAATGGTTGAAGCTGCTTGGGCTCTTGAACTCTCGATACGCTTCGCCTGTGAATGTGTGAGCGGCAAATTGGGATTCTCAGTTTCAGGGGGGTTGGATGAGCAGAAGAAACAGCAGAGCTGGCGCTGACCACGACCCAAGGGGGTTAGGTGACTGACTGATTGACTGACTGACTGACACCAGACGGCTGTCTGGAATAGGCCCGCTTCCTGCCAGATGCCCTGCCTCACGCTGCCTCCTTGGCGGGCAGGCAGATTAATGTGTGACACTGTCATCTCCCGCCCCCACGCCTGAAAGAGGATTCAGTTAGAGGAGTCGCGTCGGAGGAGGCACTGAAATTAGAGGCCTTGTTGATGGAAAGGAAATGGAAAGTGGATGAAAGAAATTTCAAGAAAATGAAAGGGTATGATATTTTTTTGGAGGGGTGCGGGGGGGGGGGGGGGGGGTAGCTGTTAAGGCAAGTGGTGTTTTTCAGTTAAGCAGACACGGATTTCTTCCCCTGTGAGTCACGGTTTGCATAATGAATTTCAACAGACACTGCGGGTCAGGGCGGTTATTACCCAAACATATGAGAGACGATGTTCTACAAATGTCAGATGACCCGTTTTATTTTCTATTTATTTTGACTTTGTCCCGCATGGAGTAAACAAACACTGGAGGTGTATGTGGGAGACATCAAACATATTGCTGAGGTGACATGGGGACATTTTCTGCACAGGGAGAAGAAAAAACGATGAATAAAACATTGGGAACGTCTGGCACGAGTTCAGACTGTATGAATGTATGAATGCATTTGTCTTTGTACGTGCATGCATGCTTGCTTGCTTGCGCGTGTGTGTGTGTGTGTGTGTGTGTTTGTGTGTCGACATGGCCAACTAAGTCCAATTTCCATCCACAGAGACAGAACACACGCACGCACACACACACACACGCACACACACAGACGCACACACACTAACACACACACAAACTTACTTCCCCCTCCAAACTCTTTAAGGCAGTGAACTGTGGACCAGTTAAAATGAGGACAGGAGTCACAGGACACTCCGCTGTGTCAACCGGTCACCATGGATACCTAGACACTACCTTAGCCTACATCCCATTGTGACTCATTCGTTCTGAAACACTCGGCGACACAGTGAGTGCTCTGGACATAAGAGTGGGGAGCTATACGTCAAACATGGAAGGGTCCAAACACCACTTGTGTGTCAGTTTTCAACCTTACCCACCACTAATCAGACAGCGATGGCACAGACGACGCCACAGCTTGTATTGTTCATTCATCTAAATGACAACGTCTCAAACGAGTTGTTGGCACGGGCAGCCACTGTGGCTGGCATGTGGGCATTACGCCAGCACCCTCCCCTCCTCTAGCCGCTCCTCCGTCTGCTGGGTGGCATGGTGGATCTCTTCAAGGCGAATGAGGGAAGGAAAGACAGAGAAGAAAAAAAAAAAAAGAAGTGTGGGAATCTACTGACCTTTCTGTCACATCCTGACAGAAAAAGTGCGTTTGTCAGAGAGCAGAGGACAATCAATGTCAGCATCATTGTGGAGGCGATCTAACCCCCCATCTCCACCCCAACCCCCCCCCCCCCCCACACACACACACACACACACACACACACACACTCACACAAGGTTAAAAATAACTTAACCATGTGCCAGCACCCCATATTGGGACTGATTTAGTAAGCAATTAGAAAAAGCCATCGGCTTCAGGTCAAGTCAGAGTGAGAACAAAAGGGTCCAATTTAGTGCTTAGGAAAAATCAATGGCCTTCGATTCCAGAAGCTTCCGGAATAATAGTTCAAATACTTACTCTTTTATGAGGACCTTAAATGTAAAAATAAATCTGATATGAATTTATATTCTGTTTGAGATTTCTTTGGGAGTGAGTCTATATGGATTACTATATTTCCCACTAACATTACGAGTACACCAGTGTGCATTGATTTGCCACTAAAATGCACAAGTCACACTCTCTTTATATCTTTCATAACCCCCCCCCCCCCCCCGGCCTCCTCTTTTTGTCTTGGAGGAGCACGAGAAAGGATAAAGTACAAGGTGTTTCTCGTCCTCCCGTGGATTTATCTGCCTCTTGTTTATCACTTTGTTTACTGCCTCCCCGATGTTGTCTGCTGTTGGCATCCATCAAAACTCCCTGCTCCCAAACCTAGTCAAACTTGTTTTTTTTCAAATCGTCCGGAATGTTCCTCTTCAACTTTAATATACAAAGAAAAGAAAAAACATCAGCGAGGCGAAACAGGTTTTAACAACTGCGGAGGGAATCGTGGAACACGCCGTCTGCGTGCCGTCTCCAAAAAAAAAAAAAAAAAAGACACGCCGGTCGCAGATTGCCCAGACCACTCGTTTTGGGTCAAAGGGGCTTCCGTAAATCAGTGCTCTCCATTCCTTTTAACTTCCTCTCTCTTTCTCCCTCACCCCTCCACTGGCTGTGGCCCCCTTGACACGGCGCTATTTATCACGCGTTCATCCGGCTCTCCCCAGCCCCGCGCCGTAAAACAAGACCCTGAGGTAATATAGAAGCAATGGAGTGCCGTAGATCTGTAGTTGTCTATGACAAAGTCAACGCAAAGTGAAACCGCAGTGGTCCCACTCCACTAACAACCCCGTGGGCCGGATGCCAGCTCTGACAATCTGCAGCTCTTCACCATTGCAGGGGGTTGGAGGGGAAAAGAACAGAGAGAGGCGTCTCCAGATACTAGCTTGAAGTGGCAGAAACGAGGCGTTGCCGCTGAACACAACCGCTGCGTACATCTAAGATGCTTTGATATAATATTCCAGTGCACGGTGTAGTACTAAAAGCCAAAAGGAAACAGAATTACCATGACTTTGAATCAAGCCATCTCTTCAGCGGCAGTGTTATGCAAGTTGCTTTGATACAGTGCTCTAATGTTTCTGCTGCATGTAGGATGTAGGCCTAACAGCCAAAGGAACAAAACTATTTACAAAATGGAGGTACCCACACACCATGTGCATGACTTTCAGAAAAGGGCGTCTGTTAAAACACTTCAATGCCAATGTCGTTTAAGATGCTTTTAAACAGTATTGAAGTGCCTCTGCAGCCAAAGCAACAAAACTACGAATAAATTGTCGGTGTGCACGCAACGCAATGTATATGACTTGGAATCGAGGCATCTGTTAAAACACTTCAATGACGATGTAACAGTATTAATGACAGTGTTGGCAGACAGACACAAAACCTCTGCTGTGTCCACTGTTGCCCGTCGCGACCACAGGGGGGCAATACTGACCAAAGCAATTACCCTCCGCTGAGCCGGCGGTGGCCCTGGGGGGGAGGAGGGGGTTAGGCAGCTGTGAAACAGCCTCACCTCGCTTGTCAGCTTTTACTGGAGCACGATAACCCACTCTGACATATCCTTCTCCCCCCCCCCCCCCCACCCCCCTCTTTTTCTCCTCCTCTTCTCTTTCTCCTTTCACCCTCTGCACCCCTCTCTCCTTCTCTCAGCCCTACGTCACCCCCCCCCCCCCCTCGCCCCTGTCTTTCTCCACGTCCCCTCTCTCTCTCACTCTCTTTCTCTACCTCTTCTACCACGGTGAAATATGGGCCCACCTGCCACTTTGCGGCGCTGACAGCAGATGACAGTCTGGAGGAAATACCACAGGACCGGGATTTATGGGGTGGCCAGCCGCTGACAGCCCAGGTGAGATAGGACCAGCAGAAGGAGGAGGAGGAGGAGGAAGTCGAGGAGGAGGAGGGGGGGGGGGGAGAAGTGGGGTGGCCTCCACACAGAGCGGAGGGAGGAGGTGATTAGGAACAGGGACTTGAGGAGTGGAGGGGGGGAAGAAAGGAGAAGAGGGAGGTGGAGGGATGGGATGAGACGGAGTGCAGGTCTGAACAGCTGGCGTGTCAGAGCTCAGTTAGAGGCCATGGCAAAGGCAAACGAACGAGGGGGGGGGGAGGGGGGGCCCACGCTGCCTGCCAGGATCTGCTCACCCAGAAGGCTCTGCAGTGAAACGAGGACTCATCAATCTACCCGTCAACATTAGTTTGGGCCTGAACAGAGCCGGATTCATCTTGTACGATGTGCTATATGAAAAACTGTTTATACAGCAAATATGAACGCAACTCTAACACACCTATTTATAACGAATGAATTACTAATTCAATTCTAACTCCGAATTAAAATCAATATTCACCACACCTTGAAAACGGACTTGCAACAGTGAAGCTGGAAAGTGTTTTTTGAAAAACTGTGAAATTCTATGGGTTAATCAGCAACTTAAAAGTTTTGGACCTACATTAAAGATTTAATGAATAAGACACTGAAGACCAACAGAGTGATGGATTTCAGGTGGAAGTGTGGAAGTGGTGGTGTCTCACTGGTCAGAGGCTTTAAGGGGGTGCCTGAGTAACCCGTCAGGAGGCTTGGAGTTAGTGGTTTTAACTGGGAGTATCTTTAACTGGTCTTACCTTTTGACCACATCTGCGCCGTTCCAGCAGGCAAGGCCATCTCCAGAGGCGAGCTCGCTCATGCAGAGCTGGTCCGCCAGGCCACCGTAGAATGTGCGATACAAGCGCAGGCTGTTTATAAACTCCCTGTGAAAACAGACAGGCGGACGGGCGGAAGATCTGTTATGAGAAGGGCCCTTCTATCATCATCAAGAGACCACATGCCTGTGAAATTGCTGATTCCAGTGTGATAAGACAAAACTGTAGTTACAGAACGTATGCACTAGATGGCAATCAAGGCTTACGAAACTGTAGTTTCTTCAGCTGTCCACTAGGTGGCAAACAGCTGCCTCTACCTGCCACTAATGTAAGGTGTGTCACCAAATCCCTTTTCCCCTTAATTGACATACTGTCTGTGTAATGGATAGATAGAGGGACCAATTGATGTCAGTTGGATGAACATATTTAAAGAACTATCAACCTTTAGTACAAAAAACAACAGGAGAAGGGCATAGGGCTGAAGAAAACATGTATGAGGAAGGATGGATTATGGGGGAAAAATAATTGACAAAAATATAAGAAGGGGTGAAAAATGGATGGGTGAGTGAATGAAGTGACAGACAGACAGAGAAATAAGACCATGAAACAGACAGACAGAAATAAATTCAACAGGCAGACAGAGAGACAGACAGACAAAAAAAGACAAATATGTTAACAGAAACACACAGAAACACACAGAGACAGACAACCACACAAACACACACACACACACACACACACACACACACACACACACACACACACACACACACACACACACACAGAGACTTACTTCCTCCTGTTGGCGAGGGAGGTGTCGATGTCTCGAGGTGAAGCTCGGAGCGGGATAGAGTCTCTGCCGCCACCACCCATCTGTGCGCTGCCCGTCTCGGCCTCCCCCCTGCTGGGGTGCCCACAGATCCTGTGCACCTGTGGGGAAAGCAGACCACACAGTCACGGCCACTTCCTGTACAAGGACAATCCACCTCATGGGCAGGGTAACATTGAACTTCAATTGCATTCCTATCAGAATATCTGTGCAGAATGAGAATCCTGTTGTTTCTGCATTATGTCCCAGTGTGTCATCTGTTTGCTGTGCGGAAGGAGACTAGTATGTCACCTTATTGATTTGACCACTGTCTAGTATAACAACCGCACTGATATGGTCAGTGTCTTGTGCAAAAGAGGTTTGTTATAAACAAATAACTGGTTTGTGAATGCAGATAAATCAACACTTTGCCTCAAACAGGTGATCACAAGGCTAAATGCAGGGAGATATTGTGGGTATGACGCTCCTCTTTCATACAGTAAATGTTCAGTGACCTATGACCCTATGACCAGAGATTTTGGGAGACTCAGTGTTTGCCAAAATTTGGATGACTTCGGCAAAATACAGAAATGACATCCTCTTAAAATATACCCCCCACTTCCTGAGCACCTGGCAAGCCCCCTCTCTTTGTTCAATTCATAATCACCTAAGAGCAATCACAGTACAGTGCCACTTGCCAAGGGTATTGTAGCTACACTGAATCATGTGCTAAGAGCATGCTAGGTCTTAGGAAGAGATTCAAATAGAACGTGTAACGATGACTAAGCCAAACCACTGATTCGTCCAAAGGGATTTTAGAAAATTAATGAATGTGTAATTAAATAATACAACAACATGTATCAATCATTCTCTGATTACAACAAAATGTCCTTTGTCCCCCCCCACCATGTCATTGATCAGGATCAATATCATGCAGATTCAAATGCCATGTGGATACATTGAAAAAGTCACAGCCTGTGTTAAGTGCCACATTGTGTGTGTGCTCAGGCTCATCAAACGCCCGGTGAAATGGATTTCCAGTTTGGGGTGCGAGGGCTTCTAAGGACAATGATTTCCGGTCTTGGGCACTGGATCACGGACTAATCCAATAGCAAGAGCGGGTGAATGTCTTCAGCCAGTTTCAGCCAGATGGAAGGCACAAAGCGAAGCGGAGCACAAAGGGGGGATGGCCGAGCATACAAATACCGCCTCGCAAATTGAAGAACTGCTGCTCGTCAGAGAGAAGTTAATGGATTTCCAGAAAAACTCATCCATCTCTCTTCCGCACATGTGTGTGTATGTGTGTGTGAGTGAGTGAGTGAGTGAGGGAGTGAGTGAGTGTGTGTGTGTGTGTGTGTGTGCGTGCACTGACATTGCACATCACTGCAAATAACGTCCCTAAACGGTCACAGCGACACGTAAGTGATCAGTGTGGAGGAGCTTGGCTCCACCGGTGAAACCAAATGGGAAATCAATGCTGTTGTTCGCCTGCAGAACAGCATCAGCTTATTTTCCCAAAGGAAACAAATTACCCCAGCAAGCCTTTTAACTGCCCTTTCCCTCATGTTATGCCCTACAGGGCCTGACCTCTCATCTTGTTCAATTTGTGGAGCTTCAGGTGAACCGGTGGACAGTGGCCACTACTTTTTTTTTAAATGCAGTGTCAGATGCTGTCCACTAGATGGCGGTGTTGTTTGTGATGCAGTAGGTAGAGGGGTCACAAGAGGGTTTTTCAGGGTCTCTGCTGGTGGAGGGTTGTGGTGTAAAACATGTGAACATGTAATATGATTTGGTTGGCTAATGCGGCCATGAGCAATTGGATGGTGGCTTGGCTCTTGGTCTCAGTTTAAACAAGCAAGGCTCAAATCAGTCAGGCCAGTAATGACCACAGACTGCAATGTTGCCCAATACCAAGAGGTACCATTTACTGAGCTGCAAAATATATCCATCCCGTGAAAGGTATCATGAAGTCTGTATACTGCATCAGCGGAATGTGCTTGTTTGGTGCTTGTGAAATCATGGTCTATGTGTACTTATGTCATGGCTACACAACAACAACAGCAATGTGTGTGTGTGTGTGTGTGCGTGCGTGCGTGTGCAAGTTTTAGGGCAGTAGGACTGTGTTTCTCCACAGAAGAAGAAGCACTTAGAAGATGTAGTGTCCAACAATCTTGCATATAATTGCAAACAAACACAAACACAAACCTAAAACATCATGCAATGTGTGCTTGTACACATTCTTCCACAGTAGCTTCACAGCAGCAGCACATGTGTTATTTTAAGCAAATCAAATTTACAGGATGACTGAGGGAGATGTTGGTGACGTGTGTTTCTGTGTGTGTGTGTGTTTATGTGTATGTGTGTGTGGGGTGCATCCTGTTCCAGCTGGCACCGGGCATGGGTGTGGGGGGGGGGGGGGGGGGGGGTGTGCCTGCTGCAGCTGCCCGCCTGAGTGGCACAGAAGGGGGTGATGAGGATGAGGGCAGAAGGGAAAGAGGGAGGGCAGAAGGGAGGAGAGGGGGGTATTTTTGGGATCGCTGTGAGCATGCTTTGGCCCAATGTGGCATGTGCGATTTCAAGCCTCTTTAGGAGCAGGGCCCGGCACTGCATTCCTCTGCACTCTGGCCCGGCCGTCGAACCCACAGCGGATTCGAAACAGTGAGTTTGTGGAAATGGCGGAGCGCATCGGGAATGCGATCTGGATGGCCCTTTAGGATGGTGTAAGGAGAGAGAGAGAGAGAGAGGGAGAGGAAGAGTGAGAGAGAGGGAGAGAGGGAGAGGGAAAGAGGGAGCGAGAGAGAGGGAGAGAGGGAGAGGGAGAGAGGGAGCGAGAGAGAGGAAGAGAGGGAGAGAGAGAGATAGGGGGAGGAAAACACACACAGGGCACGGAGTTCATATTTGGGCTGTTTTTGCGAATGATTGTGTGTTTGTGTGTGTGTGTTGTTTGTTTGTTTTTGTGTGTGGGCGTCTGTGTGTGCATGTCACTAGATGAATCATCTGGCCTTTGTTATTTGCCCAATGCCACCAAATATAAACGACATACTTTCTGTCCATCCATGTGAAACATTTCATGTAGATTTGATGCCCAGACCTCACTGGGTAGAGAGTTCAGCTGCGTGGGACTCTGCCAACGAACAACTATTTTGCCCAAGCAATTTAGCCTTGCTCTGCCTTGCCCACAACTTTATGGCCTCCACCGCGGTCTGGAAACTCCCTCTGGATGTGTTTGTGTCAGAGGTGTCGCGACTGGGCGCAAACTAAAATGACATTAAGAATAATTGGATCAGGTAATGATGTAGCTTAATGTCTCACAAGGTTTAAGTTATTCGCGCCAAAATAAGCAAATCAAACTCTAACCCAATCCAGCAAGGACAAAACCCTCAATACCTTTACCACACAACACACACAACACCTTTACCACACAACACACACAACACCTTTACCACACAACACACACAACACCTTTACCACACAACACACACAACACCTTTAACACACAACACACACAACACCTTTACCACACAACACACACAACACCTTTAACACACAACACACACAACACCTTTACCACACAACACACACAACACCTTTAACACACAACACACACAACACCTTTAACACACAACACACACAACACCTTTAACACACAACACACACAACACCTTTAACACACAACACCTTTAACACACAACACACACAACACCTTTAACACACAACACCTTTAACACACAACACACACAACACCTTTAACACACAACACACACAACACCTTTCCCCTAATAAGACTAATGTCTCCATGCCATGTTCTGCTCATGTTTTAGGCTTGCCTTTTTGGCCATGTAACTTCTCATAAAAACAGATCTTATTTTGGGGTTGATGATAACCTGTATAAGCCTGCGTGATCTAGGCTTGCTGTTAAATTAAAATTAGCATCAGTGTGAAGGTCAGGTGAGGACCTCAGCTTGATTTCCATGCTGGTATTGAAACTGGTTTATGGAGTAGGCTTGCCGAAGTTCGTCTTGAATCTGGAATCCAATTTTCACACCACATTAGCACGCCAACGTGTTAATAGCGTTGGCATAAACCTTAAAGGCTCTCTGGCAACCAGACCGTCCTTCTGATTACTTCACTGACAAACAAAATGACTGGATTGAAAAGTACCTAAAAGAAGTGAAATGTTCAAGTATGTACGTACATCTGTCTAGTTACAGCACCAGTAAGACAGAGTGAACACCCCACCCCTTCACTAGTTTTTATATCCACATGTGAAAAACTATCATTACCTTTAAGGACGGAGATGGATAATGCAGGAAAAGGTCAATTTTAAACCAAACTCCACCCAGGTTCAAGGATAAATCCGTTATTTTAGAGCAAGCCCTGCCATTTGGAAGTAGATGGCAGTAGATATGGAATTCCATCAGTGGAGATGTAATATGCATTAACGGAGATATGGATAGAACTGGAGTATTTTTTTCTTTGTCAAGCTTTCTGCAAACAGTGTGGAGAAATTTGTAAAATAGTTGTCTAATTATTTTCTCCAAAAGACATTCCCTTGAGAAAAGGCTTTGTGTTAAGATGGAGGGGGTGTACAGCCCCTCATACGCATTGTTCAAGGCCATTAGCCCTCCCAATTAACTTGACTGGGTCATAAATGGTAGATGGTCATTTAAGTGTTCATATGAATGGAGTGATTATGAGCTTTTATGCATATAACACACGTAGTGGTCACAGATCAAGAAGTAAAAGTATTGGGAAGGATCAAAGAGGGTACAAAAGCTCCATTACCTGTTCCACCTTAGTCAGTGGAGATAAATGTAATTACTATGGGTGATGTGAGATGCATTTACAGCAACAGCTAATTAGCCATTTTATCTGGGTAAATAGTGTAGACATTTACTCTATGGAAATCTGTTTCATTGACATTCTGTCAGTGTCAACAAAATGTTTTTTCTTTTTAAAATAGTATGCATTTGTGGAAACTGACAGGGCCTAGCAGATCCAAGGGAAATTCAATAATTATCATAATTTCAAGCATTAATCAGAATGATCATGGCATAATTACCATTGTATTATTCATTGTTTGGATTGGTGATGACATTTGAGAAGAGCCCTGGAAGTGCTTTCAGGCACACAATAAATAGATTTGGTTCTTACTCCATTTGTCCAGCAAAATACATTTTCTCCTGAACACTCTTGCACACACTGACATACACACAGACAGAGAGAACTACACTCACATTCACCCAAACCCACCTCCCCACACACACACCACACACTGGCAGATACACAAAGATAGAGAGAACTACTCACACACATCCACCTAAACCACTCCCCCCCCCAACCCTCACACACACACACACTGACAGACAGTTGGACGGGCAGAGAGACCAAGAAGCACACTTATACCTACCTCAATCCAAACCCGCACCAAACATACACACACACACACACACACACACACACACACACACACACACACACACACACAAAAACACACTCACTTGTGTGGAGAGGCGTGGGCCATTCTTCTGTGCGTGCGCCACGGCCTCCTGCACCAGGGCGTGTGCGCCCAACAGCACCTGCTCCAGGTCCTGTGTGCCCTGCATCCTTCCAGACAGCTCCTCCAGCGAGCGCACAAACTCCAGCCAGTGGGCGTCCACCTCGGCCAGGCTGGCCAGGCAGCCGCGCAGCACGTTCAGGCAGTAGCCCATGCAGGGGCGGCTCTGGGTCAGGCCCTGGCAGTGGGGGCAGTAGCTCATCTTGAGCAGCCCCCGCTTGCACTCGCGACTCAGCTGCAGGTGGTCGGTGGTGTTGATCACCTCCACGGCCAGGTGCAGCGCCTGGAGGAAGACGCGGGCAGGAACGGCGGCACGGCCGACCTGCGCGGCCAGCTGGGCCGGGGCGCCGCCGAACGGAGCGGCCAGGTTGCGGCGGGCGGAACGCACACACTCGGCGTAGGCCCGGGAGATGGGGGCCAGGCCGGGGTTGATGAGGCGGTTGTAGACGAGCGGGAAGAGCGCGTCGAAGAAGCGCTGCACCAGCTCGTCCACGCTCAGCTCCGAGCCCAGCACGAACAGGCTGATGTCGGTGAAGAGCTCGCTAACGGCGCCCGATGCCTCGGTGGCCATGTCACGGTACGTGCTCAGGAGCACAGAAGAGGTGTAGTTCTCCGCCTGTAGCATCACGTTCTCAAAAGTGTCTGGGGGAGGTAAAAGAGAGAGAAGGAGTGAGTGAGAGAGAGAGGTGAAGATACCAATCTAGCTGTAAACTATAATAACATACAATAACATAATGTAAAATAATAAACACAGGTTTATAGGAGAGAGAAAGAAAGAAAGAAAGAGAGAGTGAAGATTAAGGTAAATATGGTCTGCATGGCAGCGGCATCATAAAAACACATCAGAACAAAGATAGCCATTGTTTGGGGATATTCATCTTTTACACCTGATTGCTTGCATAAAACTCTATGTATCTAGTAGTAAAACACAATTATGAACTTTAAGATCATACTATATTTGAACATATACAGTATCTGATATGGACATATAACTGACACATGAATCAGTGTATCCATTTGATCAACTTAATGTATTAAATGTTAAACTGATTTGTGGAAGCCTACATAACATCATTAGCCCTTTACCATTTCCCTGAGGAGAAGGAGCCCTTTTTTACTGAGGGTTCAGGCATGAATCCAAGCCCTGGGACTTCAACAGCGCTACTTCAGGAAAAGCTTTTCTTATGGGCCGACCCCACTTTGCATAGGTCAACACTGCACAAGAGTGTGGGCATGTGCATGCTCAGTTTGTGTGTGTGTGTGTGTGTGTGTGTGTGTGTGTGTGTGTGTGTGTGTGTGTGTGAGAGAGAGAGAGATAGGCAAAGGATGAGTGTGAGTGAGATGAGGCAGAGATGAAGAGGGGAGAGAAAATAGAAAGGAAAAAAGGACTAATATCTGGGGAGATATAGCCAAAAGGACTACAGAGAAGGAAAAGGGGACATAGAGAAAGTGAGAGAAAATCAGACGCAGGGAGAGAGATAACATGAGAGTGGGAGAGAGAGAGAGAGAGAGAGAGAAAATAAGTGTGGATGAAAGGCGACAGGAGAAACTGGGAGGCAGTGGTGTGCTGAGCAGGTCCCCCAGAGCAGAGCAGAGCACAGTGTGAAGGCGTGTGTATGTGAGAGATGTCTGGTGCCCCCTCACTGCGAGGAGCTGCTTGAAGTCAGCAGGAGTTGCAAAACCCTCCAGGAACAGCCTACAGCCCTCACCATCTCTCTCGCAGGCGCAGGCACAGGCACAGGCACACACACGCACACGCACACAAGGAAATACTCTCACTATTGCTCAGAAACATACAGCTCAGCTCACAGCCCTCCTGGAGGTGATACAGCTTCAGAGACAGAGTATGGTAACGCACACGCACACGCACACGTACACACGCACATCAAAGCCTGAATAAGTCTGTGTGAGAGTAAGTATGCATGCTCTGAAAAGTCTTACTGAGTCATTTATATTGCCATAAGAGATACTGAACTACAAGGGTATCAAAAGGTGGGAAAATGTAGGATACCCATCATCTTCCATACCAGATTGGGCCAACTTACGCAAGCACTGACTTGAACCCTGAGAATGTTAGTGTGATGCAATGCGGCAGAGAAGCAACAATTTTGTTTCTTTTTCTGCATTTGAGCATGTTCAGTTTCCTGGCAGGTGAACAATTTGTCTTTGGGCGCTCCAACCCCCGAAAAGACGTGTTTATTTGTTTTAATTACAAGATTTTCGTCATGGCTTGGTTTTTCATTTCAAAGCTCTTGCTTGTGACGACCACCACTCCCCCAGGCTAATTACAATTTCACAAAGGTTCGTAGGCGAATGAGTCGACTTTGATGTCTGTCCATAAAGGCATAAGACGTCTTCACGCTACAAAAGAGGCCTTATCCTTTAAAACAGAGCAGCTTTGTGCCATTGTCTACAAATTGGCAGTCCTCAACTGTCGACATGAGTCAAATGCCATATCAGATGTTGCTGAGGTGATCATAATGAGGATCATATTAAGGATCATTAGTCATGATGGTGCTGCCAAAGTCAACACACAGGGACCAAAACAATTTTGGAGGCTTTGAAAGGTCAACACAGTCCCGTAACCAGGAGAGTTGGCCTTTTCCACTGTGTGTGTGTGTGTTTGTGTGTGTGTGTGTCTGTGTGCGTGTATATGTCAAGCTACCCTGAGGCCCCTTGTCAAATATTAGCAGTAGTCTCTCACAGGTCATGATGTTTCACACATAAATCCAGTAGCACCCTAGTTCCCCAGCTCTACCTTCCTAAACCCTGCCATCCCAGAACATATTCACACAGGAGATACTTTGAGTAGCAAAAATAGTTTTGCAGAGGACAACCAAGAAATAGAGACGCTAACAGCAAACAGAAGTGTGAATACCATGGTAGTCTGTCTTTAGTCTTTCTATGGCATGCTACATCTTTGTCTAATGTCATAACTGATGCACAACACAAAACATAACAATGCACAATAGGTGCTGAGCGGGACCACCACATCTTACAGAGGCACACAGGTGGGTGCCTGCAGACGACTTGAGAGAATCCAGCTGCGGACTTTGAGCACTGACAAAAGTTATGATTCTATCTATGAGGAGGCTGCGTGGCAGAACGGATGCCATGCGCTGTGGGCAGCCGGCGGGAAGCGCAATTTCCTGTCGCCCCTGCTTTGTCTGTGGTAGGATCACGGCATGCCGTGTAAGCAATATCCACAGGGGCGTTTACTGCAGAGGTACCTGAGGATAAGCAGACGGCTTTCTCGCACAAAAAAAAAGACCCAGCCGCAGTCTCATGCTCCTGCAGCACAGCGGGACCTGCTGTTTCTCGTAGTTACCGCGGCAGAAATTCATACACAGTGGAAATATTGGGCCTCACTTCTTTTTTGACTTAACTAAGCCCTGTTTCATAAGTATCTGCTAAAGACCTGTAAAAAGGTTTACGAGCTGGAATATTAAACATGCAGAGTGCCCCGTAATTTTTCACATTGGTCGTTAAGCTGACACTTTGATCCAAAATGGCCTACACTACAGTGAGAGGATACTGATGGAAAACAGGGGCAGGCCATCCTTAGCATTTTACCTGTATTTCAAAGAAGGACTATAAATATTTACACTATAAATAACATGAATAAATAACATTATATTAGAAGCATAAACCAAGTACCATAGATGGGTAAAAATAAGAGCTTAAAAGACCTCAGCTCATTTTTACTTCAACCAAAGTAGGCCACCACATACCCAGGCAACGAGCTCTGAAGGAGACATGAAAGTAGTTCAAGCAGCCATGCCCAAGGGGGCCATTCTGGGCACAGACTTATCACAAGTCCAACCAGACCTGCTGCTCTCTACTCCAATATGTCTGGGTGTGAGGCGTTTGAGTGTGGTGGGATAGGAAAACATGGGGTTTCTTACAAGAGTCGCTCTGGCTTAAGCAAGCAAAGCAAGTTCGGCGGCGAAAGGTCACCCTGAACCATCGAGACGGGAACATATTTCCCCTTGGCTACGTTGGCCGGGGGCTGACCCACCACACATCACCCCGCATCATGTGCCCGTCATGGGTTGTGGCGCGGGTGAGGGATGAGGAGAGCAAGGGGGGAAAGCAAGCTGCTGAGAAACGAGTGTAGTGGGCCAAGGAGAGAGGGAGAAGGGAGGGGGAGAGAGGGGTGGGAGATGAGAGGTGGGAATTGGGGTGTGAGGAGAGAGGTGTACCATGGCATGTAGGTGCCATGGACAAGGCAGAACGAGGTGAGCTGGAAGCTGTGTGTGTCCAGAGTTTCTGATACCTCATCCAGACCTGAAGATCTTTACCACTGATGGGTCTCTGGGTCTGTGTATGGCACTTAAACAGGCTTATGGACGACTAATTCACGGGTCTAATCTCTTGTGAAAAAAATGTAGTAAACCCACTGGGAGTGAGTAAATACCAGCTGAAGATCATAACAGTCAGTTATAATCCCTACTTACAAAAACACAGTGGCTTTTTATTGGAAGGCAGAGCTTGATGACTTTTATGTAAGAATGCAAGTTAAGTCTTCAATTCGATTGTTTTAGGACTAAATTACACACTGAGTTTATGAGGTGCTGAATGGCTATTCTCTTTGGAGGACTAAATGGAGGAACTACTTCAACAGATGCTACAACGGCACCAGTAGATGAACTAGCCTCTCTTCCTATTTTAAGATGAACGGAGGAATGGAATGAGTGCAGGTTTTATGACTTTCATCTGCCTCTCTTGCTTGTATTTTACACCAGCTCACTCTAAATCAAGAATGCGTAATTCTCTCTACCAGCGGTCCTGATTTTTGGCAATGGAGAACCTCTAAAGCTTCCTTTCTGGGACAAAAAATAAACAACCAAAATTGAATTAAACAAATTCCCTATGGACCGTAAATTGAAAAAGACACAGCCTCAAAAAGACTGTCCAAATCCATTTTAGCCTCTCTCAACAGAACGGTTTCAAAAGTGAAGTGTCTGTTAAGGGCCAAAGGTGGGTCTTCATGGAAAACACACCAAGACAAACAAACAGGGTAGACAGATCTACACAGCGCATGGCACGATGCCTGAACACACTAGTTTCCTTAAAGGGATTAGAGAGCATCCGATACGTCTGGCCGTGGGGAGCTACTGAAAGTTCCACAGAGATTAGGCACAGCTGATTAAGGGGGTTTGGGAAGGAGGGGTTGCTCCAGATTACCATGCCGAGTTAATGAATCCCACTTGTCAGACCACACAAAGAGAGAGTATGTGTGTGTGTGTGTGTGTGTGTGTGTGCGTGTGTGTTGTGTTGTGTTGTGTTTGTCTACACTGAAGAGCCTAGTGAGGCCAAATCCCCCAGAGAAGGGATGTGTTCTTGCAGCGAAGGCCCCCCTGACCACTGTGACCCAGCCAGGGAGGCGTTTAAGTTCTTAGGAAGTTCCTGAGAAAGGGAGCTGGCGTTAACAGCTCAAATAACACCAACACAGATGTGTTAACAGTTCATAGACTCCTTAATTAACAGCTCAAGAAACTCCCCGCAAACTGGATAAGCCAGACTGAGCTTCTACAGTCGACATCTAAGTCCAAACGTCTCTTTCCAGGTTCATGTCTGCTTTAGTTATATTTTTGGCTTCCTCAACAGCCCAGGCCAGCCAACCCAGGTTTCACTATCACGACCCAGATTTGGCTCCCAAATCAGCCTAATAAATCAAGCTTTGTTTAGATGGGACACATGCGATGATGTTGAACTTCCCATGTGAGGAGAGAACTCATCATTCCCTTCATTAAACTCAATCAGTTTTAAAACCGAAAAAGTCGAAACAGGAAGGAGAAAAAAAATGAAAATTACATCTCGAAGTCAAATCTGTGCCGGAAGATTCACAGACAAAGTTCGCTAGCAAGGAGAATGTAAAAAGACAGCTGATAGTGGCTAAAAACCTTCCCTGAAGCGCTGCCGGCAGTTCCTCAACTCTCGCTGGCATCTCCTCAAGGGAATGCCTTAAGGCCTGCAGAGAACTCTGGGAGTGATCAAACTGCGGCAAGACGGGAAAAGTGCTAAGTCGACGGAAACAATATTAGAGAGCGTGTCACCGTGGAAACGCTGTACCTACTTCGTGCGGACAACAGTGATCTCAGGCATTTCCTCTTTCTGCCATTCCGAGATGAGAGGACAGAGAACGAAGGGAAAGAAGGAGAGGAGAGGAGGAGGAGGTGGTGGTGTGGTGTCACCTCAGATTGGAACCATATGAAGGCCCTGAGGTGAGAGCAGTGGCAGGCAGGAAGAGTCTGTGAACTAGAAGAAGGAAAGTGGGGGGAAAGCTGATAGGAAGAGTGCTTAGCTGCGCGATGGACGGCTCTCCAGGCTTAGAGAGGTGTAGCCACAGACTCCCATCTCACGCTAGGAGATTGCAACTCTATTTTTCTTTCATTTCCCCTGTGTGAGTTCGATCAGGCAATCCCAGACGGCTGCACAGTTATTTGCTGAGCGACGCTTCTGCCAAGGACCTGTCCCGATCCATTCCGACCCATTTCAGGATCAAATTACGTGTTGGCGCTCCACTACATGACTGATGAAGACTGTCTTTAAGTACACTGCTGAGATACACTGTCCTAATATTAGGACATCCTCACGACTTTTCCAGGTCACAATGACTCAAAAAAAGGGAAGCTCCTTGGTATCAAAGTGTCGAAGAAGAAAGAGTCAGTGTGATCAGGTCTGAGACATTCCTCATTAGAGCAAGACTATTAAACATTGACATGTGGATGCCATCCATGTACAACATGACTTTATTCAGTCCAAATGAAGGGAAGACATGGTGGATTAGCTAAGGGGGAACTGGGAGTTATAGAACAGAACAGAACAGAACAGAACAGAACTGAATTGTCACTTTGTTTACCTCGACTGCTAGGTCACAAAAGATCAGTAAGCAGTAAGACTTTCCTTGATCCAACTTGTGGATGAGCTGTGAGCAGGTAGTAGATTTTGAAAAAAAGAGATGTCGAAAAGAGAGGAAGAACCTATGAAAACTGATACTCCGCCATACTTTTCTACTAGAGTCATAGGGTCTTCCTTGGACTTCCAAACAAAGACATTGTGCCGGGAAATTCCTATTGACTTTTTGCTTGCTTTTTGTTGCTTAACATACTTCATCACAAGTGGACAGCTCTAAGTACAGGTGTGAATGCACCTAAGCCTTTTCTAGCCAGCTGGTTTGACTTCTGGCAAACATCAAGATTTGCAAATGATGAGTTTCTTTCGAAAGACTAATACATTGATAAAGCATGTTTAATGTTCAATATTAACAACAATAACATAGCATTTGCTCACAGAAGCCACTTACTGGGGAAAACCTGTTCTCTTACCTTGCTAGCTAGGCTGCCTAACTAAACCGTTCACAAGTCAACAATTCAACAAGTGCTTTCTAGTTGCAGACAAAAAAAAATCGAATTCAAAATTCAGTATACTTCAAGCGTTGTCTCCGTCAATGTTGAATCCAAGTCAGATGAAAAATGAGCAAGCTAGCTAGAAAAGAAATCCTAAACCAACGTAAGCTTACCAGTGTCAACATCAGAGTGCTTAACTATCAGAGAATAGCAACACCAGCCTGTATTAAGTAAACAGAAGTGTAGATAACCTATATACAAATTGCTGTGAAAATATTAACGCTGAGTATAAACAGATCTCATATCATCTGCCTACATTGGGACCAGGGTGATAGAACTATAAGAGGCAAGGTAGGCGATTTATTTCAGAAGCATTTTGTATTACATTTCATGAAACCCTCTTACCACCGTGTTGGCAATGAATGAATTAAATGCTCTGACAGGGCTGTAAAAAGACTTCCACACAAGGGTAGGCTATTGCTATAAAAGCTCATTACACTCTTCTCCCCAATGCTAAATGCTCTCTCTCCCTCATGGACTCACGCAGGGTGCATTCATGTGTTTTGGAGGAGTGGCCTTGGAGGGCTCTGAAGGAAGGGTCTGGGATTTTCTCGGTTGTATACTATCTTATCTATGTTACTCTTGCTGGTGTCTGCAGAATCGCCTACCCTATCTTTAAGCTATACTCAATATGCCATTTGCCCAGCTTTTGTTCAATCTTCGGGCTCCATGGTTATGTTAATATGCATTGCAGTGTTAAAACATACTAGTGATGATATTCAAATGGAAATGATGTACGTGTTTATTTGAAATATAGAGTAGGGAAGCGAGACCCAATCTCAAGTGGTCACTCGATATGCATGTGAAGACGAGTCTAATGCCAGGCGAGAACTGTCGTACTTTGAAAGGTGTGAACAGCCTCAATGTCCCAATGTCCTCAACACCACTGAAAACATAGCATTCCAAGGCTCTGCTGTTCTCTTTCATCACTTTACAGTTCTCATCCGCCATAGGCTTTGGAGAGATCCACTGGCGATAAAAACATATGCAGGATGCAAGGGTGGGTGAATAGATGTCTTCTTTTCAGGTTGTGTTTCCAGTCCTAAGGCTTACCTTGGCAGAGTTACTGCTACAGTTAATGATCCCTCACAAGAATTTTAAGGGCCCATTTAAATCAAGGCTAGTGTAGAAATGGCGCCTTTGTTGAAGCTATTTATGACTTGGTGGATTGTTTGAGAGTGGACTGACAGCTACATAAGCTTCATGTTTTATTTTTTTATTCAGTTAATTATGTTTATCTGCTTTTTCGATTAGGCTGTAATGAATCATTTTTGAATCTAATACGAATGGCTCAGGGTAGGGGACAAAAACATATCTATTTCTCTATCATTTTTACACAATGGAACCAAGAATGAGGCCTATTGGCTTGAGGCCTATATGTCGTAGTGTTTCTGATTCACATACTGTACCTACTGCTACACAAACAGCTACTTTCACACTGTATTCCAACTGAAGCAAAACATATCTTACAAGATCAGAGACAGAGAGAGGGGGGATTCCTTTACCAGGAGCTTGCACAGACAGTGTTAGATAGAAACCAAAGGGCATCACAGCTCAGTGAGTGCAGCTTCTCTCTTTTGATCTTGCAGGGCTTAGCTCATTCGGAGTCAGCTCAGATTGCTCAGGATGACATTGTACATTTCCGCATTCTGAGAGACAAATACTTCTAGAAAAAACAAAAGCAGGTTGGATAACAGAACAAATGGGCATCTGAAGGCACGCATCACTTCCCGCCCACCCCACATGCCCCAAAACACCATCTCCAACTCCACCACTCACACTCTGTCCTAACAAGAAGGAGAAAAACAAATCTCCTGGTGCAGGGTGGGGTAGGGATGAGGGGGAAGCCTAGCCACCCAGATGCAGCAGGTTCATTACCTCCATCATGACAGTGTGAGAGAGAGAGAGAGAGAGAAAGGGAGACATTGAAAGAGAGAGAGAGAGGGAGAGACAGAGAGAGAGAGAGAGAGAGAGAGAGAGGAGAGAGCCCCATCTGCTTCATTTCAATTTTTCCTGAGAGGCGCGTAGTTACCTGAGTTAATGATGGTGATATTTCACAGCAATATGCCCACACACACACACACACACACACACACACACACACACACACACACACACACACACACACACTTCTCACAAGCACTTCATCTACTGAAAGGAAAATATGCTGTAAAGTGCAGCACTGAATTTTACAGGTGGCCTCTGGTGACAACGGCGATGCGTCCTGGGGAGTGGTGGCGCTGCACCTCCTTCCCGCATGAATACTACATGAGGGCAGGTGGCTGGCCATTCATCAGGTAAAGGGCAGAGCCAGAAGGAGGTCGGCAGATTCCTCCCACTCATCTGACTGCGTGCAAGAGCAAACATACTTGGGGATGAGCTACAGTAACCACATATAGTCTTGTTTCGGAGAGAGAGAAAGAGAGAGAGAGAGAGAGAGAGAAAGGAAAGTTTACTTTGTTTATTTTGATGGTTACCATGTCAACTGTTTTGTCCTTCCCTGGTCTCCTCTGTGCAACCCGCCACTTAGTAGGTCTACACTATCAGCCTTCGTCATCCTATTTCAAGATATGAAGTAACGTCAGCTGTACCATGAGTGGCAGGAACAAATGCATTGCCTGTAAATATCCATTAAATCCCTCCTCCCTGATGGATTTTCCAACTCCACAGAAGCACAACAACGTAATGATAAACATTAACACGCACAGCACAACTGTGCATGAACACAAGACATGGTAAAACTGATACATCAGGCAAGCTTTAACTACTGACTAGTTTCATCCTAACGATAATGAACAGTTCTGGCGATCGATACAAAGGCTTGCCGTGACACTAATGGCCTTTGTTGGAAACAGATTTGCTACTGAACGTCTCTCAGCCCAGTCCACTGAAAGGCTCTTTGACATCTACTGATATTGGTTATCAGCCTTGCAGTAGTGAAGATCCGTTTGTCACCTGTTCAGCCTTTGAAACGGGAATCCATTAATGAGTGGGCAGCGCAAGTAGAAGAGGAGCCCTTTGTTCTTTCTCGCTCAGTATTACTACAAATATACAGAGATGGTATAGATCATAGATCATGTGATGTCTTATTTATTACTTGCCTGACCTTTCAATAACACGCATAATTTGGTCTTTAGTGCGGAAAGAGAAAACACTTGGAAAGGCCTAGGAGAGGAAATCAGTCTGCCATTTGTTATGGATATTTTCGTTGACGCTTACAATCAAACACTGAGAGCTGTGATTTGAACAGTTCTAGTATATTTGCACTCCAATTGGAATAGCTTTGCCTGTGATTTTTACCTTGTGAGTATTGAAGTTTAAGTTGAAGGGCACACAGTGTGTGTGTGTGTGTGTGAGTTGGCATCAGGAAGAGTTACGTGTTAAGTGTCACACAGGACTGTTGAAACTGCACCTGAGGTTGCCAAGCTGTCAAACACCTGGCATAGTTTCCACAAACCACCCTATTTTGGGCAGAAAAAGATACGGGCTGTAAAACATTACAAGATAGCTTGACTGTAAGCTGCATGAGTCATTCTAGACAATTATTCTAGTTGTTGCTGCTCTTATGTGTGTGTGTGTGTGTGTGTGTATGTGTGTGCGCATACATATGTCCGTGTGGCCATCTCAACCACAATTATTAGAAAATGCATTTCATTCTATCAAGGCTCATCTGCAGTCTCTCGCGGAGCCTCAGCCTGCGTATTGAAAGCTTTTCCGATCCCATTTTCCTCCCCCTCCCGTAATGGCCACATTGTTCATTTTCAATAATGCAAAACTAATCCACTTAGGCAGGACAGATTCTTTTTTTAATTCAGCGATGAAACATGGCCGGGAAGGAGCTTCAGCTGCGGGGCGAGGCTGTATGTAAACAGGCAGCTGACCTCCACGCTCGACCATAATGTGCAAATATGGCTCTGCACAGGAGAGCGTGCGTCCAGAGCAGACCGGAGATCAGATTAGGCCCCCTCCCTAATTCTTGGTGTATTGATAGAATTCAAATGCTTAAGTGTTTATGGACCTGTGAAGGAACTCCAATCAAGCCAGATGTGTTTGATGCTGAGCTCCAGCTCTACAATTTACGTCCTTATTTTACATATCACAAGGTGGAACACTACCCAAGATGGACTACAAATGACAACAAAAGACTACAAATGCTCAAAAGCTACACACACTTCTTCTTTCGATCTCTGGGACACTGATGTATCGGGCATGCTTTAACTACGGACAGTTTCATCCACACAATAGTGCAGAGGTCTTGTGACTGATTCAAAAACTTGCCATCACAGTGAACAGATTTGCTTTCTGAACCTCTTTCAGCCGGCCCAGTACACTAAAGAAGTGCTTGAGACTTTCAGCGCGATCCAACTTCAATTTCCAGTCCAGTTCCAGGTTAGGCTTCCTCAACTCTGTTCATAGTTCAACACATTGCAACCCTGAAGAAAGCACAACAGCTGGGCCTCATAACAACAGGCAGAGAGTTGCGGAGTTGCTTAAGGCTGGTAAATACTATTTGGGAGGTGGAGGCCCAGTATAATCCTGTTTTTGGCTGGTCCGAGAATCTGTGGCGAAATCAGCCATGCTGCGCCCGGACGGAACACTAGATTTTGTTTGACTTGGACAGATTAGTCCATCCTTTGGCAGTGAAGGTTATTTGCTTTCTTTCACACTTGCCTGAGAAGAGAGGCAAAGCTTTGGGAAAAGCCAATGCTACAAGTGCTCCTCCGTAAACAGGCCGTGCTAATATAACGCTCAACGTGATCTCTCTGGACCCCTTCGCACGGAGGGCACAGCCAGTCCAGTATGGGCAAGAGCGGCCTTTGATTTCTATCTTGTGTCTGCATCGTTCCGCTGAGATCAAAAACAGTCTTCAGTGGTAACAGCTGGTGTGGGTGCTTTGTTTGCCTTTGCCGCTGATTTGAAAGCAGAGGCAGGTCTGGGTTCAAACGGCCGAGAACAGACCTAGCATCATTTTGGGTCATGAAAAGGAATTGGAGTTTGTCTGAGAAACAAGACACCGTCATATCTACAAGTTTTGTTTCCTTCAATGCACCCAAGTGTTTTCCTGAGGACATGGTTTTTACTGTTGGGGCCACAAGGGGGCAACCATCCTCTTTACGTACACATCAATCAAAGTTCCACATAATTGTCAGAAAATTAAATGTTTTAATTGATGAATTCCTACTTCAGAGCACCTGTGTCCCATTCAAGAATGAGATCAATCAGAAGGAAAGTGAATATGAATGAGTTAAATTAGGTACCTGGTATGAATTCTGTAGCACTAGTCACATTAATATGATGTACAAAATGGATGTTGTCGTGCCGAGAGTTAACTTGTACTTGTATGGTTGTTCAGTCATTGTTTTTGACAGAAATACTTAATAAAATCTAAGTAATAAAAAGAATAAGATAAATTAGAAAGAATATGTCCAGACTGCTTAAGACACAGCCAACCAACCCCCTACATCACTACTCCATTCACTGAGCCTCAATGACATGTCAAGGCTGTGGCATGCCCTATAGAGCCACTCATACAAGACATCATCATTATTAGAGAAATGGTCTGAAATTCCTTATAATCAGGGTGCAAATGTAATACTAAACATTATGTTCTAGTTATTAAACCGGAATTCATGTAATTTTTTTTACTTATTATTATACATTTCAAACAAATAAGACATAACAACATATTACTGTGTGTGTTATTTTCGTCATGCAGATTAAAATTGTTTAATTGTGATTTCAATGAGGATAATCTCATGGTTTACAATTAATACACAAAATACAGCCAAACCAAAGGGATCACAGACTCATTTGTAACTGTGAAAATAAATGCACAGCTTTAATATCACAGGGTAGGTCAAAAAGGAGGCTAAATCAGCCCAAAGTCGTATTAGCAACATGGCAATAATAGTTTGTAACTGTGAAAATACATGTCCAAAAGTCCACAGCTTTATTAGCACATGGTTAGCCAAACAAAAGGTTGAATCAGCCCAGAGTCTCCTTGCACACCCAAAGTCGTATGAACATAGCAACATGGCAATAATAGTTTCAAATTGGCCATTTTGTGTGTTTTAGACTTCACTTTACTGCCTTACGCCCCCACACAAATGTGTTTCAACTTTGTTTTTAGTGGCGTATGACTTTTTTGCGTGAGAGTAGGTGGGTGGGTGGGTGATGGCATCAATTAGAGCTCTCAGAACACGGAGCCGAGGGATACCGTCAAAAGGGGCGGCAGAGGTCACCATCAGCAAAGCACTCGCCCTGTGAAGTACCTGCTGCTCACAGAGGAGATCTGGCCACTAGCCCAGCCTCTCTCTCTCTCTCTCTCTCTCTCTCTCTCTCTCTCTCTCTCTCTCTCCTCTGTGTCCTTGATGCTCTTTATAAAAAACAAGACATCAGAACCTTAATTGCCACTATATTGCTGTGCCAGACAACAACAAAATACAATTACGATGAATTAAAAACAATTAAAAAGTCAAAATGAGCAGTACTCAAGGTGCAACACAGGGGTGCAAATAAACATAAATAATACATAAATAAACAATAATACAACAGAGTGTAATTGTCTGTCTGGCATATAGGCATATTGCACGGTAGAGAGGTCAGTATATAGAGGGTAAGCAGTAAAGTATGGCAGATAGGCATATTGCACAGTTCATCTCTCTCTCCCCCTCTTCCTTGTTTTTCTCTCTGATGCGGTCTTTTGTCTTTCTTTTTCTGCCTGGCTCCTTCACTATATCCATTCTTCCACCTCCCTCTACTTGTCTTTTAACTTGTTCCTTCTCACTTTCTTAATTCCTCAGTATCCCAGTGAGTCTTTCTCCTTCTGTGTTTCTCCATCAATATTTGTATATTCCTCTCTTTCTGTCTCTCGATTCATTTCACACTTTTCTCTCCCTTTTCTTACTGTGTTTCACTCCCACCATTCCTACTTTTCACCAAAGCTCCCCCTCTGTTTCTGACAGACATACTAATAACTAGTGTCAGAGTGTGTGTCTTTGTGTCTGTCTGTGTGTGTGTGTGTGTGTGTATGTGTGTGTGTGTCTTTGTGTCTTTGTGTCTGTGTGTGTGCGACGATGAGTTATCCTCTGCACCAGTGTACTCAGGGGTTAAGGTGTATTTGCACGAGAGGCACTGCGCCGCACTGCCCTGTACTTTAGCTTTTGTGCGATGAAGATGTACCACAAGGACCGCCATTGTACCCAGAGCCAGACTCAGAGAAGAACATCACAACATGGCTATAACTCATTTCAAATATGTCAGTGCACTCTCCGTGTTTGCATGTTCCTCAGGAATCGGAATGCGTGTCGACACGTTTGAGTCACGCTCGCGGAATCTTAGGTTTGCCAACGTAACAGGTGATGATCTGATAAAAGAGTACAACTTTCAGCCCAGATCGGGGACCGAGATAGGAGGGGATTCATTTTAGTGCGAAACTCTTTGTGACTCACTGCGGCAGACGTGTGTGTGTGTGTGTGTGTCTGTGTGTGTGTGTGTGTGTGTGTGTGTGTGTGTGTGTGTGTGTGTGTGTGTGTGTGTGTGTGTGTCTGTTTTGCCCAGGCATGCCGGGGGTTTGTCTCATTTTCCACAGGACTGGAGTGTGTTGCCATGCTAACCACTAAACACAGTGTCCCACAAGGAGATGTGCCGATAGACAAAGAGAGCTATTCCGTCTCGTTCTCCACCTCTCTCTTGTTCTTGTCTTCTCTCTCGTTCTCATCCTCTCTGTCTCCCGTCCTCTCTCTCTATGCATTTCTATTTGACTCTTACTCTTTCATCTCTCTCTCTCTCTCTCTCTCTCTCTCTCTCTCTCTCTCGTCATTTCTATTTTACTCTCACTCTTTCATCTCTCTGTCTCTCTCAGTTTCACTCTCAGGTTCTCCTCTCTCTCTCTCAGCTGTCTGTCACAGTAACACTGCACATGTGCCAACGTCCAGAAATGTATTTATAGAAATGCATTTGTGGCAGTTCATGACAATTGAAAGAGCACAGAACAATGTGGTAGCTAGCTCAAAAAATTCTCCATGGGGAAGGGGGTTGGAGGGTTTGGCAGTAATGCAAGTGTGTGTGTGTGTGTGTGTGTGTGTGTGTGTGTGTGTGTGTGTGTGTGTTTGTGTGTGTGTGTGTGTGTGTGTGTGTGTGTGTGTATGGAGGGGGTGACTGTGGGACATCATTGTTTGTGACACCGCATTTAGCCCGAGTTCAAAGCATTCTGATGCCACCTGGTCATCCCCATGAATGAGAGATGCGAAGATGGCTCTCATTTAGCCAATTCAGCCGCTCTGAATGCACCCCGACCACAAGAAAAGCCACGGGTGACATCAGATATGCCACAGAGACCCGGGCACACAAGTCAATCGGGAGTTACTCAGAGGCTGGCTGAGCTGACGCAGGTATCCAGGCACTCAGGGAGCGACCCCGAGATCAATTGTCTCCAGTCCCCCAAGCCACAGACGGATGAGTGGATGAAGGGGAATGAATGCTTCTGCTTGTACAGCTTGTCTAATTACTGTGTGTGGTACAACCAAGTTATATTCCATCCTGTATATGGTGTTTGAAGTCTTAGAGGCTATGTAGCTTGTTTTCTTTCATTCACATTGTAATAAATCCTTGTTTTTCCTCAAAGACAAAACCAACATCCCCCCCCCCCCAAACCCGGCAAAAAAAAAACTGTCCTGCACCTTCTTAATGCCAAGTTCAACGGAGCACAAAAACACAGGGAAGTTTCAATGGGGAATTCCAAAAAGGTCAACTGTAAGTACATTTTGAGTTTACGACACTTCAAGATGACAAGCGTTACAAATGATGGCTTCTCTTTCTGGAAAACTGGAGAGACTAATTGTGAATAAAGCAGGGGGGGAAGTTAACCTTGAGTGAACCTGCCAGAAACTTGATAAACAATTCCAAGCAATTTCGAGATAAACAATTTAGCCACTGTTAAGGCCGTCTGGAAAGCCACTCCCTACTGAAGTTGTGCAACAGGCTGTTGAATTGTAAATAGAGAAGACCGTTTTAATCTGCCAATTGTAACCTAACTAAGGTGTCACTGCCTTAAATTACAGAAGAAGGGGAGCACAAAGTAGAGGGGGGGACCTTTTTGTAAGTCACACAAAATGTCCTGTAAACATGAAAAATAAATCACACACAGCTATTGAACCAATTCTAGATGTTTTTGGATGATACACTTTTTTCTGTTTGATGATGGCAGTCAAAACTTGGACTTGCTCGTCCAAAAATGCCATTTACAGGTTCACTTAATTTCTTTAAGGAGGGAGGGGGGAGGGGGGGTGGGAGTGCTGATACATTTTCCACGCGAGGTGAGTGGTGAGTCGATCCTTTTTAAGAGTGCACGGCCTGTTGGCTTTGGAGCAGGCCGAGGGGGAGACAGAGGAAGCCTGTGCAAACAGCCCCATTATCACACGCTTACAGCAGCTGGCGGGGCCGTCCAAACAAAACACTGAGCCGCTGCCAAGGCTTGCCTGCCTGGCGGAGAGAGAGAGAGAGGCTGAATGGAGGACAGGCATCGACCGAGCATACCAGCCATACCTGCGCTGGTCTCGTTGGTGAGAAGACGCGCACGCACGCACGCACTCATGCACAGACCATTATGTACGGACGTGTGCCCACATAAACATTTCACTAGTTGCAACTGTCATCATTAATGCAGCAAACACAGATCACACACACACACACACACACACACACACACACACACACACACCACACATCTATTTACACAGACATAGTTTCTCACACAAACATAGTTTCTCACACACACACACACACACACAGACGTGGGATCAACGGCGAACCTAAGAACCCAATATTTGGGTAATTGAAGACGTATTGAACAAGATACAAGTCTTTGTACCTCCCATTAGATACACAGACAGACACACAGACACACACACACACGCACACACACACACACACACACACACACACACACACACACACACACACACACACACACACACACACACACACAATTGGATATACACAATTAAACAATCTATAGATACACAGCTATGCAAACGTGGCAGTTTAACCCAAAAATGTATAATTCAGAATTAACATTGCTCAAACATGTACCAACGCAATCCCACACATCAACACCCACAGACACACACACCCACATACACCCCCCCCACCCCACCCCACACACACACTGCTGCCAGCCTCCATTTAACATAAGAGGTCTGATCAGTGGGAATGAAAGAGCCTTTGCAGGAGTACCTCGAAGCTGGAGACGTGGGACAGAGGGAGTGAAGAAAAAAAAAGGGGGAAAATCTCTATATACACACACACACACACACACACACACACACACACACACACACACACACACACACACACACAGCCTGCTGGGAGTGAATGAAAGAAAGAGACAGATAGAAAAAGAAAAGGAGAGAGAGAGAGAGAGAGAGAGAAAACGGGGGAGACAAACCCTGTGATCTGGAGACTAAACTAACAGTATCATGGGGAAGGGATCAGGATAAGTTTTGGCAGAGGTGCCGATGGAAGTGGCAATGAAGGGGGGGGGGGGGGGGGGGGGGTGAAAGGGTTTGTGGGTGGAGGGGGGGGGGGGCATAAGCATGCCAGGGCTTAGATCACCTATCGGACAAGCACACCATCCCCCCCATCACACACACACACACACACACACACACACACACACGCACACACAAACGCACACACACACACAATTCCAAAACCAGCTGCAGTGTTCTTGAGGTCCAACTTCCACAATAGCCCCACTACCCCCCCTCTTCCTTACATATCCCCCTGCCTCCACAACAAGAAGCCACAGGCCAAAACCACCACCACAGTCAGGCTCCTGTGAAAAGACGTTCCCCAGCAACCCCACTCTGAAGCAGGGGGAAACAAAAGCCCATGACACAAACTTAGTGAGGCATAAGTACATTCTCACTCACATCCTGCCGCCTGACCATGGGGTAAACAAAGTAACACGTATTGTATTTGTATTCTACCAAAAGCTGATTCACTTATTGTGCTAGTGAATTAATCAAGCCCTTGCTGTGTTCATAAATCAACATCTTAATGTACAGTGCATATTTTAGGTATGTAGGGTTTTCCTAAGCGTAAAAAAATGAAGCAAGCAAGAAGGCCAGCGTTTACCGATGTTATGATGAGAATGTCTCCGCTGTCATTTCAAATAAAGTGACGGTGGTGGGGAGACTGGAGATTAAACTGCGCCGTATGTAGTCTCATTGTCATTCAGAAAACCCCAAAACACACGGCTGACCTACACACGTTTCTACGAGTTCAGAAAGTCAAGGAAAACTGAACTGTGAATGGAGTTGAGTAAAGTGATCCCTTAAATATTTTGATTTGGGCAGGAATTTCCCCCCGATGTGGTCAATTACCATTTCAGATTATTCATTCATGCAATGACTTCAACTGCACTGTTTTCCACGTCGGACTCCATTTAAAGTTCCGTCTCTGGTTAGCATCACAGCAGCACCACTTTGGGGGACCTCGGACAGGGCAATTGCATTTCGTCAGCATCTGTATCCGACGTCCTAGTCAATATCTAACCTTAATTCGTCCCACACTGACCCTTGTATGCCTTCTGCTATAAAGACTGTGCGTAAGGCTTGGTGTCGAGTTTCTCTTCACAGTACTCCAAACACACACACACACACTAAAGTAACAGGAGGTAGACAAGTGCTAGGTTCAACGGAGACATTTACAAAGTCTTGTGTTTATTTTTACCCTTTAATTTTGGCAAACACTAATGCAGCCACTCTAGAAGAAGAGTGCTGTTGATTACAGGAAAGCTAGGAGTTTTTTTTTTTCTTCTTCTTTTTTCTAGCCGGATGGGTAAACAACACACCCAGGCAAGCAGTGGCCTCTGAGTGAAGGGGTGTCTTGGTGCCTCAGTCTTTATCTTGGAGTGCTTCCTCTACAACCCCCCCCCCCCCCCCCCCTCCCCAAACAAAAGAAGAAAAACAAACTCAAATGTATGATCACTGAGAAACTCAAAGGTTAAGGGAAAAAAGACAGAGAAAACAAGCAATGTTTTCTTGAATACATTTTTTTTTAAATGAGATACAGTATGAGGAGAAAATATTAAAATAACCACATTAGAAGTGGCTAATGACACAACATGGCTATTATCATGGCCACTTAGACTTAAGGATATGAGGTTGTCTCTTGTAACTGTTTCCCTCAAACGCCTCTGGGATTTAAAAAAAAAAATCTATATTTGAGGAGCCAAGGAGCTCCTTAGCCTCTGCACTTCAAAGTATACTGGGAGCAAGAGAGAGATCAAAGGTCCATAATGCACCATTCTGGTAGAAAATGTTAGATAAAGCTGTTGACACAGACATGAAACCAGGAGAAAAAGCTGCCTACTCTGTCAGAGGACCAAAGAGGGACATGGCAGAGAGAGAGAGAGAGACAGAGAGACAGAGAGAGAGAGAGAGAGAGAGAGGCTGTGATAGAGAGAGAGGCAGAGAGAGAGAGAGAGAGAGAGAGAGAGGGAGAGAGAGAGAGGCAGAGAGAGAGGCAGAGAGACAGAGGGGGGAGAGAGAGAGAGAGAGGCAGAGAGAGAGGCAGAGAGACAGAGGGGGGAGAGAGAGAGAGAGAGGCAGAGAGAGAGAGAGGCTGAGAGAGAGAGAGGCAGAGAGAGAGGAAGAGAGAGAGAGAGGCAGAGAGAGAGAGAGGGGGAGAGAGAGAGAGAGAGAGAGAGAGGGAGAGAGAGGCAGAGAGAGAGAGAGAGAGAGGCTGAGAGAGCGAGAGAGGGGGAGAGAGAGAGAGGCAGAGAGAGAGAGAGAGGGGGGGGGGGAGAGAGAGAGAGATAGGCAGAGAGGCAGAGAGAGAGAGAGAGAGGCAGAAAGAGAGGCAAAGAGAGAGACACACACACATAATGTGAACCTGAGGAAGAAAACAAACAGAACAAAAAAAAACACCAAACACATACTATGTCCAGCCTGGGTGAACTAAAATGCTGGAAGAAAGAGATACCCACCCACACGCTCGACCAAAACCCTGGAGCATGTACACACTCCAACACCACAGTTTAACCCCAGCCAAATGATAATAGGGTGCACACAGTAAAGCTTTCATGGACTTTGAAAGCCCACACTGTGTGCAAGTTTTCCAGGGGCTGCTCCCAGGAGAGAAGCAGGGGGAGAAGTCAAGACAAAAGCAGCCCACAGGTACTACTCCAGGCTTAAGGAGCTACTGGGTAGAGCCGAAGAAAGACTGAGGTGTATGAATATCATGTTAGGGGTCCCTGTTTTTACACTCAAGTTTTATGTTCAGTAGCTATAGTTTAATTTGAACATAACCGATAAACAGATCACCACCTGCCGAAATTCACGAATAGCGGTTGATTACTTTTTGGGACACTATTTCGGTCTATTTAGTACAAAAACATTTACTATGATAGGGATAGAGTAATGTGTGACATGAGTAGCAAATTGTTTTATTGATTACTTATGAAAGTACACTGTAACTAGGACCCTTAATATAGAAGGGGACCAATTTTATTTCAGCTCTTTTGTTTACATCAGTAATTATCCCTCAAGAATTCAGAGTTAAATTTGGATGCTTCGTTGTTAGGGGGGGGCTGGTTTCTTCCTTTAAACTCCACATAGTAGAGGCTGGCAGGAAAAGCTGAAGGAAAAGCACAGAGCACTGCAGGCTCTCTCCGACAGTTTTTTGCTGACAAACCTTTAAGGCAGAGGCGAGGGACCGGAGCAGACCATCTCTGCTTTTAAATCATCTCTCCCCAAAAATAAACTGCAAATCCAGCATGGGATTCAGTTAGGGGAGCCAAAAAAAATCTGCACCAGTGGGGAGATGTGAATGTGAATGAAACTTTCCACTTCAAAGGCCTCTGCTTGACTCATGAAATATTCGGTGATTTGACAGGATGAATGGTGGCAATCAAATGCTGCCACTTTTAGCCGCAAGTGTCAAAACTGGCATGACTGTTCATAAACAAGTTCGTAATCAGACAACTAAAGATGCATACAGCATACAGTTGGTTTTATGATTAATGAAACGGTATTCAAAATTAGTTGACAGTCTTCATTTATTGTGTGCAATAAGCTATATAACTGACCCAGTTCAAGGCAAAAAATGTGATAATCTGTCCATTTATTTAGTTCAAGGTCTATAGTGTTTAGACCTTAGCCTGTGGCTTAGTGTTACCATATTCTAGCCATCCTCCATGCGTTAACTGCAAAACATATCAATGATATTTAGATGACTTGCCTAGCAGAGAGGGAATTCACGAGAATCATGCACTTGGTGCAATTTGGTATGTTGCTATGAGTACAACATTCTCAAAAACCACTGCATGCAAGTTTAGGGTCGACCAATGGAAACCTGTGTGCACAACATTCAAATATGGTCCCTCCATAAAATGTATATCTGACCTCCTATTAACAGTAGGTTACCACTTTTCCCCCATGTTTCCCCAGATATATCTGGTGTTTCAAGTTAATTTTCCAAGTCATATGTCATTTTCAAGGTCATATTAGTCACATACGATAATCATTTGGTAGATTTAAATGGAAAGTTAATAATTTAGTAACTTTAATTGCAATGTGCTGTTCTGTGGACAATCTTGAGGAGTCAGGTAGATATGAATTCCATGACACTGCATCAAAAATGACTAGTCACCTCACTCATTACAGCAATGGCGAAGACCTTCCATCACTGACCCTGGAATTTCCCGAAGGAACCGTTATCCAGCTTCCTGACAACTATGCCATTGTGCCCCACATTGACCAATATGCTGGTGACATCACCCTTTCATCCATTGGTCGTGGAGCTGGAAGACCAACTTTTACAGAGAATCACCAAACAAGGGTGCATAAAGAAGCATGACTGACAAATCTGTACCAGGTCTCTCTCATTGCCAACGTGCAGGAGATATCAGAATAAGGGCCACAGTTGGGATTTTCCTTATATTTTATGTTTTTTCTAATGGTTATCTGTGTGTGTCTGTGTGAATGCAAACATAATGGCATGGCTAAAATCAAGGATATAGGCTAGAGCGCTTTGCGCTACTATCAGTCTACCTAGTGTACAGCTTGAAGACACTAATAAAGCACCATTTAGTGCCGGGTGTAACCAGTTGGCCCTCAAGTGAATGTGAATCGTAAAAAGAAAAAAGAGAAGGCACACTGAGACAAAGGCCATGTTTTCAGACAAATCAACTAAAACACTCTTTAAAAGACACTTGGCAGGCATTCATTTGGTATTTTTCAACACAGCTATAAAAAGGGCAGCTTTAATGAGAAAATGGAGGGGGAAAAAGAAAACTATATAGGAGACAAAACTAAAATAACCATTATAAAGTTTACAGTGGAGCACTGTAAGGGTGGATGAATAGAGGTAAAAACATCCAGTGACATGGGGAGGAAGAGGAATGTTTAGCCTGACAATCAGTACTTCAACACCGGACAGGTTAGGGGAGACGTACAGCCCTGGCATAATTGCTCCAAAATATCCATCTGTCATTCCTAGCAGACGTTATGGTGGAGTGATGTGGCAAGATATTTTTCTTTTCTCTTTAAAAAAAAGGAGGGGTAGAAAGACAGACAGAAGGATAGAGGGTGGAGGGGGAGAAAGAGAGACAACCAAAGAATGATGGATCCCAAATGTACTGCAGAGAAGACATAAACATAATCTCTAAGGAAGTGTACCTCCCCCAGGTTATAAATTAGTATTTGGAAAGAAAAACACAATACACTGGCTGATTGCTTCTGTAGTGTTTGCCTGCAGTGCTTCAAGCATGGCTCAAACGTTTCATGCCAGTTCAGTTCAAATCAGCTTCTCTGATGTTACTCTTTTTCCACTCAAAGGCTTTTATCAGAAACTGCTCGCCTACAATCTTTGCATCTTTCGTCGGTAATAACATTAGCTTTTTTTTCCACACATGTTTGCTATTTTTTGGATGCTTTGAATAACTGCTGATAACATCAGGTCTCGCAGTGTCACAAAGTTGTCAGGAAGTGTCAGGAATAAAATGCCAAGGTAGTGATACCAAGGGGGGAAAAGGAACTATAAAAACAAAACAAAATAGCCTAAATAAGTTTATCATATCATTTTAAGTAAGGTCTTCATGTAAATGAGGAGAGTGGAATGCCCTGGAATGCAATAATCTAAACACTCTACAATACATTTCACTACATTTCTTTCTTTCATGAATAATTTTGATGTGTTTATTTTTCTGTGATGTAGATCTGCGTACAGAGTTGGATCCAAGTCACAGAGTGAGGTGTCCCAGATAGGAATGGACCCCAGAACTGATGCAGCCTTGATCTGGCGTGTATGTGTTCTGTGTATTTGTTTTAGAGGAAGCTGGTACTAAGAGCAGAAACAAATTATTAGAATGTGGGTTAGTGTATTCAATCAGTAACTATTTAAGCTAACAGTAGGCCAATTCTTAACAAAGCAGAACTGTTTGAGAAAGGTCTCAATACATTTAACATGCATTTGTACACATGCCTTTAAATCATGTCCATGTTTTCTTTTTTAGCTGTTGGATTTACACTCCCTGATGTTTTCAACAGGTATGACCTCATTTCATTCCTCTTCACTGATTTATGTTTGACCATCCCTTCACTCCGTAGATTAATGCTTTTCCATGTTTCGTGTGAAATGAAATAAAGGAGGATGACGGAGGGCCTAACCACTTCCAGTACAGTCTTTCCTGCCCATAACCACACAAACTCAAGGGACCTTGCACTTTACACTGCAGCACAAATAGATTCTCCAATCGCTATGGCTACAGCAACACCAGCGAATGACTTCAGTGGTGCTTTGAAACAGGAAAATGATATCTGATTTAGAAAACATCAGCACAGGCATGAAATGGCCGCCACAACACAGAGCCAATCCACTGTGCGAGATGAAGCTGTGACCTTACCACAGTGTGTTGAGGCTGCCAGCTATAAAATTCCATACTGTGCTTAACCAGACAAATCAGGAGAATGCCAACTCCCCACCCCAGACCACCACTGGCAACCATGTGAAATGAACAAGAAGAATAAAAGAGTTATTGAGGGCTTCTTGGAAGGCTCTGCCTACATCGAGCTGCTGACCAGAAAGACTGGTCTCAAACGCAGTACACTGGACATTGCCTTGTCTTAAGGGTGGTCTCAGGCGTGTGAGTTTACCGGCCTTAAACATTGTCGCAAATAGTTTTGCACCTGTCAAACACTTTGCACTGACATCAGACACATGCCTCCAAAACAGTTTAAAATGCTCCCCCTACACAGAAGGTTACGGTGCAAAAATGTGACGGCTCTTAATTTAGAGAGGGTTTGACTCACTGATGCACTACAAAGAGTAGATGCATTAGTCAAGCTATTTGCAAAAAAAACATTAGGCTTGCTCAACAACTTGCTACCGCAGTCGATATCACGTCCGAAACACGACATGAAAACCACAGAAAAAACTGAGGTCACATGTGGGCCTTCTTCCCCTCCTGAGCGCACAACATGCTATCAAGTGAACAGCACTGACAGATGGGTAATTACTCTTTGAGACAGTACCCAGCGTAAAGACCACAACATTAACTAAACTAAATTACAAGGTGTTAATGACACCAAAGTTTACACTCTCCAGGCAGTTGATAACTTATTAAAAAGGACTTCAAATAAAACTGATAACATTCCATAAATTCTATACAACTGTATCAGATGTTTTATAAACAGTCAAAGTAAAATAAATCACAGTGACAGGAAAGGCTCTAACTTCTTAAATCTGGCCAATGGGAATTGGTTGGGTTGAAAAGATTGTAAGCCTGTTACGATTGTGTGGGGTGTCATCTAAGAAGCCTCGTCATACAATGAATACTCGGACACTTCAAACACTGGAAACAGAAAAAAAAACACTCACAGAGGACCCTGGCAGTCTCCCAAGTCTCTCTCTGCCTCTCTCAACATAAAAACAATATATGTATGCATCCATTCTCTCTCTCTCTCTCTCTCTCTCTGACACACACACACAAACACACACACACACACACACACACACACATCCATCTATCTTCCATTCTTTTTTCCCCTACTTCTATCCGTTGCTCTCTTTCTGTTGGGACAGCCAACCCTCGAGTTCTAGAGCTCTGTCCAAAACTGTGAGAAATCCAACAAGGTTACGGTGCCACTAAAGAGCCAGCGCGGCCTCGAGTCAAAGGAAGCGGACAGACTCGGCAGAATACCTGACAAAGAGCTGAAGAGAAGCCACCACATCAAAAGACCCGAGGGGCTAAAGGAATCACAGAAGCCATAGAAACAAACCGACCCGAGGACTAAAAGAAATAAGGCCATGAATCTTATGATTTTCCCAAAATTGTGTGTATAAGTAGGCTATTGCTCACACATGTACAGTATCCACAATATTAAGAACATAAAGTAAAAATAAAGTAGATTAAAGTACATAAAGTACATTATTTTGTATAAATGTCATGTATATGCATGAAATAAATTGCCTATAATCTAACAGAATACTGTGTGCTATAAATAAGAGTAGGGACAACACAATCACAACTGAGAAGTTCTCTATTTCAGTTCAATGCATTAACTATTAGCATTCATAACACAGTGAACACATGCCTAATGTACCTGCTCCCTTCAGAATCTAGACTAGTCCAAACATTCTACGAGGCAATTAAAATTTAAATTAAATTTAAGAGCATAGACGCAGTGAAGGGGAAACTAACAATAGCACAATGCCTCCACATTCTAGAACTCTGTTGTACTTGCAGAGAAGTTTGAAGTGCGCGAGTCAAGTTCACCTCATCCTGCTTAAAGTGGCTTTAAGCTTTTTCGATGGAATAATGGATTTTTTTTCTCCCTCTCTCCGTCAAACAGTGTTTCACACGAGGCTTGTGAATATAGTGACAACTGCCTTTGTAGGATAACACGATGCTATGGTTGATCGGAGCCAGTAAAGAGGTTTAAGTCATCTGAGAGAGGCACCAAGAGGTAGTATGCAGCTTGTAGTCTCTGTGGTTAAGGGCCTCAAGGGACTGGGGAAAAAACACTGGAAAACATAAAAATCAGGCAACACTTAATACATACTACTTCATTTTTAAACTATAATGTGTGTGTGTGTGTGTGTGTGTTTGTGTGTGTTTGTGTTAGGGGGGAGGGTGTCTTTGTACTTTTCCTTCTCATTGAGTGTGTCAGGGGTATAGGTGTCATCATCATGTAAATTAATTTACAAATGAACAATCACACAGACACAAAAAAATGGCAGCTTAAGGTTAAGAAAACAAAAGGCAAATGCCAAAGGAAAACTGTTTTCCTCTGCGGAGAGCAATAGGCAAACTTCATAAGCAGACAAAAGCAAAAACCCAGGCATTGGCACAAGAATGCAAAGCCCTAAAAACACTGCAATTTCCTCTGCACGGGGCAGGCTGCCAGTGCATATGACTAATATAGAACGCTTTAACTGGAGCACCAGTCCAAATGAGCGACACACAACAATCCTTCTTTCAGTCTGTCTGTGGGCTTTGTTGATCAAACGGCATCAAATGAAAATCTAATGTTTTATCAACACACACAGGCTGTCATTATTTCAAGTCCATGCAAATACGGTCTCGTGCTGTTTTGAATTGCGGGGTCTGTGAACCACCTATGCTATCATCGGTGCGATGGCATTTATGTGTGCGTCATCGGAATACCATAATAGCCAGCATTCATTGCCACACATTTCAGAGAGCACTTGCACAATTGCAGGGTTAACCATGTTTGTGGGCGGGGGAGAAATTACAGTACCACCGAGTTTGTCTCTTTGTCTTTTTGTCTAACAGCAGAAGGGGGGAAATTGCAGAGAGGAATCTGCCAAGTCACAAGTTTAGAATCCCATGAGTGTAAGCAGGGAAGACAAGAGGAAAACAATCACTCTGCCTCACTCTCTTGACGGTGGCCTTGGTAACCGAGACACGTTCATAGACTTTAACATTAACTTTGTATCGGCGAGTGACCCTAAGTTGTTATTCATCCGCCCCCCCCCCCTCCCGTACACCCCTCCAGTCTCACTCCTCTCGGGAGGCTGACTAAGCCTATTTTGGTGCGTGGTCCGGCAAAGCTCTTATTCCTCGCAGACGATGCTGAGGAGTAACACAAGTGGGAATGCCTAACCGGAATGACTGGTTCAGATTTACTTGGGCGAACAGTCAAAGCACAGGTTGCAAAGTTTCCACTTTTGCAGAAACACCAGAAACCAGTCATTTAGGATAAGGAAAAATAGCACTAACATTTTCACTAGTGAATTTAATGTGAGAGCAGGGTTTAAATGAAACCAAAGCATGGGCTGGGTTTTCTCTCGAAAAAACATTATGACTGAATTATGTAGAATTTAGGGTTAAGGACCAGATCTCAGAAACTTAAGGCCCAGGGACAGTGTTAACATTTGGCACACTATTGGAAATGTGCGTGATGCATGTTATCATCAAATTAAATAAGCACAATAAAGAATACAAAAACTTACCAAGACACAGATGTGTTCAGAGGCAAAGACATCCACACATCTTCATATTACCAGAACGCTCTTATTACATTTCTCAGATGTGATACATTTTATCTCAGAAAAAATAAAATGTGAAATACCCCAAGCAGCAATATTTACTTGTACATGCTTTCTTGTGAAGTGAACTGAAAAAACACACTGCTTTGTGTAACATTCAGATGCAAAAAAAAAACTAAACTCTAAACTCAGGAGGTCCTCTCCTCTTGAAAAGAAGAAAGCTTCATCAGAGGCCCAGATTGCTAGCCTGACTAGGACGGGTAAGAATGCGGCCTGTGTTACACCAGGGGTCCAAACATGTCAGAAGAGACAAGTGCATTTATCCTGTGCACACACACACACACACACACACACACACACACACACACACACACACACACACACACACACACACACACACACACACACACACACACACACACACACACACACACACACACACACACACACACACACACACACACACACACACACACACACACACACACAGGGCAGGAGAAAGACCTGTCAACAGAGGGCTGGTCTGTGGTAAAACCGAGGAGACGCTAATGGGCTCTTTTACTGGCAGCAGTGCCGACACGTAAACGTGCGCACACACACACACACACACACACACACACACACACACACACACACACACACACACACACACACACACCCACACACACGTACACAAACACCCACACACACACACACACACGTACATGTACACCCCAACACACACGTACACACAGACAGAGGCACAAACGTTTTAAGTACTGTAAAAAAGATGTCTCCTATGCCAATGTCTCCAAATAGAGTGTGGACAAATCTCGACCTACTGGCTTTAAATGAAGAGAATGAGAGTTGTTCTCTAATAAGGAGGGCAGGAATGAAGTCAACTTTTTCACAATGGCATAATGTATTGTACTGCTACTGTATGTAGACCAGTGAAACTACTGTAAAAATATCATTACCTGGCTACCAATACATTGTTCAACACAGAAAGACTGACCCTGCTATCCAATGTTATTTTATCTGATGGTCAACTGAACACTTTTGAAAGACTTTCTTTGACAGGCTGGCATACAAGGCCTCTATGTAACCATTGTGAAAATACTGTAAAACCAAAGTGGAATCTACAGTTACTTGCTGCTAGACTAGGCGGACATCCCTGTCTTCTAGCTGATAGCAAACGAAAAGCTGCTATGAGACTGACCTTTTCTTATTCAATTTCCAGGCGTGTAAATACATGTTTAAATGTGTTCAAGAAAAAAGTCAGTCTTGCCTCAGGAATTTGCAAGATTGCATTTTCTCACCCCAGACAAGAAAGAATCCATCACCCTGGATATGGTGACGTCTCTGGTATGTGTGTATGTCTATGTCTATGTGTATGTATGTCGTTATTTATTTATTTATTTATTTATTTGGCAGAAATGTATTTATTTATGGTTATAGCATAAATACATTTCTGTTATGCTACTGAACAGCATTTTAGTCAAGGGGGGCTTAACCCTCAGCCTCCAACAACCCCCCCCCCCACACACACCTCTCCAGACTACAGCAGCCTATCTCCACACTCCATGAATCCTGAACCTAATTGTATGAATGTCAGAGCAACACTCCAGGGTCCAGAGAGCCACTTGGCCCTTCCCCAGACCTTCTTCAAGGCGGCGAGAGGCGAAGAAGAGAAAAGATGGCACTCCAACCACTAGAGTAACAGGGGGAAAATCGCTCCCAGCTGAACACTCTGCCTTATCTGCCCAAGTTCTGCCCCTTTCACCTCTCCCCCCTCCCCCTGCTCCCCTTCTTCAGTGGCTGACCTGGCACCCACCGTTAGCGGTACGTCTGCAGCCATGTTCTCATTGCGGTTCTTTTGTGACTCAGCGAACAACAGGATCTAATTAACCGCTGAGGACGAAACAGAAGATGGGCAACCATCTTTTCCTCTCTCGCTCTTCAGCTACTCACCAGTGCCATGAAAGGCATTCCTGGCCTCCAACGCTTTGCAGGGGGAAAATGATGGAGGAAGCCGAACAGGCCGGACTGTTTGGAGGAGGAGGAGGTGGGGGGTGGGGCGGGGTGAGGGCATCCAAACCACACACAGTGAAATTGCTCGCCTTGCCAAACATCCGAGTCTAGATTTACATAAGATCAAGGCATACACACACAAAAAAATGACCCAGTATCACAAGAAGGCGGGGGTAAACCACAGACTACTCTGGTGGCAGGAGTGATTTATGCCCCCATATACTCTAGTCCAAAGGTTTGGAAATATGCACAACAAAGAGTGGGCTGAAGTAGCCATACACTGCATCTGCCTTATAAAAACAAGGGCTCTTTGGAGGACCATTTGGAGTGACGTTCTGGAAGCACGCGCATTTCAAAAGAGGGTTTTTTGTCAATCAACAAGAGGTAGGAGCACAAGTGCACTTCAAAATCTGTCATCAGCGGATCTGCTGCAGTGGGCCAAATGTATTTTCTTTACTGCTTGGGTGATGGACAGGCTGGAAATACTAAAAAGAAGCACGATAGCTCAACTTTTTTCCCCCGACAGTTTTTTCTCGCATGTTTCCAATTTAACAATTAAGGATCAACAAAACAGAATATGTTGGAAAAAAAGGAAAGAAAAAAAAGAAAAAGCTTGACAGCTTCATAAAATAAAAGCGGTCACATTCCACATTAATCTCATTTGAATCATGCAAATCACCATGAACTCCCTGAACCAAGAAGCTGTCTCATCACAGGGTGCCTCGACGACACCACAACAATGTCCAAAGGATGCTGATACCAGATCCTCCGCAGGAATAATACAGTGGAGCTTGAGAAATTCCAAACCATATCCTCCAGTGTCTCCAGGGAATGTTAATCCAGGATACACACACACACTCACTCTCTCTCTCTCTCTCTCTCTCTCTCTCTCTCTCTCTCTCTCTCTCTCTCTCTCTCTCTCTCTCTCTCTCTCTCTCTCTCTCTCTCTCTCTCTCTCTCTCTCTCTCTCTCTCTCTCTCTCTCTCTCTCTCTCTCTCTCTCTCTCTCTCTCTCTCTCTCTCTCTTTCTCGTTCTCTCTCTCTCTCTCTCTCTCTCTCTCTGAATTCAGGGCATCACGATGTGGTGAATCGCGCACCACCCACATTGCATTGTTGTTTCCCGCCACCGAGGCCAATTAGTCAAAAAGTCCTCTCGTGACGGCCGGGGCAGAGAAAGTTTCCGTGGCCACATATGCATGGCGAGCACGGAGGGGATGGCGTCTCCTGCCAGCACGGCTTCCTGCATCTCAAACGGCCACAAAGGAATTGTTATGCCACTCGAGCCGGCGGGACATAAAAAAAATACAAGTCATGCATATAACATGGCTTTTTATCATCTGGGAGCACTCAATGATGTTGAAGTAATGAAAAGTCATTGTTCTCGTTTCTTTCTTTTTTCTTGCACCCCTTCTCTCTGCTGCCCGATAAGGAAGATGTATACTTGCTTAAGTTTAAAGGAGGGCTTTCTTCTACATATAAAAGACCCAATTCTTTTTTTCTTTTGCCACACTGCTGGTGCCTCAGCACTTATCAGACAATTCAAAGACCAGATTCAGAAATTTCTCAGAGCAAGAATGAAAAAATAAATGAGGAAAAAAACAACAACTGTCAAACCTGGAGAAACTTTTAATTGCAGATCTCTTCGCACTGGCTTACTCTTCTAAAGGCCCAAGATGAATACTTTAGAACTTCTTGAACGAGGTGGCCAACAGTAACTGCATTTCATGGTTATTAAATGTGAATTCGAAAAATGGCTAATGAAAATGGCGTTTAATCAGATTCAACTTATGTTGATTCATGACACGATTGTAGCATCTTTTGAAGACATTTGCTCCTACCCCTGCCATAGATTTATGATTTACGAAGACAAGAATGAGAGTGAATGAGAATGGTCAATTGCCTTAATAATAAGTGAGTGTAGCTCACAAACTGAAAAGGAACCTTAGCCTTCATGCCAGGCGATGTACCTACCACCTACACTACCGGTCTCAGCAAAGAACTTTCTTTCTTAATTGGTTCAAGCCTGAATAATAAGCCTCTATAATAATTTTTCTTGGAAAGAAAACCTACTAGTTGGGGTTGGGAGCCATCTTTGATTTAGCACACTCGATTCTACATGCCAGATGAAACAGTGACGATGCAAAAGGTTAGGGCTTGCTGCATCTACACAAGATAGCTTGGCAGGTATGCCTGCTCATTCAAAACTTTGTTCCAGACACACTAAATCTGGCAGCTGTGACAAGTTCCATGGAGGAGGCAGATTCAGAGTAAGTCATTTCTGAGACTAGACCAGAGAGGCACGCTGATGTCCTAAATCAACAAACTGTCAAAGAGCACTGACTTATAATAGGACCATCACTCAGTTTGTTTGTCTGCTATATGATTATGCTTTTCTTGTGCGGAGCCCACACATAAAGCAAAGTGGCAGGTGGGAACACAGCCTCCCACGCAGGAGCTATAACTGATTGGCTTGGCCTTTTTTGACCTGACACTGTAGGTTTCATCTACCTGACTGAATTTCATTTCATCAACCGCAAATTGCTTTCGATCTGACTAGCTTCCTTATCCTACAAATGTTTTTTTTTTTACCTTTGCACAATCTAATGCATTATGTCTCACAATGGAAGAGTCTCCAAAAACCCAGCAGATTATCAGCAGTGGCCTATAACTTTCAATGAAATAAGATTATCATGTTGAACACCCTTTTCCGTTAAAATGAATGCACTACAACAATGCTCGTAAAAGACTTGCCAGACATTCGCCAAAAAAAGGGATCAAGGATCTATCGAGTCACAGCAATGGCACGTGACAAATTTTCCGACTTGCCATAACGAATCTGTTATTACATGACTTTAAGAAGATCTTAGCACTACCTATGAGAGTTGAGGATGTTACAGAGTGAAGGAGAAGGGGCTAAAAAAAAAGACCAGACAAGTCAAGACAAGACAGAAAGCAAAGACAGACGTAGAACAAGGGCCAAATAATTAAAACACAAGACAAATGGGACGGGTACGACAGTCTGTTAACAATCCTGAATGTCTGCTTTAATTTGAGGGAAAACAGCCACATGAGCAGCGTGTAGAGGATTAAGGGCCACGGACACAGGAAGAGACAAGAGGGGGGGGGGGGGGGGGGGGGAATCTAAGAGGACAATATAATGTACCCATTTGTCATGTACAAGGCCTTCAATTAAGCATCTTTATTTGAAGCAGATGGGGACGGTGAGTAATTCACTGCCTCTCTGAAAGCCTGAAAGGGAAAAAAAAACGATGGCATGAAAAAAACAAAAAAAAAGATGAAAAACACCAGAGCCACTGCGAGTGACCACACTGACAACTGTTGAAAGGAGACTCGTGCGTAATAAAAAAGGCTACAAAACGAGGGGCTGTTTTTTTTTCCTTCCCTAAATTCTAGAAGCTTGCACACAACAAAAGGAGAGGACTAGAAGCTGACCTCATGGCAATGCATGTTAAGATGGTATGGAGGCACAGCCCATAAAAGAGCATTCTTTGCTCTACACGACACAGTGCCGCTCCCACTGGTGACCTCTCGTGCGGTCGGGGGAGAGACGAGCGCTGGGAAAACAAGCGGCACCCCCGCAGGCCCCAGATCTCCAGCCAGAACCACGCGTGGGATTGCCTGCCCGCCTGCCCACCTCTCCCTGCCCGGGCTGGTCACTGTAGCCTTTCCCATCGGTTCAATTTGTCGTCTCAGTGGAAAAGTAAGCTGGTGGAAGACTGTGGTCATCCTCCGCTGCTGTCTTTGCTGGTCAATGTAACCTACAATAGACACCCACGTCTGTGTGCCAACTCGAGAAAATGAAAGACAAAATGCTGCTTTTTTTTTTTTCTTCTCATGGCCTTTTGGAGAATGCAGACATCTGAGACCACCTCCCCTCCCCCGTCCTTGTTCTTTAGTGCAGCTAGGTCGGTGTTTATATTTAATCCAGTGTTGTAAAGACGCCCCCCAAACACACACACACACTCACACACACACACACACACACACACACACACACACACACACAAGCCCTCCCACATCACTTTCACAAAGCACAAGTATGCGGCAACCCACTGAGCCAAAGCTTTACTTGGCTCTTTATTTCTTTTCTTTTTTCGTCCTCCTCTCTCTCACTCTCTCAGGTTTGTCATCTACCCATGGCAACTAGCCCTTTCTTCATCTTCAGGACCTGCTGGGCTGGAGCCAGCCACTGACCTGCGACCTCCTTTAATTAACAGGTGGCAAAAGCAGCGCACCACGGCCAGGGGAGTCGAGTCTGTGGCGAAAACAAATCACTGCTGACAATGGACATGTCGGGCAGGTCGACCACCACTACGCCACCATCAGTGAGGTAATGAAGGCAGACTGATGTATGGAGTTGATCTGGGCATTCTAGGCAGATGTTGAAAATCATCTGTCTCAAGGCCACACCAGTCATCATCCCTATTACTCCCCAGCAAAATGATAGTGGTGCGGGCATTGCCAACTCACAATAGAACTGATGTTATGCAGAAGTTGTAGCTTTATCATATTCGCCTGGTATGCAGTATAGGCTCCAGTTCAAAAATGTTAATGAACAGAACTTCAAATTTGCCCATCTTGGTTACAGACTTGTGCTTCTTTGTGGTTATCCAGCCAGTGGGCTTAGCGGACTGGGCTATGGAGTGCATGTGAACATATTCAATCAGTTTCCTGGAGATGCTTCTTTAAATGGAAGATACTTACCACCATCTTCATATCTGTTAAATATTGAATTGATTCAAGTCAAAATTGCTCAGACATATAGGTGATTTGTCATCACCAACTACAATGGGGACATACATACCAATTACTATAATAACCCTACCTGCCATCATCTGAGGAAAAAGCGTTTTACCTCAAGCTAGGAAAGCAAGGAAGGATACTATAGGATATTTTACTCAATCTCTTGCCGGCTAACTCAGTTTCATTCATGTGGCCAAGTACAAAGGGATCTTGGATAAATCCAATCTGAATATCATCTGTATGTATGAGACACTTGACATGACAAGTGTAGCCAGGGACCAACAGATGGTAGGGACAGATTGGCATCCACTTGCCTCTTCCCTTCTGATGACAGTGCTGCCAGTTCATGCTCTGGACAGGGTTTGTATAGTGAGTCATCCTGGACCGACCCTTGCCGTCGCTCAGGGCTGTCATGTCACACCACAATGACAGGCCTCTGCTCCCGTTGGGTGGAACCTGAGAGCGGCTACTGAAACCGAGAGGTCGTGGGTGAAACGGGATGAGGCGAGAGGCGAGAGGGTGAGAGGTAGACTGTGTGTCGAGTGAGTTATGCCATCACACCTTCTGTGGAGTCAAAGGGAGGCTGTGAAAGTTTAATAGAACGTCTGGAACACATCTCCTTTGAATTTGAACCACTCACCCAGGACGAGAGCTACAGAAGAATGTAATCCACATGACAGGTTAGCCATGATGGCAGGCATTACATAAGATTTCTATAACAAATAACGGGTAACTAAGCCTGACAGAAGGTAGTCATCATCTTGGGGTGTAACATACATCATACATCAAAGTTCTTCTTTGATCTTACAAATTGTTATACCAGCAATCAAACTGAAGCTTTTGTTATCCTACATGGTTAAGATGAAAAACATTCAAATTTGAGTCTCTTTCACACATAAAATTCGCAATAATGTCAGATGACAAACAATCTGTAATCGAAAACGAATTGCCACGCTCACTTAGCTGTCAATCACAGCAAAGTTCTGTGTGTCTTCCTTCCCACATGAAACAGCATGTGACAGAATAGTGAGTGCGAACGTCCACGTCCAGTCAGTCAGCACTGACAGCAAAGATTTCCAGTATGGTGACTAAAATACAGCAATAATTTATGGCAAAGTCAAAGTTAAAGGAAAAGTTCAGGATTTTTCATTTTTAGATCCCTTTGGGTCCAAACTTTTACTTAGGACAATTAACAATTGAAAACGGTTGAGTATTGAGTTAGATCGCTGTAGCCGGCACCTGCAAAACGGCTATACATGGAGCAAGCATCTGCGTCAAAGTAAACCACTTGTTTTCGCCACTGACAGGTTCATAAGTTATTATAAGTGTCTGACAACATGGAAAGGATCCCCAAGAGATAGATCTGTGTTTGTTCACATCAAAAACTGTTGAAACAGTCATTGCCTTTACAGTTTTCTGTAGTTTCTAGAAAATAACATAGATTGCTAGTAAGATTGTAATTGCCAGTACACATTCTGAAAACACATCCCCTGATATCCGTAACTTAATATTGCTAAATAAGATGTTAGGGTTTTTACTTCTTTAAAGTGATTGTTGCTTTGAAAGTGGTGTGGGCGTTAAGGTAGACCTGCTATAATGTGGGTATAATCTTATAAAGCACATCTTGTGATTAGACAACAACATCAGGGCACACCCTGCAACTGAAACCTGGTGTACGTGCAGAGGTTCACCAAACACCATGGTGACTGTTATGCATAACATTGTAAATCTTTCAGTCACTTAAATAGGTACAAAGCCGATAAATGCTGGTCTTTAAAATGCTACACGGATAAACACACACACACACACACACACACACACACACACACACACACACGCTCCCACACCAGACATAGAGAGAGAGACTCGGGGAGAACTAAAGTGGTTGAAGTATCTTACTAATAAAGTTTTTAGTTATGTGGTTTTAAAATCGTCCTACAGTACAAAAGATGGCCTGAGGAGTTGTTCCACACCTGAGTCTGGTGTGTCCATCACTGCTAGCCTGTAAGGCAGCCAAGACTGAACAAATCAGTAGCCTTAAGTCATGTCTGACTGAGGTCATGTTTGGGGGAACATTGCTGAGATACTTGGTAACTTATTGATGGTGACTCATGCAGGAAAATGATGTAGCAGAGCCCAAATCGTCTTGGCCCTTATGTGCAGTCAATTAAGTAACTCATTAGTTACAATTAAGTAACTAACTTATAATTTAACAATGCTGTTTGGTAGAAATGTAAACAAATAGGACCTGAATCCATAAACAGGAATGAAAGAGTACATAATAAGAAATACAGTACAGAGTGTACATCAAACCGATTCTTCTTTTCAAATATTTTACGGGGGGGGGATACGTATTCTGCAAATGACAAACAAAGGTCAGCGTGCGACAGCGTGCATCAGCGTGCGTCAGCGTTCCTCCACCTCACTCCGTGTGGCCCGTGCCCAAAGTGAAGTGGCTGACAGGGAATTATCGCCATTAGTAACCCAAGTCCCCGCGCTGCCAGGAGAGAGAAACAAGAGCCGACCTCTCCCCTGAGCATTAGCGACGACTAAAGAGAGGCCTTCTTCTTCTGCTGCTGAGAAACAGGCTGTCCCTCTAATACAAGTCCTTTCCAGTCCAAAGATTACTGGTTGGCCAGGTTTGTCTTTTGATGGGCGGTTCAAATAGAGGTTATCATTCCACAGAGAGACTTTTAAAGCTGTTTGAGGCAGGCACCTGCGAGCAGACATTACACAGACGAGAGGGTTTAATGTGGCAGCTGGCGTAGACCTCCATGAGTGCAGGCCGTCATAGAAGTTTACCTGAATGCTTTAGGTGTACATACCACCTAGGAAAAACACACTGAAAACTAAACAATACTGTTATTTCTTTTCCCAATTTGATACAACTTTTGTAGTCCCTGAACTAGTCCTGCTTATTTTTACTCCCCAAAGTGCAGTGTTCACCAGCTTCTGACCATTGTTGTTCAATGTCACATCGAGTATCGAAAATTGGATTTGGTGAGAAACTTAATTACCGGGAAATGCCGGTGCTGACAATTTGATTAGAGGAACGCCCAATTAACAGGCTCATCCTTCAGGAGCCTCTGCTGGGCCTGAACACGCTCCATAGCTGAGGGCCAAACTAATCTCCACATCAGGCCCCGCAGAGGCAGAGAAAACACACAGGGCGGCACGCAGTTCGGAGGCTGCCAGCTGGCCAGATTCACACCATCACCCTCTCTCTCATGCAGAGAGAAAGAGAGAGCCCTGTATACCAGAAGTTCATGTAGGCCTATACACACACACAAAAAAAAAACATACTGTATGGACTCGAACACTCAACAAGTGGCACTCACCTTGAAACACCGCCACGTTCCGTGAGATGAGGAACTTCAGTGGGGAGCTGGACATCTGGAGAAGGTTCTGGATGTCGCGGCGAGCAGCCACCTGGTAGCGTTCCTCCATCTTCTTGGTGCAGCAGGTCAGATTCCTGGACGTGCACACCTGGAGGTCATTACCTGGGGAAGTGGAGTTCAGACATGACTTGGTTTTAATAAGGCTCAAATGGTGTTACCGCAAGGTCAGGGCTTCCGTTTTTGGATGCAAGAAAACTGCTACAAGACTGTGCAAAATGGGTATAAATGGGAAAGTGCAAGATGGATCAAACCCAGCCAATATTTTTATAAAAATGTTTTTTTTTTGGCTTTTTTACTGCTTTACTCATCATTCTGAAAGAAATGTTTTTGAACATTTTTGATTCGGTTCGGTTTCTCTGGACCCCCATCAGGCGAACATGCAATGGAATGTGCCTGCCAATGCTAAATCAGATCAGGTGTGATTTAGCCCCCTCAGATATTACAAGCTGTCCTGTTATCTCTCAGCTATGACCTACTTTTCGCTCCAAGTTTTCTGCCTTTCATCACGTCAGAGGATTCAACCAGAGGCAGACAACCATCACTTAAGCGATTCAGGCATGCAAGAGAAGGCTGTGAACTCAGAATCAGTTGCTGTGCTGTCTGCATGCTCAAACAAGCTGGTGACTGGAACAACACTGGGGCAAATCTCTGAGGTGATCAGCCTCCTTATCACCCGCACAAACTGACGGGCTTAGTTTTTTTTTTTTTTCCATTGCGTGGTCTATGATAACAATCCACACTCACATGTGGAGGACAGTGAAGACATTATGTTGTGCCCATGGCAGAAGGACCCCCTTTTTTTTGTGAAAAGAGTCCTTAGACTTGCAGGGACAACACTCGCAGAGTCGGTATCGTCCTTTCCCTCCGTGCCGTTTTGGATGTCCTGAGGGCGAGACGCAGGAGGTGGCACGTGGAAAAGGAATTCTGACTGGTGTTGATAAGATGACATGAAAGCGCCTCAGGTTGTCCTTTTTTCCCTCCCCACCAAACTACTTCCCAGAAGTATTTCCCCTTATCCGCCACAGAAACCCTCTTTTGTTAAGATTGATTTGTTCTTGTTTAGCAGCAGACGGTGGAATTTTTGTTTTCCTTCTCCACCCTCTGCGATTTTTCATCAGGAAAAAAAGGGACTTATCTTGGTTGAAGCTACTAATGGTGGGGCTTTGTTGAAATGATTCTCAGACATTTTGTTTTTCTCTTGTTTAGCTCATACACAAGTTGTAATGGCTTCTCATTCTCCCACCCTTACTTTTCCATCAAAGAGATGTTTTCATGAAAGTCATGAATACTGCTCCTGCCAAACTGACCCCACACTCACCTCACAGACTGGGGCTGCCCAAAGGTTCACACACCTACAGAGAGTTACTTAGTTGAAAACTCTCCAAATGAGGGGAAAAGCAGTCTTCACAGAGAGCCGTTTCCGTAGCCTACTTTCACACTCTCCTGGTCTGAACCGTGCCTTTTAAGTCCACAAGCCTTTGATGAGACACACATCAGCAGAATTATCACACATTGGGAAAAGGCATTACCCGAAAAAAGATCCCATATTGATCAAATCAAAACAAATAAAATGTAAAGCCATTCCCCTGGACTAGCTTGCGCTTGCGAGCCATTTGCCTCAGACACCCGGACAGCAGAGCTATGCTACTTTTTTTTGGGGGGGGGACATGAAAAGGCCCCGTTTGAAAAGGGTAGAAAAGGGTTTCTTTTATGAGCCTCTGAGACCACAGGCTATAGAGTGCAACTGCCGGTTTATAAGAAACGTTTTCGTCAGAGTCTTTCACACCACTGCCAAGTAATGCTAACCTACAGAAATAACTGGGTCTGACTCAAGAGGTTAAATGAATGTAAAAACATTCAAGTGAACACTGCAAGCGGTTCACTCCAGAGACAGAGGCCAGATTGAAAGTCTTCTGTTTCTTGGCCTCAGCTAACACTCTCTTTACAAATATCTATAGGTTATTGTTAGGTGTCCTAGAGGAGAGCTTTGAGAGGGTTAATAAAGTAGAACATAATTGGACCAGTCAGTGCTTCACAGCTTGCTGGTTCATGTACCTTCACTCTCTTGCAATACGGATAAGTCATGCAGTTGCCTGAGCTACCTATGTTTACTGGGAGATCCATGTTTTGGTATTGCAAGGTCTATGAAAGAGGTTTGATGTTCTTGGGTGATACATTCCTAATGCTTTAATGGCCTGTGTCCTTATTTTTTTTTTTTAAAATGCTTCAATGGGTGCTCAAATATAGCAGGGTATGAATCAAATGGATGCTCTGATTTTTAGACAAATTTGGAAGACCACTATTTAATACCTCTAAAAGTATGGGTGTATAGGGTACATATAGGCTAGTCATGCATGTTTGTCTAGATGTCAGCTTGGTATATTATGTGTTTATTTTTGTATTTCTTCAAAGTGGGGCAAACATTGGCTGTATTTTCATATGTATCTGTGTTTGTATGCAAAATGGAAGACTTGAGTCAAGAAGATTCTCAGAATGTGGACTGGGAAACTCAACAGTGTGGACTGGGTCTGGCCTAATTTGCTCTATTACTCTTACCTGGACATACGCTTATACTCTCATGGCAAGTCTTTGCATTTTAAATGCAAGGTAAAGAAAAATAAGCTCACTTATATGCCCCATCCCTGTAATGACTAAGAAAAAGCTAATAACATTCCCCAAAATTCACCCTATAAACATAATGGATCCTGTGCACAGACCCGCAGAGATTGCATTATGCGATTTGACTAGGAACCGTAGGCGTACAAGGGCCAGTACTTTTCCTGGGCTACACTCCTGCACAAATTAGATAGAAATTAAACAGAAACTTAATTAAAACAGTTAAATGTGGCATTGCTCCCAAAGTCAACCATTATCAGATTCTTCAGCAGACTATTTGTGGTGAAGGAAAAGTTGAGGAACTCAATGCCCTCTGCCCACACTAGTTTGCAGTGTTGGTGGCTAGATTAGTCCTACAGCAGAGTTAAAGACATGCCACAGCAAACATCAGTCTCTGATGTGCTTAAGAAGACCGTCCTCCTATTACAAATTAAATTAAATGAAAAGACTGCCCACACTCTATTGTAATTCAACTTTTGCGGTGCCTGTCAAGAAGATAAGCCAGCGTTGACTTTAAGCACATTGCAAAGTGAAATTCTTCATGGTACCTAGGCCAAGACTTTATGTCAAGCAAAAACACATTTCTGACACCCAACGTGATCTGATGGATAAACTAATCATAATACTAATACTACTAGTTTGAATTACATGCTCCTAATGCTTTCCAAATCCACATTCAAGTTTAACCATCCTCAATGCCTTTGATGATCCATGAAAACATAAAAGCAAAAAAAACATGTCCAGTTTAAGAACTACTCCCTAAACCTAACAAGAAAAAAAGTATCCACAAAAAAAGTTGTTTTACAAGCTATCACTTTGATCTCCCAAATAAACCTCTTTTATATTTGTCCAGCATCGTATCAGCCCCACTTAACATCCATTAAGTTTGCCTTTCCTACTTCCGCAGCGCTACAGACTAGACTTCAATCCATCCAAACAGGCCATCAGCAAAATCCTGTGGCCTGAAGAGAACCCAAGTCAAACACTGCAGCAATAAGCCTCTGTTAGGTAACAGCTGTGTAAACAGGAGTGAATGTTATTGTGCCACTAATTGCTGTTATGCTCTTAAGTCAAGTGCATTGTCTAGTCTGAGATGGGACATAGTAAATGTCATGGACTATTGTTATGGGATGGGAGGGGGGGGTTCAAAATGCTCGAATGTAGCTAATGGTTTGAAATACAGAGCGCACAGCGACCTAGTGGCTGTTCAATTTTCCCTCTACTCTGAAAAACAGGCTTAAAAAAATGAAATATCTTTAATTGTCACTAGTTTACTGAATCTAATTAACACCTGCTAAGATAATTACCATCACCATTATGCATCTGTTATCTTTGCCAAGACACATTGACTCAAATGTAGACACGTTTATGAGATTATGCCGATGCCTAAAAACTCAGGCTGTGCACACAGCGTGTCTGTTTTTGTCCATGTTTAAGCAAATAATTCAGCAAAGTTGTCATCAAGATGGCTAGTGGCTAACAATGCAGACATTCGACTTTTGATAGAGTGTATGTAAACGGCGACTCGGCTTATGTTTAACAAGGTCCCTTTTATGATGTATTGGTAACTTAACCACCTCCAGCTAAGTTTATGGATATACAATCAGAACTGTGATGAAGGAACTAGGAGGCTAGATGGAGAAAGATTTTAGCATGCCAGAAAAGTAAAATATCACAGCTATCTAGGTTTATTTAAGATTGTTAGGTAAGTTGAATGTCAAAGTCTTCCATACCTTTCCGCGGTTTGTCAGGTAAGGATTGCACCGGTCCGATCTGTCTCTGTAGAAAAACTTTGCGTACTTCATCGCAGTTTGGGGGGCTTTCCAGACTTAAGCACGTTAAGGTTGCAAACATACAAAATATCAATGAATGTGCTCCCATCTTAAGAAAAGTAATGTTACGATCAAAATCTTCGGTTCTCTTCAATTAAAACGCCGTAACCCTTTGAGAAGTTCCAGTTCCAGGTTTCAAACGCACAAAAGCAATACACTTCGTCTTTTTGGGGTACTGTCGCAGTATCACATACGAAGTCTTCAGAATTTGGATGTGGAAATCACACCGGTGGTATATCGTTCACTCCCAAGTTACAAGAAATTGGTGTCGCGGGCAGCATGCTGGACACAATTGGCAACGGTGGGAGCTGTCAAGGGAAAATGGGCGGCATCTGTAGTTTGACAAGAGAACTGTGTTGGCTCCCAGTCTACCTAAGGTAAGCAGAGCCATCATGCGGACGCTATCCTTTAAATTGGGGGAATGTCTGACTACAGCGATAACACAAAAATGCACAAACTGCGCATGGATCCAAGTGATCACTATTTTTTTATATATATATAATATCAGACTGCAACTTTTATTTGCTTCGCTTATACAACGACTTCATTGCATTTTTCTTATTGACTTCAGTTCGATGCATTTTGAATAACTCCTACCTGACTCTAAATATGAAATGAACCAAAGAGCCACCTGTTGGGTAAAAGGGGAAATTGCATATATATTTAGAAGCATGTGAAAGTAGCGATGCTCTACAAATTCCATTTTTATTTGATTCAATGAATGTAAAAAGCTTCCTTTTATTTATTTGTTTACTTAAATGCAACCCTGTAGGCTCCCATTGATACCTTAGTGGCCGCGGTCCACGACAAAATATTAAAGCACAGAACAAATATGAATTATATTGTAACTCAAAGAACATGGTTGCTCCAGTTTATAGCTTGAACAAAAACTTAATAAATACTAAACTAATAATTCGAAAGAGGCTCGAAGTGATGTCAACAGATGACCCAAGGCATATGCTAACCAAATTGTGTTTTTTATTATTTTTATTTATACATTTATTTATATATATAATTGTGTGTGTGTGTGTGTGTGTGTGTGTGCGCGCGCGAGTATGTATGTAATAATTCCAAGCATCCCAAAAGACACATTTATATTTATACCTTTAGGGTTCGTGTTATCATGATAGGGTTTGAAGTCATCAGCGACCAATCGTGCTGCTAATAGACTGCATAATTTGCACGTCCTCGAGTTCAAAATGCAATGAAAACGCTCTGCTTTAAATCATTATAATGGGGTGGATAATGTAATACACAGGAAGGACTTTTTAAGGCCATAATCATTACGGGTGCCTCAAAGGGTGTGCTTTACATGTTTTGGATCATCAAACATACACCGACTAACAGGGTGACTTAGCTCACTCTGCAGTTGCTTAATTGGATTGTACTAAACCATCTGTAGAATAGCCAACGGCTAGTACAAGGCCAACCACGAATAGTGAGACGTGTTTACTACCGGGCTTCTCACATCCCTATTGCACGCTCGTAGCATTTCTGAATTTACAGGGGGCATCTTCTGTCAAACTTCTCTACACGTAGGCTACTGGAGGACACCACCTGATATAGCCACTTCAAAATAGTCTAGTATATTACAGGCCACTCCATTTTATCTCCGTCATACACTCTGCATTGAAGGCTACTTGTAAGTTTAGCAGGTTCATACATCACTTATCCGATTTCATACCCCTGGTAGAAAAACAAAAGTTGCTGCACGTGTCTGAAATTTCCAAATTACACCGCTAGGAGAACGCTGGAAAAGACTTTCCAGATCAGGTAGTAGTATTGCATTAACACATTTCAATCTTTTTACATGCACATACCTTTGCCCCACAGAAGAATGTTCATTATGCAGAACACAAGAAACGTTGACTTTTTATTACAATTTATTTAAGATGCATTAAACCATAGAATACAATAAAGTAAGCATAGTAGCATTAATGTGTCCCAAATAGTTAAATACAAAAGTCAGTAAAAATCCTTGGTGGTTTTCAGATTGCAGAATGTATACAATCTAGCAATTGAATAAATTTCCACAGAATCTGCACTTCCCATCCAAGACCAAAATAGTGAAGGACACATATGATTTGCTCAAATTAAATTCAAGTTTTACTTTATTTTATTAAAAAGTAAAAACTGTAATATTCACTCAATACAAAATACTTCATCCTTTCATAATCAGACAACAAAATGAACGCCTCTCAGACAGTCACATACACAATGGTCATTGCATAGCCTTACCACTTCATAACAATATTCAATATCACAGTAGAGAAACCGTGCCCGTCATTGCAGTTTTATTCAAATTATTTTTTAAATACCCAATCATGCATATTAGAGAAACATTAATGCAATACTACAAATGTAAGCATTTTACATCAGGGGCATAATCTCCTCAATCCTCAACAGGCCGGGACAAGTGCAATACCTTTCTAATGCACAGCATTGCCACCTATCCCAACCTGCGCAGAAAGGGACTACAAACACAATTAAACAGTTGTGGAGTCAATTTGCCGCCACTGTCAGTTTTGCATGGATTTGCACAGCATCCATCTGTAAAAGCTGACTGCAAACCAGCAAAACTAGCAGTACCCGGCCAGTGGATAAGGAGTGGGTCTGACAACATGGTGCTCCTGTCCAGACGCACATAGCTAGAAGTACTTTAAGTGCTCACACTGCAGTAGAGGACTTAAAAACTACCTGCACTATAAGCACTTTAGCACTGCTGAAACTCATTTCACACAACAAACATCTGTAAAGAAGGACTAGGGAAAGAGGGCGAACACCAGCATGAATATGGGACACCAATCATACACACAACCACCCAACCATTTTTTTAAAAGTTAGTTTTGGGGGGGAATGGTGGTGAACAAAGCAGGTCACCATCAGTTTTGCATAGATTTGCACAACTCATGTTTTCTTGTAGTGCAACTATGCAAAACTAGCAGAGAACTGCAAAAATTAAGGAATGAAAGTAACAGAAGACAACATTTCCATGTGTATTTGGTTGCATATAACAGGCCCTCATGCCAGAAGGAGCACTTAGGGCAGTAGGTGCTAGTCTACTTCACTATCTGCACTAGATGCACCTTAGCACAAAGTTGTTATTGAAGGTGTCAACATGAACAGCAAATTCCAACACTAGTTCGCCATGGCCAGGGTATTGCTAGAAGTGCCTCCACTGCAGTAGATATTCCATAGTACTACCTGCACTGTAAGCACTTTGGCAATACTGTGACTGCAAACGGTGAAATTCTGCAAGGGCTTTCATCCATGGGTCAATATGGCAAACTGAGTATTCAACAGTGACGAATTGCTTGACGAGAGAACATCACGAAAGTTCTGGAAGAAAAAAACGGAGAACAATTACGATTATTGCATATGGGCTTGTTATAAAAGTAGCCAGTAAGCTGTTAACCAATATCCTTGTTTGGGTAACTTTGTTGGCAAATACGTCTAGGTTTCAAAACGTTTATGTTTGACAACCTCATGGCAGGCCTACTGCACATGTCACAATAGGCATCAAGGTATTTATTTTCCACAATCGCTATTAAGTGAAACAATGTTCATATTCAGCACATGTGATATAAAAAGTGAATTGTGGCAGTTCATTCGCAAACCACATAACGAACTGCACTTTTACAGCTCAAGTTATCGCACGAAGACGAAAACATGAATGAATTGCGCAGCTTGCGGCCCGCGTTGTCGGTGAATCCCACGCCTGCGTACTGGCAAGCATCAGTACTCACCCCTCCCCCACGGTCTGCACTAACATGGCGCCGCGGAGTCCGCAAGGCTGAATTATTTTGCACTAAACCACACTTAAAATAAGGTGCCGTCTACTTGAATAGAGTATATGTGAGGTAGACTATGCAAAAACTTGGTGGGGAGTAATACATGGCGATAACACAGAGGCAAACGCAAGACGGCCACTCGTGTCTTGAGAAACAACTCGCGCCTTACTTAGCAGTGGCCAGCACTGGTTGACTTAACGTGAGCTAGCTGGCTAACCTGACAAATATTTTGAAGCATGCCAACTTCATAAAACTAAAAAAACTACGATGTGGCACAAAATATAATACTACCAACATATTCAAGGCATTAAGTACGAATATTATGATCTGTAGAATGTCTGTGCGCCGCCAATGATAGCTAGCTAGACATGTAGTCAACATGGCATAATGCCCCTAGCCCCCATTAACAGCAGGCTAACTAGCGCCCTGGCTAACTAGCTTGCTAACCGGTGGTTAAGTCCATTTAAAACCATTCGCTATTCATTTTCACAGCAACCAATATGAGAAGGAATGGTATGTGTTACTTGGTCTGTTAAGTAAAGGCCCTATAATCCTAAAATTTCGTGATGCTATATTTAACCCCCAGTATCTCATCATATGCTAGCATGCTATGTAGCTAACTGGAGAGCGCGCGGCCTACAGCTGCCCCATGTGCTACTGCTTTGTTCTAGAGGCACTTTAACTCACACACCACTGCACACAGAATATATCAAGAAAATAACTCGATTACGGTACTAAAATAGATTTCCATCGTAGCCACCAAAGAAAGACCAAAGTAGATCAAAAGTCAGGAGCAGTCGTCTCACAAACTAAGTTCATGGGGGCACTGCAGCGAACCCAACAGCAGCATGCTTTTCAAATCTCCCTCATTCTCACAACTATGGAGGAGGAGAGGGATACCATGCGCCTCATACTACATTGTTTTTATCGCCGATCAAATAATTCCCGAAAGGGTCGCGGCAAAAATCCAAATTCCGGGTAATCCATGGAAGCGTGGGAAGAAAAAGATGACTAAAATACAAGTCCACCGCAGTAAAAAAAAAATTAACAACAGGTTCCTTGTCAATAACGCACAGTAAGACACTCACCAGTGAAATCCACCATCTTCACTCACTTGCACACACTTACCGTTTACTGTCAACGTTACAGGCAAATGTGCAAAAAGTACGCCGCAAACTTTTAATTTGCGAGTATGATGAAGTAGAGGGCATGAAGCAAATCCAAACGGGCGTGAAATGCGCCCCGACCAGACTTTGTAAATCATAGTAAATTGCGAAAGTGGCGCGAATACAACCTGCCTATAACCATGTGGGTGAATGAAGGGCGGCTCCCGTTGAACGTAAATATCTACAACCCCCAACTCCTTCATTAGCATAAATAAACTACTTCCGATCTTTACCCTCCACCAATCCTAAAAAAGAGTTTGAGGAAAGGGGGAAATAGTTGAACACAGTAGCCCCGATGACTTTATTAGAGCACATGTTTATGAGTTGTGTGTTTTTTTCCTTACAACGTAAAGAATCTTTAAGTGAAAAAAAAAAATGTTTTATTAACGGACATAATTTGGCTTTGCTTTGAATTGTGAAAGGCATAAAATGCCTTGTGCTTTCGTTGCTACTCCAAGGTGCGAAGAGGAGAGATGGAGCCAATTGTCAGATAAAAAGGCAAATTACATGACACTGGGCTACATTTGTTAACTCCTCCAGGAGTTTTTCGTATTAATACAGTTTTTATTTAATTGTTGTAATCCCGATTAGGATTTATATAATAACGGTTTTATTAGTTAACCAATATTGTACCCAACAGCGCAGATTGAATAGTATAGATCTGTAAATGTGTCAAATCCTGATTATTTTTTTTCCCTGTGAGCATACACATATAGGCTATGAAATCTTTAGTAGCCATATATATTTTTTGTTTTGTTTTACTTTTTCACCCATAACAATTCTAACAATTGAAGCAGTACAGGGAACTATTTCTGTTGCATCTACAATTACAGAAATTGATAAGTATGCCTATATTAGCAAGTGCTGGTATGCTTATCCATAGTGAAACGCAAGTATTCTAAGACCATTTTTCCATCAGGCAACATCTCTACTTATAGTGGTTGACCTCAATTTTTTTTTTTCGAGTTTTACATGGTGCTTTTTCCATTTAAAAGTTATTTTATATATTTTAGTTGTCCTTCTCTCTTCACTTCCAGATATGAATGTATAGATGAGACCACATCTTACTCAATTCAGCCTTGCATTATGTATCCCTGCAAACATTTTTTTCCTTTTCTTACCCTGTTCTTCAATTTTCTCCTAGAAGTTACTGTCGTGGTTTTACTCTCTGTGATGCTTAAGTTTTGTCTTGTGCTTGATCACTCAGTTGTAACCCCCAACCCCCCACTCCCCAATAGAGAGGGGACCAGGGTTGCCTCAGTGGGGGGAGAGACCTTAGGCCTTACATAGACACAGAGGTCAGATGCGGCTCAAGGCTGCCCCTTGGTCAACACCCCGAGCCTAGTGTCCTCTGAACAAAGGAAATGCTTCCATTTTGGATGGCAGAGGAGGGAACAGAAGACTCAGAACTTTCAAACTTGAAAAGAAAATCTTCACAGTAACAGTTGACTCTAGCATTTTGTGGATTAATTAGGCACACATGGAAACAATCAGTGTTTTCACATTCACATAGTGGAGATTATTATAAAATAGGAGTTATTAAAAATAGAAGGGAATTTGTTCATGGATATTCTGTGGGCTGCAATGTAGGAGTTTCTCAAGTTTGACATGAGGTGGAAAAGCAACTAAAGAATGTCATCACAGAAGAATCATTACAACTCCCTACTAGTCTTGTATGAATCAACAAGGCAAATCTACCACACATGCACTCTCTCTCTCCCTCAGTGTCTCTCCCTTTCCCTCTGTCCGTCTAAAATGGCAGCAGTTTGACTCCTCCCACAAGGGGGGCCATGAGATGTTTTTTTGTTCTTCCCAAAAGAGCCAGAGAAGGAATTGTCCCTGTTTATGACCTAAGGTCAGCCAAACTCACCTCTGCCTACCACAGCCTATTCATCTGTGAAATCTCACATGAGAAGTGCACAGGCCAACCAAGGACAACTGGACAGACTGCAAGGGAAACAAGAAAGAAAGAAAGAAAAAAAACAAGGCATGGAGATGCACAGAGAGGACCCCGCCAGCTGTTATGCTTTTTTTTTCTAGAACCTTGTGGTTACATTGGAGAAATGCAGCCTGATATGTTGTTTACTGAGATTGTAGAGACTACAACCTACAGCTGAGAACAGATAAGACACAGGCAGAAAACATGCTGCTCCTTCTTGCTCAGAATCAGAATCAGAAACAGATTTATTGTCAAGTAGGTGTACGCCTACCTGAAATTTGCTCTGGTGTATGGGTGCATATGTAAACATAAAAACACACACAATAAGTACACATAACATAAAACATAGAAACCCACTAAGTACTACACATAACTATAAGGATATTAACACAGTATTTGACACACTCTTTTTTTCTCAAAGAGGAATGTAACTATGCCTTAGTTACAAAGCTTCACATAGTTGCATATACAGTATATACTGTAAATGTAATGCAAACTAAGAACAATGATATACGTTTTTGTAATAACTAAAGTGAACTCAAATCCTGTGGCAAATCATTTAGCTCTGAAGTGGATACTCGTGGAGACAGCAAAGTAAATGGAAACTTCTGGGAAAATCTGAATGCATAATGATTCTGAGTTACGAATGATTCTATTTCACTCATGTCCACTTTACAATATTTTGACACATCAGTAATATATGTCAACAAATCAGTTCTGAAGATGATTTCATTTTTGAAAAACATTTCAACTAAAAAAACGTTCCTTTCTCTTCAGAGAAGACACGTGTCTTGTTCAGTACTCCCACTAAGGGTTTGGATATGGGAAACTTCCTCTTATGACCTGAGGCTGTTACACTGGCTTGACCTTGGTTTTTCCCTAAGCACGGTATAGCCATCTTGTGTCTTGGTTGTGTCTCAAATTAGATTATGAGATTGTAAAAAGAACTCCAACAACAAGTGCAAGTTTCAGAGTTCTTTATTTCAAAATAAACATATTATCTACCTAATGGATTATGCTCACCCTGTGTCCGAATATCCATTGTAATAAGATTGTAATTTTTTTAATTGAGAAGAAAACGCAATGGAGTAGTTGCAGTGTTAATGCATTAGTGAAACAGACCAAATCAGGTATTCTTCTCACAGAATAAAGTTTGAAAATTAGTTTGAAAACAAAGCATAAATTATTTATAATCATTATATGAATTTCATTTCATTCAGTTCTAGCTATATTATTTCCATATCAGCAGGAGAAGTTGAACTTGTAATATTCTTAGTGCAATGTTTTTGAAGTGAAAGGTGTTGACTTGTGATTGCCATTTCAGTTAAAGTAACACTCATAATGTTTCAAATAACATTTCTGTTCCAGAAGTAAAATCATATACAAAAAGTTGGACCTCTTGAGAAATAACCTGTATGTGTGCATATACCAACGGAACGATTCTTCAGACCGTCTTCCTGTTTTCCTTTGTAACCAGGATCAGTTTTGATGTCAGGAAACTCCCCCCAAAAGCTTCTAATTACAGGCCGGCGGTGAGGTGAACAGGAAGAATCACTGAAGGACAGAAAGACGTATCTGAGAAATCCAATCAATCTTCTCGAAACGAGAGCCCACAATCAGTTGTCCAAAGTTTTTGTTAGACATTTTTTGTGATTTTCTGTGAACCTTGTCATTGGTGCTTTTGATTGGTATACCAAAGATGACTCTCATCAAAGGAGAAATAAAACAAATGGTTAAGTCTTTTAAATGCATTTATGTTTTTGTCTGATTGTTTGTATATTTAGATCTTATTATCTCAATTAAATTATTGCAGGTGGACTTTAATACTAAAACAGCATAAAACAAGCAAGGACAGGACAAATTGGGCTCTGTGTACCTCTTGGACAATCTTACAAATTACCCTGAAAAAAAAGAAGTCTTCAATTCATCATGGATGAATATATCTGATCTTGATGAACATGAATCTACCTTGAGAAACGAATTCTTGCTCACTGAAAGACTAAGAAGGTCCTAAATGGACCAGATAAAATATAAACTGATGAAAAATAGATAAAATGTTTGACATAACTGTAACAAACCCACAGCGTTGTATTAGTAATTTCCTGTCATCAGTCTAAGCCGTGTAGTCTTGCTGCATAATTACAATGAATTGAAGGCTCACCTACTCCTAAGACATGTTTATTGTAGAGGTTAATTGAATAATGGTGGCATTTTGAAGCTATAAACATAGGCGGTGATTTGAAGAAATACTCCCAAGAATCCCAAACAACTCGTCACTCTACATTAAAAGATACATTATTTTAGAAGTTCAGTTGTTGCATTATGTCGTTACTATCTTTGGAACCACTGAACAACTGTGGCTCAAACTGCTGAAGCTTAGTTACAGAGACGGTGGGAAACATATGTAGGTTGTTAGGTCATCTGACGGTGCATCAGTCTGTTTCAGACACTGACTTCTGTTATTCAAGGAAATAAACCCGAATTATTTCAATGTAACTCGAAAAACTGAATAAAATTGCTGATTGCGAAAGCATTATTGTATGATTGCCCCTCCCGGGGAAGCAACTGTGCCAGGCATAAGAAAACATTTAAACCAGATCATTCAAGTTGTAACAAAATGGAAAACTAGAACATATGAAAATCAGTGGGAAATGATGGAAGGCATAACTAATATCCTATATAACCAATGGGATTCAATCAAAGAGACAATGAGAGGAAGAGAGAGAGAGAGAGAGAGAGAGAGAGAGAGTGTGTGTGTGTGTGTGTGTGTGTGCATCTACTTTGTCAACCTCAACAAATGTCCCGTTTAATACACAACAGGTGATGAATGCTTATAAATCTCAAACAAGAAGTACATTTCATGAAGATACCTACAACTAAATCAAATATGGTAGTTTGAACCTTGAGTTCATGACAATTCTTTCTGATATAAGTGAATGTTTAACTGAGATTCAATTGAACTAATGAGATTGTTTAAACTAGCATATTGCACCTATTATTCTTTCTTGATGATAAACAAGTTAGTTTCCTCAAACTATATGCATGTTGCTGTCAACCATTCACTGATTTATACTCCTGGGTTGAGTTATTCATAGTTTTTTAAAAGATTTCACCACAGATGAAAATATTTAAAACTGTGAAATGTAGCCAGCTGTTTATTCCCATTAATACATTAATACCCCCCCCCCCCCCCCCCCCGCCCCCCCCCCCCCCCCCCCCAAGCCACAGCTTTTCTTGTCGACAGACATCATATACTGTTACGCTCCACCCTTGGACAACTCTATGTGGTGAACAGCACTCCACCGACGACCCAAACGAAAACTCTAACAACACCTTTACATTTTTTTTTTTTTTTTAAAGCCATGGAATTTATTAACATGAAGACATACAAAACAACCATGACACTAAATCAAGACTATAAACAGTCAGAAGACAACAGCAACACTAAATGAAATCCCAGGCTGAGAGGCAGCAAGCCCAGCAGTCCCCAAGCCAGACGCCTCTCTCTGCAACAGGAACCAAACGCCTTTCTTTTCAACAGGAACCTGGAACTTTTAATGGAACGCTTCACCTGGAACTCTTAATTTCCCAGGTCAGGTGCATCTGAGAACTTATCAGATGTAGAACACCTTGGCGGAGCTACCAGGAGGGCAGGAGATGGAAAGGGACACACAGAGCGCAGGGAACACACGTCTACAGCCGCAGCAGTATAGCCTTTGGAATTGTATTGTTTTATGTGTGCACAAAACTTCTGGAATATGACCATTGCTAGGGAAAATATGTGATCGTATAACCAGAAAAAAATGATGATCAAATTATTAAGTGATATGAACACCTGGCCTAGAAGTTAAGTTAAAAAAGTTAACATTGGTTATAATAGAATCTTATTTAGTGTTAACCCGGAAAACAGTTGTTTTGCCATGCCTGTGTTGGTGTGTGTTTTTTTGTTCAGGAGGTTAATTAGGTTACACCCATGGTTCCGTGAATGGTAGTGTGAAGTTCAATTCTGAACTCATTTCCCCGTTCTCATTTAATGGGTGGTGTATGTGTAGCCTATATCCGACAGGCTTGTTTACACTAATGTGAAAATGCTTCTTCGGGTAACATGACTCCCCACACAAGTCGCACACTCACAGACAGACACAGACACAGACACACATACACACAGTCACAGACACACAGACACACATACACACAGACACAGACACAGTCACACACACACACACACACACACACACACACACACACACACACACACACACACACACACACACACACACACACACACACACACACACACACACACACACAGACACTGACAGACACAGTGGAAACAAGAGGAAGGCACGGTGGTGTACAGCTCTTCGTTCTTCTTGTTTGATCCCACTTTGATGTGTCAGTGCTGTGTGATGGCTGTGAAGTCAGGTGGAAGTGTGCTGCAAGGCTGAGGGGGAATCAGTGGGTGCTCGGAGCCTATCAAAGGAAACTCTAATTGAATTAGCCTACCTCTCAGGTTAGCTAATCAACGGCGGCTACCACTGATGAGACGATCCGCCTTGCCTTATTGAGCTCATCATCGGAGCAAATTAAGCATCATTAGTAGTCTTGTTGGTCTATCTGGTCCCACGCCCTCCTCCTTGTGTGGTACGCAAAGGCAGGGCTGCCTCAACCTTGAACAGCCTACAAAGACTGCTAGAGTGGAAATAACATGTGCCTCCACATACAAATGTATAGATCTGTTATAGATGCATTTTGTGAATCTGCTTTGAGATGCATTTTTCAAACTTGGTAAATTATTGATGTGCCAAATTCACGTCAGAAAGACCTTGTCAGCTCCCAAGAAGTAGTGGTTTCTCTGACTGGAAAAAAAGAATTGAATCACTTATTCAGCATGAGTATCCCAAAAGGTATTAAAACAACAAAAAGCATTGACCCCCGTAACTAATGGTGAAATTAAAAGCTGCAAAACAAACAAACTCTCCACACTCCAGAATATTAATGTAAAGAAATGTCACATCACTTATGCTTGAAAAATACTTTTTTTGAGATGTTTAGATGTTTCAGGGATTATCTTTTTTCTCAGTACCACCATCTGAAAAACTCAGAATTGTTATTCCACAACCATAATGTGTAAATAGGAATTCACTTTCTCCTAGGTCAATTTCCTCATCTATTGTACATTATCAGCAATATTAGTCTCACGATATCGTAAAGGTGTTGTCTATATGTTTTAATCACTGTGGCTCTGTTGGCTTGCATTCTCCAGCATGTAATCATCGATTTTAGTTGAAAATATAGAGCTGTGTCCTTGCATTTCGAAATAATGACTTATAGTCTTTTTTATGACATGGAAATAGATGTAACAAAAAAGATGGGTGCTAATAGGCTATACGAAGTAAAGTGGAGGAGAAAAGTAATTACAACCAGTGAATTAGAAAATTACACTAAATCAGAGACAGTTTATCATGGCTTGACTGTCTAACAGGTGTTGGCTGATTCTCATCATTTTCTACACACCTCTTGTCATTATTATCAAACCCATCTTTCTATAATTCTTAAATGAACAAAAAAAAAATGCCTTGTGACGATAATGTAAAACTGTAATAAATAAATAAATAAATAAATAAATAAATAAATAAATAAAACCCAAACTGTTGCTGGATTTTTGTGTCAGTTTATATTTACACTGCCATCTAGTGGCCAAATAAAAATGATCTTTTTTTTAGAACCGCTTATATTCTAACCAATCGACTTCCTCCATTCAAAAACATTATTTTTCCAGTTTTTATGCACCATTTAATGACTAGAGTATGTGAAGACCTAGTGCCTTTACCACTGCTAAAGCACTTTTTTTTGTGTATATCACAAGTACTTCAATTACTACTTGTATGGCAAATATTACTGCTGCTATACCTGCTTCTACAACTATTGCTTCTACACCAACTGATATTACTGATATAACTGAACCTTACAGTGGCTACTGTGCTTACTTACTACAGCTTATCTGGCACCTATAATTACCTTACCCCTTTCCCTCTCCCCCTTTCTGTTCTCACCACTCCTTACTCCATCACCTCATTGACTATAACATTGCTTTTAAATGTAATATGGCCACTTGTCCAGATTTCATGACTTGTTTTAACATTCCAGTCCGGATGACCTATCCGTTGCTGGGATGTGTCGACAAAGAAAACACTGGGGTCTCAAGCAAGCATGGTGTCGCTACGGTGATCAAAGGGCACTCTGGGAAACAACAGAGGACAACAGAGGCATTCAGGGAGAACCCCCCCCCCCACCCCCCACCTCAACATCCCTTTAAAAATAGAATCCCTCAACTGCGACAGCAGCACAACTGAGCTAAACCCCAGCTACCACTGCAACACAATCTGGAATAGGAGGGATTTTTGCAGACCCCTTATGCCAGTGCCACAGGAAATCTATCTGTACGTGTGGAAAATGGCTTATATGTCTCACTGGCGAGGGTCCATTTCTTAAGCTAAAAGTGCTAGGTGACCCCAAGTTGGCATTTCTGTGCTAATAAACTGTTAATTAACAAAGAACTTTTCAACAAAGAGCAACATTTACTATACCTTCGGGCGTCATAACTTTAGGCTTTTTGATAATAGGAAAATATGAGAGACACTAAAAGACAAAAGCTGAAAGATATTACAAAAACATTTAGTGTTTGTTGTTGTTGTTTCTACAAGTAACATCAAACAGATGTTAGCAATCTTTTCCCAGGTCAACATTCCCGTTCACTGAAGACCCTCCAGGTCGGACTGGATGCTTGTTAAATTAGTTCAAATAGGCATTAGAGCCATTTAAAGGAAAAGGGAGTTAATTTTATGGTCAGATACTAATTTAATTCAATATGAGTATCTGTTCATTAAAACCTTATTTCTCGAGTCATGTCAGAGCTAATTCCGATGATCCCGCTTGAAAGACTTCCTATGCTGTTCACTCCATGCTTTATATCTTTGAAGTGAAGTAATTGAATTTTGCTTGAGCTCTCAGTCAGTGTCAGATTGCATTACTGTGCTTGTGTAAACCTTACAGTGTTGGTTTGTTTGTTCTTGTAATATACAAATCTGTTGTTACATGTCTGTTTGACAAGTTAGACAAGACTGAACAGATGCCTCGTTAGATTGTTTCATATATTAACTTACTAATTTGTTAAAGTAGCTAAACAAATTAGCGGCTCATTTTTTAAGTTAAAAAACATTCCTGATTGTGACTGTGTACTTCTTGTGTTGATAACAAACTTTGACTGTACCTTGGTCGTGTTAAGGACCTCTTGGTCATGTAGACACTGTGTTTTGTGTGCACATTCTGAAGCTTACTGGCTGGGATTGTACTTTAGTTAGTTGTAAGGGTTCAAGTTCTTCTTAGTTATTATCTGAATCAGCTGTGACACAATAGCATGCTACAAAATCGCTGGATACCCTCTACTGGAGAAGAGGTACAACTGCAACTTAATAGCAGAATCCTTTTTTTTTTTTTCATGTGAAGGAATTAGCTCTGCCTAGTTCAGTTTCCCAACTAAATAGAAAACATTAAAACATAAAATGTATAAAGGATTCAATTACACATTTTCAATTACACATTTATTCTGATTAGCTGAAGGTGAGACAGGTTAGAAATAGCATTTTTAGTGTTCACTCCATGCCTGTGCTGTGTTTAAAGCGGTGTGATCCCCACAATTAAAGCAAATACCAAAATAACTGAGGTTTCAGACAGTTTTAATATCTCTTCCCTTGTGGCAGTTTATCTGATGTCATTTAAAAGACACTGATCAGAGACAACATGTAAGAAAGGTATGTTGTGTTGCATCGTCTCGTCATGGAGTCTAAGAGAGAAGAACAGAGTAGCTGTTCAAAGCACCTTGAGACGTCAGCTTTATCTTGTGAACGGGAGATAGTGATCACAAGATTCTGGCACAACCAATTTGTTATCCCTAAGAATCCCACACTCTATCGCTATCTCTCACCTTCGGCGCAATTATATGATTTAAAGATAGGTTAGGAAAGGAATTAAGATTTCACTGCCACCCCAGTAGTTATCTCTAAATCATGATATGTATTTCAAGATTTCATTTAGCCCAACTGTGGTGTGGTAAATTGATCTACCAGCAAGGTGATTGGCAAGAATTTGGGGCAATCAAGGGTTAATGGCATCCGTGGTAAATAAACATTACCTCTTCTCCTACACATTTATTATGCATGTCATTTTGCTTAGGCCCAAGTGACAGCCTGGTAGGAAGTTTCCGCTGAATGTGGGACCACCCGCTGTCTGCGCACTTGGCACAGGCTTGTATAGTGGGAAGAGATGCCAAGGAGAGAAGCAGCATCTCATCAGATACAGCAGCAGAGACCCTCGTCTCTTCTCAATGAGTTTGACACTAATCTTTGTGTGGCCGTAATGTTAGACGTCTGTGTATGTGTGTGTGTGTGTGTGTGTGTGTGTGTGTGTGTGTGTGTGTGTGTGTGTGTGTGTGTGTGTGTGTGTGTGTGCGTGTGTGTGTTTGTGTGTGTCTGTGCAGTATTCATCCAGATGTCACATTCAATATTGAGAGTGAATGCGGATGTATATTTGCATAATCTAAACGCCCACAATCTCATATGTGTTGATGTGTAGATGGATCCGGGCATGCTTTATGTATGCACACACATCTCATCTTTTCTCTGCTTTTATTTGTTAGCAAAAAGTCCAACCCTGAAAGAAAGAATCTCTCTGCCTGATTCATATAGCAGTCAAGTTTGAAGGTGCCCAACAAACAAACTAATCACTTCCATAACTATTACAGAAAAACCATCATAAAAGGTGTATGCAGTTTTAGGCTTATACACAGCCACTAAGACATGGAATTTATGACCCTGTCTCGCATGTTCCTGCCTAATGTATCCACCCCCCCCCCCCCCCCCCCACCTCCCCCTGAGCTCCTGTTAAAATTCCCTCACGTTCCCTGCCCATCATAAGCCTGCAGTGTGAATGGACAGCCGTCCCCTCGTCCTGCCAAGTGATACAGTGACCGCTGATTAAGTGCTGCTTGTCCGTGATTGATCTCCCACCGCCCTGAAGCCAATTAATGCCGATAATGGAAGTCCTGCGGCTTTGGAATTACAGAAGAGATTGCTGGAAATGAATGGGTTGATGGGGCGTCTGTGGAGAGTAGCCAGTCTCAGATCCCTATAAGCCTTGAGATGTGATATATATTTATTTATTTATTCCTCAGATTAGATATTTGGGCCGAGGACAATTACCAGTCGATAAATTCTCGGGCGAAGCGGCTCAAAATTCAATGATTTGCGAGTTACAATTTGCACACACTTTTCAGATAGGAAACAGAATACAGGATCCCCAGTGTAGGAGAAAGCCTCCGCAAAATAGCAGTGCAGATGCATTGGTTTTATTTTGTACTTTGGTTTCACCACCTCCTCTTGTTATCATCATATCTTACCACCAACTTCAGTTGTAATACATTTCACCTGTAGCAAAGAACAAAATCCAACCATTATATTTAGAGAAAAATGCTAATGACAAGCCACGCTGGGCCTCAGATTCAAAGTAACTTAGTGGGTGGCAGAAGCTTTACTTTCTCTTGCTTGCAAAATTCACAGGAAGTGCTGGCTGTGCCGCCAAAAGATAAAACCCTGAAGGAAGAAACAATACGTGCCCTCCAGGTGACAAAAGGCGGGAAGAATAGCTACAAGCCTTTCATTCACTGGGCACAGATAGCAGCTGGCGGTGTTGTTAGCATTTTCTTACGAGTGTTTGTTTACGGGTGTTTTGTGTGTGTGTCTGTGTGTGTGTCTGTGTGTGCGTGTGTGTGGGTGTGGATGGGTGTGTGTGTGTGTGTGTGTGTGTGTGTGTGTGTGTGTGTGTTTGTGTGTGTGTGGATGTGTGTGTGTGTGTGTGTGCGTGAGTATGTCTGTGTGTGTGTGTGTGTGTGTGTGTGTGTGTGTGTGTGTGTGTGTGTGTGTGTGTGTGTGTGTGTGGATGAGTGTGTGTGTGTGTGTGTGTGCGTGAGTATGTCTGTGTGTGTGTTTTAATGTGTGAGTTTGTGTGAGAGCTACAGCGCCTATCTGCAATTTTCTCATTATCCCAATTTCTGAAACTAACAGAGCAGTTGCTGCAGTGGCACTTTTCCATGCGCACACCAATCTTTGTGTAGTCGCTCACCCAATCCTCCCGCAGCTCACAAAAGAATACTTTAGCCAAGTAATTACTTGTCCGGTGCAGCCCAAACGGACTGCGCGTGGTCTGTTTGGTGTCCAGATGGTGCAAGGAAAATCCAGACAGGCTTTGTGGCACAGTGTCCGTAAACTCGATATTCTGATCTGTGAAATTAGCTTGCTTGTTCACATGCGTCGCAACGCTTATAGATGGTCAAGGCCAGTGTCCTAAAGGTTGTCTACCCATCTGTTGCAAAGGCCAGAGTTTTTTTTTTTACAATGTCTGTATTTCAGAACTTTGCAATCCTCTCCTGATAAGTGGCGCCATTTGCATCGCCATCTTGTCATACGATGTTTGTGAACTACATCAAACTGTATGTATGTTAAGGATTTGTCTTTCTGTAGAAATAGTTTAACATAATTTGTGTTGACAGACAAACAGCTATACACGTAATCATTGAGTTTGTGTTTTGAGTTTTGAGCCTACCAGCTTTACTTCCTGATTTTCTTGAATATGTGTGTTCCGAATAGAAATAGAATTTTCACTTCACTACAAATAGTACATTTTGACGACACACGAAGAAAAGATGTCACTTAATTATGAGGGCCAACTTTTATCGATCTTTTCAGCAGTCCAAGTCTACAAACCTGCTGAAAAGTCCTAGTTGAATTTCTGGAATACATACGTGGCACCACATGAGAGCTTTGCATCACTCTAAAGAGGGGGAAAAAAAGGTCATTTTGACATTGGGCTTCACTTTGCTTTCTGGCTAAAAGCTCAGCTACATGTTGATTGAAATGTAATTCCAGTGCAATGGTCAACTTGCTGCCGATTTCTTTTTTAAAAGGCACTTCACGGGCAACTTCAAAAATCAACCGCTGGCATGGTTGCTCGCTGTGCGCTCGCCTTGCTCGGTCATGAAGAGGCACCGACTGTTCCATTGAGTTGATCCAACGTCTCCAAAAAGGGCAGCATTACCAATTCTGCGAGTGGCAAGCCTGAAGCAGGCCCGAGAGGCGAATTTATCTTTCAGTATAATAATGACATCCATCTCTCCCATCTACCCCCCTCCTTCAGCAGAGGGGAAAAATGAGAGTGCTTCTGAGGAGCCAAGTCGCAGACAAATGAACGTTTCCCTCCCTCCCTCCCGCTGTCGCCAGGCTGGGAATAAAGCAGCCCTGGTTTTGGTCCACATGCAGAAAAGTCTCCCTTTCAGTCTCTGATGGGCAGATGGAATTGAGAGGCACCCAAAGATGCACTCAGCTCGCTCAGCTTCCTAAGTTTGAGAGTCAATTTCACTTCGCTCCGCTATTCAAGGCTACAAAATCACTCAGTGGAATGGAGTTTCTTTCTTCCTCCCTCTATTTCTCTCTCTCTCTCTCTCTCTATCTCTATCACTCTATCAATCACCTGCTCAGTCCCCTCCCTATGTGTCTTCCTTTCTTCCCTATTCTTTATGTTATTTGCTTTTCTATGATGTCATCTTGTGCTCCATTCAACTAGTCCTCACGCTCTCATCAAGAAGCTTGTTCACGTTTCCAGTGTCACAGTGTCCTGTTCACACTTGTACTTGCTCACTCTTTCACACTCACTCACTCACTCACTCACTCATTTGCGCTCTCTGTCTCTCAATTTATAATTCACTCACTCACTCACTCACTCATTTGCGCTCTCTTTCTTTCAATTTATAATTCACTCACTCACTCTGGAAAACACAACCCAACATGCCTAGTGGAGAATCCAATTAGTGAGGAACCCTCAATCATTCCGAGTGTGAAACTAAACATGGACTGACAGTCCCTGTGCCTTCCACCTCACTTAATTAAGTGATTATAATTTATTGCACTCCAAATTTGCTGAGGATTTTGTGCTTTAAAGTAATTGGAAAAAGAGGCACTAACACGCCGCAAAATGATAACGCTAGAAATGAACAGGTAAGGATGCCAGCCGAGCGTCGCCTGATTGTTTCTCCATTTCATCCTCTTTTTTTCCCCATTCACTTATATTTCTTCCCCTTTTGATGTTGATTCTTGGGGATGAGGTGAGGTGTGCAAAAATCACGGAAAGAGGAGGGTTTGCAGGCAGAGTTCCTCCTGTGAAGCAGACGCTACCTAAACACAAATTCATTTTTTGTCGAAAAAACTGAGGTACTGAGGAGAAATAGAAAATAAACTGGCCTCCATAACACACTCTGGGTTGTAAAAGCCACTTCAGCTCTTTCTCTCTCCTCCGCGGCTAAGACCCCTGAGCTGCACTGTCACCGCAGGTGGAACTAATGCACGGTGGGGTATTTGCACAGAGGATACGGGATATGACAGCGCGCCTCTATGGACTGATTGCTTATAGATTACCCAAATGTGTTCCAGCGCAGCGGCTTCGCACGGCCGCTGAGAAACTGCCAGCCCCTACTGGTCCTTTCCGTGTGTGTGTTTGTGAGTGTGTGTGTGTGTGTGTGTGTGTGTGTGTGTGTGTGTGTGTGTCTGTGTGTGTGTGTGTGCGTGTGTGTGTGTGTGTGAAAGAGTGTGTGCATTATTTGTGTTTTTCTGTGCATACGGCTGTGATGCCTGAAAGTATGATGAATGTATGTCTTGTGTACGTGTTTTTGTATGTATGGGAAAAATGTGCATCCTTGTGTGTGTTTGTGTGTGTGTGTGTGTGTGTGTGTGTGTGTGTTTGTGTGTGTGTGTGTGTGTATGTGTGTGAATATGCATCTCAGGTTGTGTGTGTACGTGTTCTTGATCATATAGTAATGACAGTGTGATGGATTATTTCCCCCATCGCATTACTTTTCACAAGGGGTCTGATCAAACTTCACACTCAGCACAAAAAAAGACAATATTGTATGACAAGATTCATAGCAGTGCCGTGTGTATTGATTACCTGGCACATGTGAAATGATATTTCTTCAAGGAACTGAAAGAGGGAATAAAAACAGCCAATAGCATGGAGAACAAGAATGGGAGCATTCAGAGAATGCAAACCTCCGCCTTTTGACCTTGACCTTTGACCTTGACATCTGAAAATCTAATCAATTAGTGCCATTATATTAACCAATCTCCCCACAAAGTTTGAGGGAAATCGGTCCATGCGTTTCTGCGTAATCTTGCTAACAAACAAACAAACAAACATACAGGGGCGAAAACATAACCGCCTTGGCGGAGGTAAAAAAAAACATTTCCTTTCACATACCAAGGATACAGACAAACCACAGGTGAAAGATAAGAACTCAATATCCCATCCCAGGGTTATGCTTGTGGGATCAACTTCCTTTCTTTGGATGGTGAAGGTTGAATACGTTTTTGTCAAGTTTAATTGTCTGTTGTTTGCACAGGTCGCACTTTCTTCTGAATTCTATAGATTAGCATGAGCAGTTAAATCCTGGCAGAGACCACAGGCCTGTGATCACTGCAGTGATATGCAGATAAGTGATGGAGAGCGTTGCATAGCACTGATTTGGGAAGGTTCAGTTACCATATGGCAGGCTAGCAGGATCCCAGACTATTATAGGATATGATATAGCAAAGGTTTATGCTAGTGCCACATGTAGTCAGTGGCCATGTTAGGCATGGCGGGCTAAAGACCTTGCATAAGATGCTGCCTAAATTAAATTGGGCTGCTGTATAACTAAAGCTGCTTTTGCCCATGATATTGCTTGTCCTACTTCTGTAATGGGTGCTGTTGTAACTATAATCACCACCATACACGCATACATACATTCTTAAGTATAGGTGGGCATGCATAGGCTCTTTCAAGCATACATTTCTACATCAATCCAGTTAGAACACAAAACCATGCAGTGAATGTGCATCAAAGGTTATAGCAAAACAATGATGCAATGAAGACTACGTGTTACAAAGGCTGGTTGTTGGAAGCATGTGTGAAAGTGAAGGGAACAGGGAACAAATGTGTGATTTTGATGGCCAACAGGCACACTTGAGTCATAAGCAGCCCCACTCCTACGCACAGAGAGTGTTTGTTAGCACACAGGCCCTATCTAAAGGTGTACACACAATCAAAACAGGCAGGGGAAAAACACTTGTGTGTGTGCTGAGGCAATTCAGCCTGAAACAGCTTCATCCAAGTCTCGAAATGGAGTCCTGTATGAGAAAAACAAACAAACAAGCAAAAACACACACACACACACACACACACACACAAACACACAAACACACACACACACACACACACACACACACACTAACAAACAAACAAACACAACCTTCTCTGGGGATTAGCATTTGCATCTTATGTATGGGAAAAAATTATGAATAAATAACATCAGTAAGTAAGTAACATGACACCACCACCGCCATCAAACTCCCTCCCAGCAAAACCCAAATGACACTTAACATGCAAAGCACTTTGGATTGGTTCTGAGGAAAAGTTTGTGGGAGTTACTTTCGTCCCCATCACTGTTTTTGCCATATTAATCATGAAGTGTACAACACAGCGATGTCTTGCCTCCCACTGCCTGTCCCCGAGTTAAAAAGCACCCTCAGTGACTACATGGCACAAAGCTGTTGTAATCAGGACGTGGATGACACAGATCTTCTTTCCCGCCTCCTCTGGGCTTTGTCATTGCACAGAGGTAGTGGGAGTGACCTGGAGACAGCTCATTTATCTTGGCGACAACCAAAGAAGAGATCTTAACATTAAAGCAAATACAAATACAAAAAAAGAGAACACGCTATGGCTGGAATTACATATTGATTTGATATAATCATAAATCCCTCTGCCCCTGATCTTTGGCAAGATAAAAATAGATGCAACGGGCAAGGTGAACCTGGAGACATTTTAGAGGAGCTGTGGGCGGGGGGTGCAGTTACCTTTTCTGTCCAGCAGGAGGTGCTGTAGATACGTCTGTGTGAAGCAGCAGAGGCTGTGGCCTTGGACAACCTGGGCGGATGAGAATGGCCATCCTTCTCAAGCCTCTGCAAGACTCTCATGCTGGGTGAGCAACATGCAAAACAATGTGCATTGCAAGACAATAAAAAGACAAGAAGAGGGTGAGCGAGAGGGAGAGAGAAAGAGAGAAACGGAGAGAGAAAACATTTGATGCTCGAAGGCTCTTCTCTCCGTTGTCTTTCTTTCAGGCCGTCACACTCGCTTAGCTGTGAAGATCGCTTTTAGTTTTCTACCGGGTTGGACTACTAGCAACCCCCCTTCCGCCCCTTCCCACCCCACGCAACCCCGTGGATTCTGAATTGCATGTTTTCATCTAGCTCATTTCAAGCCAAAATAGACCACCTGTTAATCTTTTTTTCAGGCCTTCTTCTCCTCTTCCCCGTCCCCATCCTGGAACAGGCACATTCGCCCCAGCGTTCTGAACTGCAGATGCCAAGCTTCTTTTTTTTTAAAATCTTTTTTTTTTTTACTAGCGCATGCTCCCAGCCCCAACTCTTTTCCCCAGCCCAGACTGCTGACTGCTAAGTGTTCCAGCGAAACACAAACATCCAGCGGCGTGTAGGTGCGGACTAATGCGCATTTGCCCTCGCAATTTAGCTCGGGTTCAAGCTTCAATGAGACACACCCCCTGGGTAAGAGGTATCATTTATTTCCCCTCCGCTGCCCCAATGCTGTGTCACTGCGCTACACCCGAGGGTATTAAAATGGTGCATCATCCCAGAAAAGGGGCCTTCCTTTCCTGTCCGTTCCGTTCCGAGTAATCCTTTTATCCTGAGTGATCTATGATGTTGCGGCACGCTTTTGGTCTTGTTGTCACACTGCAGAGTAAGTCAGACAGCCCTTGCTTCTTCTTTTACATGGCCAAGTGACAAGTCAACGACCGCGTCATAAAAAATTATATGATTCCTGTCAGGGATCATGCATCGTCCCGGCTGAGTCCGGTCAATGACACACTGCACAGCCTTCTGCCAGGCACCGGCGCTGACAAGGTGCTGAGTGGGCAGCAGCCGCAACTTCATTCAGATCCACGTACCATAGAGACTGCGCCACAAACACCTCCATGGAAAACATTTGGCAGCATTTCAGTCAGCTAGTTCCAATCTGTCAAGTGATGAGCTTTTGTGATTTATGGGGAAATGTTACCAAAATGATACTGTATGGGGCCAGATCTCTCATCATCAATCTTTACTACATGACCATAAAGGGAATTGCTGGATCACTGTTGGATCACTGTGTACAAAAACATTTATTCTTGTATCTCATTGTGCTTCTTTAAAATGATTTTTTGTGTGCAAATGTAGCACAGTTCGTTCTGATAACTGTTTTGGAAAAATAATTGGTTTACAGTCTTATCTTAAAGCACAGTGGGGTTACTATGCCATAAAGCCCCACAGGGAAATAGCAGGCTTCTGGAAACAAAATGGAGACTTGTGCTACGGCACTTCAGGTGCCAACTGTATCTGTCGGACACTTGCCTTATGAAGTGTTCACTGAAGGCAGGAACGGAGACAAACTCTATACGCCTCCTGGGTAAGCTGGTCTGAGACCTGTTGTTTGCACTCTGTCTGGGTTTGCGGCACACAGAAGGTGGATGTGTGAAAGGTTGGCCATGAAAAAGTGATGAGAGATGAACAAGGGACAGGCCGCTTCACTGCATCACTCACTCTGTCCTCCAAATGACGCCCTAGGGTGGTGTTGATTAAATCACTGCCGGTGTGTGTGTGGGTGATGTGTGTGTTTGTATGTGTGTGTGTGCCTGTGTGTTTGTGCATCGGTGCATGCACACCTCTATCTGCTAATGTGTGTGTGTGCATGTGTGTCATGTGTGAACGCATGCACATGTCAGTTTTTCTCTCTCTCTATGAGTGTGGGTGTGTGTGTGTGAGAGAGAGAGAGATAGAGAGACAGCGTGTGTGTGTGTGTGTGTGTGTGTGTGTCTGCCGCCAGCCACACCTGAGTTGACCATGCGCCTGAGGGGTCGTGAGGGTACTTCAAAGCCGGCAGAGATGGAGAAATCTCCAGAATAACACAACAGGGGAGCACACAGCCTCGCTCCCCCAATCAGCCCACCGAATCAGCTTCCTCACCGTTGGTGACTAGGGCGCTTGGAGCCATCCCCCATCCCTTTGTAAGCCTGCCAGGAAGGATCTCATGTATGCATGTGTGTGTGCTAGTGTGTGTGCTAGTGTGTGGGCGTGTGTGTGTCTATGTGTGTGTGTGCATGTGTGTGCGTGTGTGTGAGTGCGTGTGTGTACGTGTGTGTGTGCATGCGTGTGTGTGTGTGTGTGTGTGGGAGTGTGTGTGTGTGTGTGTTTGTGTGTGTGTGTGTGTGTGTGTGTGTGTGAGTGCTTGAAGAGATCCAGCAGGACTCAATTTCCTGCCTGGTCTCCATCTTAACCTGCGCAGAGAGGGAAAAGAGAGGGGACCTTGCATCAAACTCCATCTCTTCATCTCACTGGCTTTTCTCTTTCCATTGTTTGGCTGACTTTGTCCAAACTCCATGTCATTGACAGACATCTGTTTCATTATCAAATTACACACCAATTAAACCCAATACTCAAAGCAAAGCATTGGGGTCAGAGCCGAAAATGTATAATGTTAATTTAATATAATTTATGTCCGGCATATTTGGTCATATTTTTTCAGTTAGGAAATGAGGTGTGTGAGTCTAAGTGGGTTTGCCTCTGACTTAGCTTGGCTGACATTCATTTTGGTGCGTGAGTGGCTCAGAGGCTCAGGGAAGGTCAAACGTCCTCTGTCAAGCTGACACAAACAGTGAGCTCCTATTTCTAAATGACATGTCACATGACAAGCTGGGACAATGGAGGACCTTGTGTGTCAGAGCGGACCGGACTTAGCCCCGCACGCGGTAATTACCAGACCATGACAAAGGCCAATTTCCCTCCACACACCCCCACATCCCTCCTTGAATCAAGAAGTGAATTAGGGGCTAAACTGTCCCGAAATGGCATCAGATACTCTGCACTTCCGGAGCTTTTCCCAGCACGAGGCCGCTGAGAAAGAAAGGGGGACAGCGCTAATAATTTTAAACCGGTAAATGTGGAAGTTTAAGCTCCCTGCGCGGCTATTTATAGCGCCTTTCTTAGCGAATGCCCTTCCTGACACTTTTTACGCAAGGCTTTAGATTGGTGGCGGTGACGGATGGAGGAGGGAGGAGGGAGGAGGGAGGAGGAGGGAGGGATTGTGGATAGAGGAAGAGAAAGAGGGAAGGGGGGTTGTTTGATGGCAGTTGGGGATTCAGGGCTCGGTGTAATCGCTTCAAATTGAGACTCGGTGCCATTATGCTCCATTAGAATCCCCCGACACACTTCTCAGCTTCCGCTTTAACCCCTCGACTTCCTGCTACTGCAACCCCCCCACCCCTTTCTCCGCAAATCTCAATCCCTTTCCCCATCCACCCACCTTCAGTTTCTAGGCCCCACCACCACCCTCCGACCCCTTCATATATTCCACTGTGGGATCAATTGTACAACAAATTCAATGAGTTCTCTGCCAGGCTCTATATTTCCTCTGAGAGACCCTTTAGTGCAGCTATCAGTTTAAGAAAAAACAATGAGAGAGAGAGAGAGAGAGAGAGACAGGGAGGGAGAGAGAGAGACAGAGAGAGAGAGAGAGAGAGAGACAGAGGGAGAGAGGGAGGGATAGAGGGATGGAGCGGGTTTCCATGGCTAAACGCTCTTTAGTGGAGGGTTCTGACAAGGCCTGGCATCGGCAGCCAGCCCCCAGCAAAATGAAAGACGCTCAGAGGAAATGAAAAGTCCAGGGGATAAGATCAAGAAATAAAATAAGGAGCTGTCTTGTAAACATGCTGCGATGGACAAAATAGATAATCAGAAAGAAGCCAAGGAAAGTCTGTCCAAGAGTATGTGTGTGTGTTTATAGTGTTTATATAGTGTGTGTGTGCGGGTTTATACAGTATGTATAGTGTGTGTGTTTTGATGGTGTGGACGTTTTTTTATTTGAACAGTCGTCCTTTTTATTGGAAGGAGACGGATGTTATGTTGCTAGGCGAACGGAGTGTTAGAAGCCCTAAGTGAAGTTTGGCTGATTCGCTCTTAGTTGTTGAATGGTGAAAAACTGCCCTTCCTTTTCCATTAGTGTACCCACTTCATACCACGAAATCAGCTGTCTAAATGACTTGCAACTAGAAGTGCAGTGCACAACAATTCCCAGACAGTATGAACACTTATCCTATCACAGCAGTGGATGCTGATGCAGGTTGTGCAAGCTAGACTAACTCCCAGCATTTTGTCCTCAGTACACATTTGTGTATATATTTCAAAGAAAGAGGTTTTGAGAATGGCGAAATGTGTATCATTGCCTGTGGGTTACTCATAAATCTGTACCTCTCGCAGACAGTTCCACATTACTCATGCGTTCTTTACATAAAAAAAGTCCTGGAAAAAAAGAAAAGAACAGAGAAAAAAAAAAGAGTCAGGTATAAAATTACTATTGATTTCTATGCATGGAGATTCTTTCGAAAGGCGATCTTTGAAGTTAATTAGTGTTGCTGGATTATACATTATATACTCATTAAAAAGGAGTGTATCACATTAATGTGTCTTTATATGCAGGACCAAGAGGATGTCAGGGTGAGTGGACTCATTTGAAATTATGATTAATGTTTGGCTTGGACCCAAGGGGGGTCGGGAGGGTCAATTCAAAGGAACAAAGCACGCGGAAGATACATCAAAGCGTTCTGGTTCTTATCGTAGTCAAATGCGTTCCGATAAAGCCTTGCTTCACTGGTTCAGACTTCAGAATGAGTCACTGAACGACATCAGCCGATCTCTCTATCAAGTGACAAGGTCAGAGCTTTTACAGCTGCCTTTGCCAGGCCTCATTCTGAGTGAAAAGTAGCCGTGCCCAGTAAAAGAAAATAAATAAACAACGAGGAAACGATGCCAGCGTTGAAGCCCTCTGTGACACACCTTGGCAAGTCAGCGAGCTCCGATAGCATCGTCTAACGCTTTGGAGATAAGGACCTAAAAGGTTTTCTGATCTCACCTGAAAGACGGTGCCGGGTCGCTGTGAGAAAACACATTAAAACAACAGCAGCGGCAACAAAGAAAAACAAATGTGTTGATTGCTCACCAGAAGAAGGGGACGAAAACACAGGAAAGACAAGAGAAGCCACTGTGGAGAAAATGCTGATCACAGGATACAAGGCGGTGTGCGGTGGTGACAGGCCGCTCCCTTGTGCATTGCTTTTCATGTCTCTAAGCAGCCGCTTTCCTCTTCTTCGCCTGCCGTCGGCGAACTGCTCACGGGAGAACCTTGATTTGAGGGCGAATTAGTGAAACTCCGCTGCGGCTGAGCCAGAGTTGAAGGAGGGGTCAGAGATTAGTGAGCGGCGCCGATGACCTTGATCGACCTTGTTAATTGGATAGTCGGTTTGACATCGGACCATCACTGCGCTGCCTTGTCACGGGCCCACACAATAAATAGACTGATAGCAAAGTGACTGCAAGCACTTTGATAGGGGCTGGGCTAGTTATTATGCATTTAATCTATTATTAGCTGTCTCCCACTCTCTCTCTCGCAGCCGCCAAAGCTGGACGGACTCACTGAAGCACAGCCTCGCCTGTACCAGCCAGCCAGCTGAAAAGAAAGACACTTTTTTCTCTGCTGTCGATGAGGTTCTTTTTTTTCTTTCGTTCTCTCTTTCCTTACCTCTGTCTGCCCCATATCTGCATTTCCTCTCTAGCTTTCTTTTGTTATTTCATTATTTCATTCTTTGTTCTTACTTTCTTTCTTTCTTCTGCTGGACCACAGCCTGCAGTCAGTCTTTTTTCTTTCTCATTTTCTCTCTCTTCCTGTTGGACCATGCCTACAGACTCTCTGTCTCTCTCTCTCTCTCTCTCTCTCTGTCTCTCCGTCTCTCTCTCTCTCTCTCTCTCTCTCTGTCTTTCTGTCTTGCTCTCTCTTGGAGTCTGGCCTGCAGTTTTTGGCTTTTGATCGACCTGTTTTGCATGTTGATGTTTATATATCCCATTCTCTAAAACTCTTCCTCTTTCTCAAACTCTCTTTTCCCTGGTTTTGTCCCTTTCCTCTACCCCATATTTCTGTCCTTCTTCTCGCTCTCTCTCTACCAAACTTTTGGACACTTCACTGTCCTTCATGTGCAACGGTGTTGTCGTGAGGACTCACCGACAGCAATATGAAAAGAAAAGACAGAACACACACACCCACACTTGCTTTGACTGACATTGTCATTTTTATTCCCCAGACAAAGGATGTATTGTTTTGTTTTTGAGCTATAATTAACCGTGAGACAGCATAAAGCCACACACATGCTGAAACAGATGGATGAAAGATGATGTCGATGATGATTATGACGATCAGTCTCGCTTGGTGTGTTTTTATAGAATGAGGCCAAGGTGGTGAGGTGGTTGAGCGAGGATTTGTTAGACCGCACAAGGCGCCTTAACATGAACCCCCGCAGTGCACAGCAAAAACGCAAAGACTCCGAACTCTGCTATTTCTGACAAGGCTTTAACTTCGACAAATTACAATGTTCTGTGTGCCGTGGAAGATATCAACATGTGAAACGCGTTACATGAGGCACGCTCAGGGCCTCAACGGCAAATAATAACTGTCTTTTTCAATATTCAGAAGCGCTCCGAAAATTGACAAGGCTCAGGAATTTAGGACGTCGGGAGAGATGAGATGTGGTGCGTGACGGCTACAGAAGCTCTCCGCTTCAAACGCAGACAGGGCTCAGCCTTGTCAGGAGGCTCTCCAAGGGTCCGCTAAGTTTTTTTATCCTCGTGGGCAGATGTCTATTCACGCAAGGCCGCAGCACCCACATTTTATTTAATCTTATTTCATTTTACTTTTTTATTTATTTATTTAAATTTTTTTCTTTCTCCCTCCTGTCCCTCACTGTCCGGGAATTTAACCCTTTTACTAGGACTTAACTCTTTTACCAGGACTGTATAACCTCAGAAAATAAGACTCAACACAAACCAGAATAAAGTTAATACAGACTTTTTACTCTTGGCCATAGAGGAGTGTCCCAGGATTGCTCCAGGCTAGACACTAAAGCCTCTCCTGCAAGTCTGGTGTTTTATTAAAGAAGATTCACATAGGTTTAAACATAAAAACACTCCCTCATTCCTTTGTTCACTTTGAAGTTTAGAAACAGTCTTGCTCTATACCATATTTCAAATTAACCTAAACAGTCTGCTGACATGTAAGATACCCAGCCCCTCATAAACCAAGTTACTTAAACATTCTTTGACATGCAAGTTATCCGGGCCCCTTTCTCCTACCAACCCGTACAAAACAAGCAGACTTTTTGTCGCCACTGGAACACAGACAAAGAAATACAGAAATGCCTATAACTAAATGAGAATACTAATATTTAACCATAAATGATAAATTCCTATATAGAATTGAATAATTCCTTCACATTTCCCTCCTGTTTATCATTTAACTATAAACCAGAATATAATCATCAACCTCGTACATCTTGTGGGTACGTTTTCTGCACAGGCATCATTACACTAAAGAATCATATTCTTGAAGAGACAGCAGGGCATCAATTCCCGTGACAACATTACATTCTGCATAGAATCACGTACTAGGCTAGAAATGAGAACTTTAATACATGTAGAAATACAAGAAAGTATAAAGATTGCAACACTAGTTAACAGACCTTTCAACACAATTTGCAACCATGTACCAGAAGTGAGCCAAGCAAAAGGATTAAATCACGGAACATCCACCACCTTATCACGTTTTATAGCATCACAATCAGCCCTTATTTGCTGTAAGGCTTCAGAAACAGATGGACGTCATCAGGTATCCAGGTATCATTCAGCATAACACAAACCCCTTCCACTAGCAGCAGTAAGTAAATATAGCAGTAATCTATTTTACAACCCTATCAGCCAAAGGCCTTCCACACTGACTAAGGTGGACATTAACAAATAATCATAACCTATAGTTAAGTCTGTCCGTTATTAAGATGACTCTACCTAATCCTAGAGACGGAATCAGAGACAAAATTACTTTGATACTCTTAGTCCAAATCTTTTTATTTTTATAAGGCCCGTCAGTCCTCCACACGCTGTCGTGATCCTTAACAGAAAATCTCTTCTTAGAGATAACTCTGGCTGTAAGGTAGCACTACCAACATAAATATGGTCCATGACCTGAGCGGGGGCGCAAAGGCCTCCCCAATGTGAAGGGAGATGACTGTACCATCTAATAACACACACCCTCATTACCTATCCCAGCGTACGGGTACCCCTGTCAGAGGGGCAGTGCTTTTCATTCCAACCCCAACATAAGGAAAAGTTTCCCCATGCATGGACATGGCACAATATATACCCATTTTCTGACGTTGGATGAGGAAGTGGTGCTTGTGGACACAGTATTCTTAGTAGGAATTACAGTTTTGTTACACTGTCGCCGTCTCAGAGAGTTGTTCCATTATTTGCAAAACATAATGGCAATACAGAATGGACTATCACATAAGGTGACAGCAAAGATGTAGTATTTAGCTCTACTAGGGGGTGGGTGGTGTTACACGCATCCTGTACCTGGGTACCATTTGTGTCATAAGATGGAGTATTGTAGCCCCAGCAGTCTGGGCCACACTTCTCTCCAACACAGATAGTGGCTTGTTTTGAAAGTGGTCTAGCTTCAAGTCTAGGGTGAGGAGAGAAGGAAGTTGGCATTAAACTACATACATAACAGTTTGTCTTGTTACGTCTGTTTGCTTGCAACGATGCATATCTATACCATGAATTAGTAGAGTACAGATGAGTAATATTCCCAAGGGCCTCATGTTCCCCATATGAAATCAACTTCTTATGGATTCTCTCAATCAAATTTGTGGAGGACCATAAACCCAACATTATCCCTGAAGTAATCACTATTAGTAACAACTTAAACATTGTTATAAGGGAGTGATATGATTTACACAGAAAAACAATAAACCCAATTAACACCATAAACAATAAAATAATAAACACAGATACACCAAGCTTCTATGATGAGCAGAGTTTCCAACTGGGGCGCTACCTCCCCAGCTGGGTGACGTTCAGACGGAAAAGATCTAAATTTCTCAACCCCCTCAGGGAGCCACTAAACGCTACTCAACGTAAGTGGTGCATCCTAAACAAATAAACAAAGTTTACAGTGTGACAGATGAATACAGGTGAATACAGGTGGAGCGTTGACGGCTGTTGGTGTGACCCGTAGCACTTGGTATGGTCACTCCCCTCCGTCGTCGGACAAAGTCCTTCGTTTTGATGACTTTGATGACCACCCAGTCTCCCACTTTCACCTTGCCTTGTTCCTGCGGAGACACAGAAAAACTCGAACAGTATGTGGTCTTTGTACATTTCCTAGTCAGTAAAGTTCTTTTCATATAATCTGCTAGTGTGGAAATGTCATCTGGGTTGGCTTTTACAGTTGGAGTGAGATCTGTTATTCTGTATGGTCTACCATACATCATTTCAAAAGGTGACAACGATTGGCCTTGAGCAGGGGTAATGTGTATGCTTAAAGATACTAAATCTAAACAAACAGGCCATTGTCTACCTGTTTCTGTCATAGTCTTTCAAAGTTTGCCTTTTCAAGTCAATTTTTTAATTGTTGTCCCACTCTGTCCAGCATCTCATTCACAAAATGTAATCCATTTTCAGACATTCTAATTTCACATTGCTGACTAAAAGACTAAAAAAAATTTTTTATAGTTTATTAATCCATGTATACATATTGTTTATGTATACCTTTATCTACATATTCCCCCTATTGATCCATGGCCCCGCCCATGAATCAAAATCACTGTCCATTTCAATAAAGATCTCACTTGTTAGGCAATCATATTGCTTCAAGTAGATCTTGTAGTAACTTTTTATATTTAACAGAAAATGTGTGAAGCAGTGTTGTGGAGAATAGGATCTCACTACACCTCTTCTTTCAATCATAAGACCAGAGACATGATGTAGAAATCTGGAGGTTCATTATTGTAATCAATAAACTACAATAAGGAAATGTTCCATAGATTAGCTCAGTCTCATTGTATGAATGTTCTGAAAGCCATTTTAAGGCCTGTAAATTGTGGTGTGTGTGTGTGTGTGTGTGTGTGTGTGTGTGTGTGTGTCTCCCCGTGGTTCCTGCTGCGAGACCCCCGGAGACTCCCTCCCAACAGGGATTCTCTTGGAATGCGCCTATGTCGTAACTCCATTGCTGACTTTCACATCAGTGAATCATGTCTACGGCTAAGTTTACTCCTTCCCTAAGTGAGACTTTCATACAGATGAAATAATCCATGTTCATCTGAACATAAAAAATATCCCACTGCAGCAAAATCAAATTGGCTGTCCGTACAATCAATTCCTGACTTTTGTATAACAGACACGCCCTGGTCAATGTAACTATCAGACAAGCTAGACGGTCATCACTCAAGTCCATTGACAAGCTAGAATCTCTGAGCTAAGTGTGAATCCCCCCGTGTGGGTGCGTTTATTAGCCTATACCTCTGAGTTAGCTGAAAATAACCACAGTCAGTCATAGCTTTCTTAATCGTCAGTCATAGTTTTCTTAATCAAGTGCAATGATCTTTTACTATTCAATCACCCCTAAAAATCACAGAAAGAATGAAAAACGCGATTTCATCTCAATGCCATTGATCTTCATGATCCTGATCCTCATGATCAACTCATGAACAAGACGAGACAACTAGACAACCGAAACCGGTCAGAAACATTGCATTAGCTGAATACATGAAATAAACAAGGCAGATTAGAACCCAAAACCATTTAGCATTTATCATAAAAGCTGAAAAAGCATGTAACATATGCAACAAACCGCAACACGTAATTTCCAAATTACGCACATTCTCTTATTCCCGCATACTCGTCTATAGTAGCCAACATTGAATTATTTCCATCTCACTTAAGACAAACCAACAACTACACAGCCTTATGCTGTAATATTCAATGGTGTATTTTGACTAGGCTATCAAACAGCCAGTCACTCTAACAAACCGTATGGGCTCAGTCAATGTCCCCGTTATGTAGGCTATGTAAACATACACACAGGACGAATACTTTGTTCCATAAAAATATGCTAACAATTACTCGTAATTGTAACAACATACACTGCTCGTTTCTCGGAAAAATAATCATGTAGGCTCATTGCAGTAAAATGCCACTCCAGCCACTGTGGTCCTTACAGGACTTTAGGCTACTTGTGAGGTCAGACAATGCTTTTTGATCATGCGCTGCCTCTACGGATAAACAAAAGTTACACATTTAAGAATCTCATTTTAACGTGGTGAACCTTCTAGTAATTTTCTTTGTTTTAAGAATTTTCCGACGATGTCAAGGCTTTTTATTTCATTCGGAAAGTTAATATTACGATGACTTCACTCATTCTAATTCGCACGGACAAGTAGGCATTTCCAGTGTTTACACCATAGCTTTACCATTAAGGAGATAAACACCACATACTTTGTGTGACTATTGTTAAACTGTCATTATGAATGACGCTCTTATATGTGTTACTGTAATAGCATTGCTATTATATTACATGTGTTACGGTTTATCATACCTGCGTGTATGGTGTGTCGTTAATTTTAGTTGAATGTTGAATGCTGTATAGAGACGGATGAAGATAGCCGGTGCACATTGAATAATATTGAATACATACTTATTACACTGACGTTCCGCTTATACTTTTACGCAAAGTTTTGCCTGCTCAAGACAGATAACTTAACAACTATTGTAGCCTATAAGACTAGTATGGTGAAGAGTTAATGTATTTTATCCCTTCGGGGTTTCCGTACTTGGAAATAGTATTCCAGCTTGTGAACGGTTCACTTCCTGTCTGTTTAAAGTCAACACCTGTGTCATTCTTGTGATATTAAGCTCTAAATGCCAACGCATGGTTACACTATTAATGCTATATTTAACCAAATATTTAACAACAGAAGTTCAGAAGTTACTTTCGCTGAGTTTTATAACAGATCATTCAAATGATAAGTCCGTGTGAGTGTAGCACCACACAACCCATGTAAAGAAATTAACGCATAGGCCATAGATCTCCGAAGTTGCCTTTTGATAAACGTTTAGAACCTTCTTCTGCATACTATACTCATAAAGTGTCATTATTTGATGTTTATTTTAATGCTTTGTAAGCTCAAGCTACGGAATGTGTCTTTATAACGTCATGACACTAACTTTCTTTGTGTAGGCTACCATTAGGCCTACATGTCGTTTCTGGTTTGAAAATCCGACTCAGGCGAACTATTTTATTCTCTTTGACAGGATCTCGTTGCGCTTCCAACTCCGACTAAGTTTAATGAATAACTTCGCTCTTATATTGTTAATTCCTGAGTGTATTTCTGCACTATATCAAGCAATCAATTGTTGGATAAAGTACTTCCGGGTGGCCAAACCGAAATTCCTTTATCCTCAAATCGATTTGCATTGTATTATTTATTTTAGCAGTAGCCTATCCTCATCATTTTCATAATACCCGCATTATATTTCTATCTATAAAACTGTGACGATAATGTTCTCTCGTCTGCGTCCCTAAAGGAGGCGGACGTTAGGCTATGTTTCTTGCCTTCATTTCGAGTCTTTCTTCATCCCTCTTTTTAAAAACTTTCTATGTCTTTTCTCATGCTTTCTACTTAACATGCACGTTTCCTTCTACCAATCTTGAATCTGTTCAGCTTGCCTTGCACTCTTATTTAATCATAATACAACTTTTCCCTCCACCAACCAGTACTTGGACTATATTGAGAATAACCCATGTCTTTCCAGTCGCGCGCTCTATTCATTTCCCACATATACTTTTCGTTATCCTGCCATTCCTCGTCGAGAGCTTTAGACAATATGTTTGAGGTCAATGAGCGCACCAGTTTCTCAGCCTGTGGTGATAGTAATTTCGGGTTTTCCACTAGTAGGCAAGCAGATTTCTTCCAAATCTAAAAATTCATCATATGTTCTTTCATCTGCTTGTTTATAACTGTTGGTTTCTGTGGCTTGTCATAAATCTTCCTTATTGGGACAGTCTCTCGCCCAATGTCCCCTTTCTCCACAAGAATAACACTTATCCTTGTCTTCTCTCTTTCTGTTCTTGTGTTTTCTTCCTCCTCTTCTATTCTTTCCTCGACCCCTTTCTCTCTGACTGCTTTCTAACACATTTGAAACGGCAGTAACGAAAATCTCTGCTGTTCTAGATTTACTGATAACTAACGTATCGTCCTCTTTTGATAGAGCAGATAAAACGAATAGCTCTTTTCGTCGTTTAATTCCATCAAATCTTTCTCTCGCCTCTGTTAACCAGACGCCAGCACATGCGAGTTCATCTTTGTGATGCGTTTTCAACGTTTTCCTTTCCCTGTGATGTTTATTTATGTCCTTACATAATTTTTCACAGTCCTCTACTACAAGTTTTCCACTGAAACTATGTTTTTTAATCCAACGATCTAAATACTTTGTGTGACTATCAGTATGTTTCTTCTCTATGTACTTCTTGTCACCAGTACAACCTTGCGGTTTTGACGCATTTTTACCCATAATTAAAATTATAGATATGGTGAGTTTTTTGGATTGGATCACAATATCTCATGGATCAGCAAAATCTCTAGGAACAGGTGCTTCTTGGCCGGCATAGACACCGGTCCGCTGTCCCTCTTGGCGTTAACGCAGAGATTTCACTGTTTTAATTGTGCTCAATCACTTACTCCATACACACACTCATTCATTCCCCTTAATCCCCGATTAAAGGCAGAATTGAATAATTCCTTCACACTCACTAAAAGGTTATGACGCACTCAAACGGCAAGAGCTGACATGGAAAAGTGTAGCACAGCAACAATGTATTTATCGTGATTTATTTTTATTTTATTTTGTATTGTTTATAGAAAGTATAGCATGTAGGCATTCAAAAATGATATGGGCAATGGAGACATAACATGATACAGTCTGAGGAACACTGTATCTGGAAGGGCACTCTAGGGAGCTTCTAACAGTAAATGACAATCTTCCTCCCACTTCCCTCTTATGCTCTCTGTCTTTTTCCGTCTACCACTCAGTGTCTCTCTGTTAAATCCACAAGCCTTTAGACTGAGATTCCGTTCTGTGTATTTCAGGCCGAGAGCGAGAGAGAGAGAGACTGACAGGAGTGGAGTGAATGGTGAATAGAGGCAAGATGAAGGCGAGCTGTACACGGTTTAATTAAGGGAGTAGTTGCTTGAGTCAGTTTATTAAATTTGCCCAGAGGCTCTGAATGTGGCCAGAATTCAGAGAGAAGATTCTTTTCTTTTAGGCCTAGACTCTGTCCACAATAGAGTCCGGTCCATCTTACATTTCTACCTCTCCCTCCCTCTTTCTCTCTCTCTCTCTCTCCCTCCCTCTCTCTGAGCGACTTAACATAGGATGCTTATTAAACAACCCTCCTGTTATTTTAAGGGACAACTGTTTGCCGGCTGTGTGGATTTTAGTTCCGGATAAATCCCCCTCTGATGGTTGCCACTATTGTCTCAGCGGTGAGATGTGATAACCTTAAAGGTGTGCCACAGCAGATTACCTTCTGTCAATACACAGGGAAGCAGAGCACCGGCCGCCTTGGCATGGGACCGAGGCTACATAAATATTAACTACATCAGATCAGGGCCTGAATCCACAGCAGTGCCACTGGGGCTGCATAATTTGCATGCATGTGTATGAGTGTGTGTTAATATTACATGGTTATGTTGTGTGTGTGTATGTATGCGTGATCATTTTACATGGGTATGTTGTGTGTGTGTGTATGTCTGTGTGATAATATTACATGGGTATGTTGTGTGTGTGTGTGGGGAGGGTGTATGTTTGTGTGGTGTCTTAGTATGTGTTTGAGTGTGTATGGGTGTGCACATTTAACATTGTCTTGAGTATGAGTATGAGCAGAGATGGGCAAAAATACATCAAAATGTATTTTGATACAAAATACAAAATACTCCAAGCAGTTGAAATACGTATTTGAAATACAGGTAATTGAGTACGAGTGTATATGTGTACTGACTTGTGTGACTGGCAGGAGGGCAGTGTAGAGTATGAGCAGGTCTTGAGAGGGACACCTTCTGACTGCCATCTTTGAGGACACAACCTGTCACAACTGTGTGCGGCATGTTATTTACCAAAGCCTCCGAGGCCTGTAACCGTGACGTGTGTGTGTGTGTGTTTGTGTGTGTGTGTGTGTGTGTGTGTGTGTGTGTGTGTGTTGTGTGTGTGCGGGGGGTAGAGGCCCCCTTCTGCAATAGGTAGTAGGATAGCACGGCACCTCAGTTAAACCCGCCACAGTCACTTCTCCTCTCTTTCTGACAGGTTGGAGGCATTTAGATCACTTAGCATTTCCCCCCGACTGCTGCCGCTCTGCATCTCAAAGAGACACTGACAGTGTGTGTCACAAACTGGAGCAGTCATAGGAGAAATAGCCCATGGTGCCAGTGTGCTCTGCCTCAATAGCCTCCCCCCTTCACACACATACATACACTCACACACACACACTTTTTTTTTTGCTTGACGGATTCGCTCCCCGGTAGAGGTAGACGCACCAGCGACGTGATCCCACTCTACGTAATGACAAATGGCATCTGAACCTCTGAACCCCAAAGTGAAGTGGATGTGAATGCCGCCTACTTTACAGCCAGACGGTTGCATTGGAAATGTAGCGCTGCGTTCTGTCGTTTGCTTTTATTCAGGAGAAAATGTAGATAAGTTGCTGTGCGCCCCCATCAACCTTGGTTAACATTTGTTCGTGTTTGTGTAGCGCTGTCTGGAACATCAAGGAGTATGTCGCTTCCTGTCTGAAATGAGGCAGCATGCCACACTTAAATTGAAAGATCGTTCCGCTGTTACCAAAACTTTTTTTAAGCCTCTGCAGAGATTTCTGTTTCTGTTTCACCTTTCCTGGAAGTTCACTCCTTCGCCCAAAGTCATTTTTCAGTTTTTTTTCTCCCCCTCGCAAGTTAGCAAAGTTTCAGAAAACTACTGCTGCTGCCCCTTCCCCCTGGCCCCTGCCTGTATTTTGAGGAAACCCCTTGATTTCCGTGTCGCCTCACGCCCATGCTGACAACCCCCTGCTGTTGCCCTGACCTGCAAAGCTGGGCTGTTCTGACGCAATGTCATGGCCTTCTTTTCTCCCTCTTCTAAATCCTAATTGACTTTCTACCTCTCAGGTCTACTGACACTGTAGGTTATTGTAAATCTACACACACACACACACACACACACACACACACACACACACACACACACACACACAGACACACACACACACACACACACACACACACTGTCATAAACAAAGCCCCAAAAGAAAAACAAAGGTGAGCAGAAACAAAGAAAAAAAGACGTGGGTCATTGTCCATTAAAGAAGCGAAATGCTAGCGGAATACAAAAAAGGCTAAACCAATACAATTTTTTTGTTGTGTTTTTCACTTTGTGGAGAGGGACGTCAACAGAGAAGCTCACTTTGGAGCTCAGGGTGTTTGCGTCCCCCCGACGTGGAGGCATTCACACTTCTCTTGTCCGGGCACATTGCCCTGCTGAGATGGAAAGAAACGGAATGCTTAAAAGCTTTCTGAATGGCTCGACGGGAGAGCGAAAACCTCATGGCAATAGCGCAAACAACCAGCCTGCCGAATTTCAATTGCATTTACTTACATGTAGAAGCGCACAAAGCTCCACCGATCCAGCAGAGAAAAAAAATCCTACCAAGGTTCCCCACGAATGGTGACCTTAGAACAGGGTTAGCGTGTCTTGTGCTTCTGCTGGGTTGAATACTAATGTTGGGAGAAAGGGCCTTGAGTCAGCGCGCGTTGAAGTTATCCGTCGCATGATGCACGCATGCCTTTTAGTGGCAGTGACGATTGTCATGCAGCACGCAACCTCCTCAACTCATGTCATGACCCCTCATCGTATTGTGAGAAAAGAAATGTGTGCACGGCACACGGCACAAAAGTGTTCACTCAAGGTACACGACTGGAAGTAACTCCATTCAAATTTAAGGACATATGTTCTCTGCAGCAGTCTGGAAACATAACTGCACCGGTGCCAGAATGTTCCGGCAAAGTGCTTCAGTTGTTTCTATTACAGTTTTCTTTGACAAGATTGTGTCATTGTAAACAAACACGGCCAGCCACTAAACAAATTAATAATTTCAGATGTGAAAACATTTCATTGTATGCAGCCATAACTTTCTTGCTGTTTATTTGAGGAGACCAACAGTACAATACTAGCCATTGAATCACAGTGAAATTTTTTGTTAAAATATTTCTACCCTCCTGATTAAATTAGAATGCCAACCGGTGAGTGTTTGTCACCTCCATGTTTCCATTACATTCAACAAATGACATTTTCACTGCAGCAGCGCCTTGAGTGGCGGAGACAGACTGAAGTACAATGTATTTTATAGTACCTTCAGCCGAACCGCGGCGGCTCCAGAAAGGAGCCACAGCATATTTAATCACTGTTATATTAGAGAGGTACACATGCAGGCGCCCGCCAACTCCCCTATTAGCCTCAAGGCCACTCGTCGACTAGCGGGTCCCTAATCCTAGGCAGGTATTTTCAAACACACCTCTCTCGGTCTGTGAGAAAAATGCTATTTGAATTTGACTTATAGCCACTTCAAGGTGGGAGGGGAGGGAGGGGAAAAAATACCAGGTTTGTAGCCGAGAGATACCTCATGCTTGTGCTGTGCGTAACATTAATTCTCATTAAAAAAAAATGAAAGCCTTAAGAGAGTAATCCTCGCGGTGAGGAACTGAAAGTGCTAATATTTCCACAGGCGTTAATGCATCAGGCATGACTTGGGGAATGGTAAGTAGGCCGTCTTCGGGAGAAAATCCCTTTTGTAGGCGAAGGGCGAGAGTGAGATGCAGGCAGTGAGAGGAAGGCAGGAACAGCCGCTGCAATTTGTAAATGCAAATGTGCCCCAATCGAGCATACAGCCCGCATAAGAGTGAGAGATGATGGAGAGAGAGAGAGAGAGAGAGAAAGCTGAAGAGAGATGGAAAGGGAAGGAGGGAGGAAGAGAGAGTGAGATAGAGAAAGTGGGAGAAAGAGAGAGGAAGAGAGAGAGTAGGTGACTGATTGAGTGAGTGAGAGAAATAGAGCAGTCCCTTGTGTTAGTGAGAACTAAAGGAGGTATGGGAACGGTTTGAATTGTGATCCCAAAACCAGGCCAGAAATCAGCAGAGGCTCTGAGCTACTTGAGTATGGATGACGAATGTCTCATAAAAATAGGGGTAGTGGAGGGGGTTGGGGCCCCTGTGAATAGTCAAACAGTCAGAACGGAAATGGTCTTCATTCCTGTAGAGGTAACATATTCATATCTCACTTTACAGTAAAGGCTTTGGTTTTATAAAGTCAGACTGAAACTTGGTATGCCAGGGTCGGAATTAATTAAAGTGGAGACAGCCGCAGTTGCCAAGCAGGAAATACGGCTTCACACACGAGCAGTGACGAAAAAGGCATAGTTTCCAACAGCAAGGCCATTTCCATAGAGAACATTTGCTCAGTTGGGTTAGTCACATTGCGGAAAGTTCGGCTGTGGCTTCAGTGGCTGCTATGCCAATTGCCATGCAAGCCCATCCTTTCAGAGGAGGAGGAAAAGGAAAAAGGCAGCAATGCATACTGCTAATACTAATAGTGCATGGGTAACCGGCCAGCAATGTTCAAACAGTGTTTGTATACATAAAACAAATATATATATATATTATATACAGTACACAGTATAAACTTTACATCCCATAAATATATCTCCTTATTTTTGAAGATGTCTAAAACAGGTGACACATTCACTTCAGGGCTTTCACATGTAGATGAAGCTATGTTTAGTTCAGCTGCTAGCAAAGCGTGAGAAACATGTCATTTCAGACTAGAGTTCATGAAGGAGGCTACAGGAGACGATGACAGCCATGCCAGCCTGCACTGCTCTAGAGGGAGGAACTCGTGTAGGTGTCAGCCACACATCACCTAGGGAGACTTTAAAGACGACACATGCAGACCACATGCAGTACGTTTCTCTAAGATGTTTTCACGCGTGTGTTTGTAAGCAAATCGATATCACTTGATATCACAGGCTTTTAAGGTGTAAACTTTTGTGATCATACCATCATATAACTGTCTGGCTTGTCACAAGTTGGGAAAACTCAAGTGATGTATAGGTCATGCAGGTAAATGCTTATTTTACAGCCAGCAATTTAGCTTAGTCTGACAGCTGGCTCACAGGCTATCCCTGGGTGCTCTCTGTCCATTAATCCAAGCCTTACTGGCCCTGACCTCACAGCTGTGGTTGCAAACTCAGCCCTTTTTTTGCGTTGTCTCGACTGCCTCCTCCTGCGTGAACTCAGGTCAGAAGCTGTGCACTTTCTTGCCCGACATAAATCCAAATATGTGTTCACCCGTGTCAGTAGCACCTTGAAAAACAAAAAAAAAACATTCAGTCTTGCTTGAGCCAAAACAACTACCACAATCACACATTCAACCGGTAACATAATAAGGCAAGCTTAGCATATACGGTGCTGTAGTGTTAAGGAGCATTTGCAGATGACAGAAGGAAACACAGTGTTTTGGACCTGAGTAAGTGCCTTTAGAGCTGCAGTTAGGGCAGTACTGCCAACAACTCCCACAGAGGCAAGTTGAGGAGGAAGGACAAAAGGACATAGCAAGATTTCTTCCTGAAAGAAAAGAAAAAGAAAGTATAATATCTGAAGAAAGGTCCCCAGAAAGGCATTATTTTCTTGACACAAAGAAAATGCGTGGTGATGATCAATGTAATGAAGAACTTACAGAAAAAAGACTCCTACCTGTGCAGCTGTCAGTAACTAATAATCTTGAGAAAAAAAAAACATATTGAGCAATAATCAAGTGATTATCCTGGCTGAGAAATAAGGAAAACTGAACGCTGAAAATTAATCAGGGGATTACACTGCCTTGCGCCGGGACTCCTGCTCGGCCTGCAGCAGTGAGCAGCAGTGAGCAGCAGGCCCCGCGTGTGCCGCTGTCCATGGTGCTGGGGATGTCTCACACCCAGCGCTGATCCATGCAGACACATCAACCACATCCACTCACAGCCACCCCCGTCAAACGTCACCCACCATTCTCTCTCTTCCCCGGCACAGCTGTGTAGATACAGGCAGCTGCCTCCAGAGATGCGTTAGAAGGTGAGTGTGGGTGTGTTTTTGTGTGTGTGTGGTTGGTTGGTTGGCGTACATGTGTATATGTGAGAGACACATTCTTGTTGTGTGTGTGTGGGTGTTGTGGGCTTTTTGATTTGCAAGTATGTGTAGGTGAGAGACATACTTGTGTTGCTGTGTGTGTATACGTATGTGTGTGTGTGAGTGGGCGTGTCTGTTTTTATAGGACCTATATACGTATGTGTGTTATTATCATGTTTGTGTGTGTGTCTGCACTCATTTACGCGTCTGATTGTGCTGGTACACCCGCAACTACATGCCTGCTTGCCTGAGTACACATGCAGTTAATGTCTCATTATGTAATCTCCTCTGCTGGTGGTACAAGTGCCCGGACAAGTGCGTGGAGAGAGGGCCACTACAGACACCCCCTGGCGAGCCCTGCTGTCATCTCCCCGCTATGTCACTGACACAACTTAAAGACACACGTATTTATTCAACCGCTCCGCATGATCGAGTCATTATTATTCAGCCTGTCACTAATTTTAGACTTTGGCTTGAGGTCCATGCATATTCCAACCCTGGAGCTTGCACTCTATGCATATTTGAGTGCGTGACAGATCTTTGCTTCACCCCAACGTCCTCTAAAGTCCTTTTTTTTCCTTTTAGGGTGCTCTGTTATGGACGGTCACTTTTGAAGACTGTAGAGGAGGTACTTGAATGTCTTAAGAAACAAGATAAGATCCTGCATAATGTTCGGAAGTACCCCACAGAAGAATGTCAAAGCGGGGATAAACTTTGGGCAATATCAAGGCTTGTAATTGGTGTAATATAATTGCTTGACCAATCAGAGGCTATGATAGGTAGGTAACGTTGTTTGAGAACAATTTTGTCCTCCGTTTGCCACGGAAGGTCACTGTCATGCATACACCATGGAATTCAACTCAGTCCCAAAACAGCATTTAGGTCCTCCAGGCAGGATTGTCCAAATATGTGGCATTTCTGGTGTCCATAAGAACATGAATGAGAACAGGGCAAGAAATTGGAATCTTGACAAGGAATGTGGTACTGTTTGGTGAGCAACACTGTGGGAAGGTTTAGCTATCGGTGCACAGAATTGTTGGATAAAAATAGCATATTTGACCTTAAAGAGAAAAAAAAAAAATCACAGAGCCAAGAGAGCTCTATAGAGAGTTTGGGATCAGTTTTACCTACACAAATGACAGATGTTTTCCAGAAGTGAAAATGACTAGGAAACAGACAGGTACCTAGGAGTTCCATACACTTTCCTCATCCTATAAAAAACTATTTATTTCCAAGATCATAGGCCCTTGATTTTGATCAACAAAAAATATTCTCAAAAGGATTTACTCTGACATGTGAAACAAATCCTCTACCAGTGGTCCTTAAAATGTACAGAGACCGCTAATTGTGTCCAAGCCACCTCGTTGAGACTCTGGTGTCCTAGGCTACACAAAGGGTCTTATTTCATAACATTTCCATTACCAGTTGACTGACAGGTCAATTTGAAATGTGACATGAAATACTGTACCCATACCTGCTTGCAACACAAGCAGGGATGTGTACACACACAATAACGATAAATAACAGTTAACACTCTTTGGCATTGAAGTATAGCAAGGGTTATGTTATTTTTGTATTTTGTTACACATACCTGCTTGCAACACAAACAGGGATGTGTACACACACAATAACGATATGTAACAGTTAACACTCTTTGGCATTGAAGTATAGCAAGGGTTATGTTATTTTGTATACAAACACACACACACACACACACACACACACACACACACACACACACACTGCACTGGGTTGAGTGGTGACTCTTTTAGAGACAAAACAGGCAATATATATAAGATCAAAACAGGACAGTCACCTATGCGCACCAGTACACGCACACACATACAAACACACCCCACACACAAAATTACACTAAGACATGTACACACACACCCCTCATATACACATACACGCACGCACATACACACCTTTTTCACCACACACACACTCACCTACAAACATGATACACACATGTGTGTGGTATGTGGGTACATGGGGGGGTTTGCTGGATGGTTTCTGTGGCATATCTCTCCCTTCTGATTATCTGCTGGCTGACCTCCCCACCTCCTCTGAACAAAATGTCCTCATTATGGGCTCTCATTAGCCCTCAGACCACACTAAACCACTGCTGCTTACCGCAGACACACACACTTATGCACACACACACGACACACACACACACACACACACACACACACACACACACACACACACAATCAGACACACACACACACACAATCAGACACACACACGCACACACAGACACACAGACACAGCCACCAGACACACACACACACACACACACACACACACACACACACACACACACACACAATCAGACACACACACGCACACGCAGACACACAGACACAGCCACCAGACACACACACACACACACACACACACACACACACACACACACACACACACACACACACACACACACACACAGGGCCTGATATCAAAGTGGTTTGAACCCTTTTAATATGGCTGTCCACCCCTACAGCACCACAGTACCAGACTGACTTTTTTATTACACACTTTACTTGGGCTATGTCTGTGTGAGTACCCATGTGTATTTCAGTGTCTGTTTGTGTACGTGTGTGTGTGGGTGTGTGTGTGTGTGTGTGTGTGAGTGTGTGTGTGTGTGTGTGAGTGTGTGTGTGTATGATGTCGTGTGTGTGTGTTTCAGTGAGAAAAACTCCCTTTTGAAGACTTTTTTTAAAGTGTGTTGCTGATGACTCAGTCTCTGCTTGGGGTCCGACCCCCTCCCCACACACACACAACCCCACTGCCCAAATACACACACCCAAACACACTTACATCCCAAACCCCTCCTGTGATCTACAGCCTTTGACATCACCAGCGCTGTGCCATTAGATGTAGGAGACACAGTAGTCCAGCGCAGAGCTGCATAGGTGAATCTCTAAGCCATCTCCCTGGGGCTGAAGACTATCTGCGAGGCCGCTCTGCATTCAGTAAAAAGGCTAATTCAATTTTAGTAGTTAAACCTTTGCCCTCAAACTAACCCCCACCCACACCCAACAAAAACAGGCTGGAGGCGTACATTTAGTGAACGTTCTCTACCTAGGCCCTGAGAACCAAATACGAAATGTGGCTTTTGATACAAAAGCAAATGTTGGCTGATCAAAAGAGTCTTATTCCACAAAAGAGTCTTATTCGCTGCAGTTTTCAAATAAAGGAAAGTTTTGTAAGATCTATAGATGTGCACAGGCTATACCAGAGGGAGAAGAACAGCTGGTCAAGGTGCATTTCTTGTCTGTGAAAGGAGTGGAAAAATCAAAAACAGAAATCACATAAATCAATTTTGTTATGTTGAGAAGCATCCATCATTTCAAAATGTATTTTTTTTTCTTCTTCTTCTTCTTCTTCTTCTTCTTCTTCTTGTTTTTCTTCTTCTTCTTCGCTTCATCTTTTATTCTCTGTCATTTTCATCTGGGCAATCTATGTGCAGAGAGAAGCTGAAATGATATGGCCCACCTAGGGCCAATGGAGGCAATTGTGAGGTGAGGTGGGGGGAGGGAGGGCGATGGGAGGTGTTGCTTTTGGCTTGGCTGAGTGTGATTGGTTATGCTGAGCCTCTTCGCTGAACCTCAAAGAGATGGTGTGTGCATGTGTGCGTGTGTGTATGTGAGGGATTGGGGTGTTGTGGAAGGGATATTTGTGTGCGTATGTGTGTGTGTGTTTTTTTTTTTGGGGGGGGGGGGGGGGGTAGAAAGGATAAGTGTGTGTGGGTGTTTGTGTGTGTGTGAGAGAATGTGTGTGTAAGGGAGGATGTTGTGGAAAGGAAGTGTGGGTGTGGAGGTGTAGGGGGGGGGGTGACAGAATTGGCTGTTCTCATAGGCAGCTGGAAGAAATATGTCAGCAGCAAAGAGAAGGCCTTTGGTCATTGCAGCCCTTGGCCCAAATGATGACTTATTCCTCTAATCTCGTCTGCCGGCCAGCTCTTTTCCCATTGTGGTATTTTTGGCGGGGTTCGGAGGAAAGGAAGAAAGCGAAAGCAAGAAAATTATTATCTCGATGGGGGGAGGGGTCCCCGTGGACAAAAGGCAGGTGCTTGTTGAGACGTCTATTCTTGTGTCTGTCATGTCTTGCCCCCCCACCCCAGCCCCTAGACCGATGCTGACGGCATTACATGAATCATGAATTACAGCTCTAGCGTCTTTTTCCAGCACCCGACCCCCCCCCCCCCCCCCCCCCCCCACCTTCATAATCTTATCATTTAGTATTCAAAGCCTCTTTGACTTGTGACAACTTCAAATTCTAGCTGAGGGGGAGGATTATGCCCACGAGCAAATGACTCGTGCCTCCACCAAAAAAATCAGCTTCCCTTCACGGAGAGACAGTGATTTCCTTTTTCACCCGTCCGCAGAAACAAACTCTGGAGTTTCAAAGTAATTAGAAGTCAACTGACCTTGCATCATGGAAGTTACCCTGGTCTAGTGCAGAGACCCACAGAGAGAGAGAGTGAGAGAAAAATAGAGAGAATTGGTCAATTGAGTGTGAGGGTAAATACAAAGATGGATAGAAAATGGTCTGCAATGCCAATGACAAAAAATAGCAAATGCACTTTCCAGTATTGATGCATTTATGCTGGCCAGTTTTATTTCCAAACACTCTTTTGCATACAGACAATTGCTTTTGCGAGGGTTCCTTGCTGTAGCCATCCTGGGAAGAAATTGCTCTCCTGATTTCTTTAAAAAAACATAAAAGTGAAAAGAAACACACACACACACACTCACACACACACACACACACACACACACACACACACACACACACACACACACACACACACACACACACACGTGCGCACACACACACACACACACCCACACACACACACTAAACAAAGGTTGTTTAATGAGCAAAGGCGCTCACAACCCCATTATCACAGACTTGGAAAGATGAGTGTCTCCCACAATGACAAGGCCCACACTTATCTTGTCTGAACAGATTCTATGGTGTTGGTAGAAGGGAAAAAGACAGTCTCCTAAGCTCATAATTGCAGTTCCTCAGACCTACAAGAAAGATGGTGATTCGCTAATTTGGAGGACTTGGCGGTGTGTGTTTTTATCCCAGCGTGTAATGCTGCCATAATGGTTAACTGTTTCATTGTGTCAGACCTTTTCTGCTTCAGTGATATAGCGCCTTCTTAAAATTATACCTGAGCAAAGTAAATGGCACCCATCGCAGGTCATCTCTTTAAAGAGTAATTTGGGTGGCTTTGTATTCTCACTTTCCTAGTGAAAACAGGAAAATCACAGGTGTACCATGGGAGATGAACCCATGATCTTGCTTCCCTGGCACATTTCCCACCAGTTGAGGTGCATACAATTACATTTAGTAAATGTCACCTAATGTCTAAATATGGGTCTTGAAGCTGAATTTCTTTTTAAACACATGATGCCACCTTAGAAGGTGATATTTGGAATTATGACACGGCTGAATGGAATCCATCATGCTGATTGGTCAATTGAGACAGTCTGTGGTATGTTATTTCTGTATAACAAACTGCTGATCTGCATAATAGAACATTAACATAGGCAACTATTATTATTATTATAACTAGTATTTGATGTAAGGAACATATTTTTCCTCATACCACCATACCATCAGACTTCTAAATGGCCAATAATGCACTCTCGTCACTTTACACTCGCCACCTCACACTCTTCCTCCCACTTCACTTTACACAGGCTCACTTTCACTGCTGTTTGCACTACACTTGCAATATTGCACTACCCACATACGTGAAGCGTCTATGTCTCTGTGTTTCATGGTTAGTATACAGTAGGTCCCTGGTTAGTTCAGGCTATTATGTGTATAATATGTTCAGTATAGCTCTAGCAGTTAGTGTAAGACATGTAGATATGTGTATCTGTTTAGAATGTGTATTTATGTTTAGTATCTATATTGTATATTTATTGTTTATCTAGTAGGTCTACTATTTTGTCTTTCATAGGTATATCTTATGTTTAGTACTTATTGTTAAGTTATGTTATGTTATGTTATATCATGTGGAGTACTTGTTATGTTATGTTATGTTATGTTATGTTATGTCTTGTTATGTTATGGTAGTGTGGTACGGTGTCCTGTCCTAAGAATTTGAGTGCCCAGACCGACTCTGTTGTTCTGTGCATCTGACAATAAAAGACTTGACTTGACTTGACTTGGCTTGACTTGATACAGCCATAACATAGACAACGACAAGACTATTTGTAAGTCCATTCGATTTTTTTTTTATCACTTAAGATTTGTTCACAAAGAACAATTACACCATTTCTTTGTGTCTAGAGTTTGTGATTACTTTTTGAAATAAAAAGAACAAATCTAAAAGGGGAGACGCAACCGTAGCATCTATCAGAAACACAATTTGCTCCGAGGGATAGTATACTGATAAAAGAGGCACTGCAGCCCTCCTGGACTGTTCGTTTCCCTGCTTGGTAGCGTGTCAAGGTAAAATAATTACAAACAACACTAAATACTTTTTTATTTAAAAACACAACTTGGACACTCCCAAATTTTTATAATTGACCTTGAGATTTGCATTCCCCTCCTGGCCAGCTGTCACTTGGCAATTCACCAGGGATGGCTGGGGGTGGGGTTGATTAAACAGCACAGGATGCGTTTTTTTTTTTAAGGGGGCAGGTATCCTCTGAAGGAAAAGGGGGATAAATTGCAGTGATGACAGCTTGTCAGCTGAGCTGACCGTGCTGTGGTTAATACCAGGACATGGACCAGGTGCAGCAAGGTAGCTGAGAGAAAAAAAAACAGAAATAATAAATAAATAAATAAAAGAAGATGAAGGAAGAGGAGGAGGAAAGAAAAAAAGGCAGGCCTACCACTACTGACAGGCCTTAACCATCCCTAGACCCCTCAAGAGCAGTGACACACCCTTCTCCAGCTAGCCTGACAAGTGCAGCTTCCTGCCAGCTATTGATCTGGATTGGACAATTCCCATGATTGCCCTCACTCCCCAAGCATCCGGAATGTGTCAAGCGATCTAACACTCTGACTTGAGGAGGAGGAGAAAGAGAGGGAAGAGCGTGTGGGGGAGGAGAAGAAGAGGAAGGAGGAGGAGGAGGAGGTGGTATGGGTCATGATTCTCCGGCTCAGTGTCAAGACCATTACACGGAGAGGTGGAATGCAGAAGAATGGGAAACCATTAGTATGCCAGTGTGAATATACCCACAGGGGATTTTTGCCCTCCGCTCCCTGTTCCTCTCGCTTTTCCCGTCTCTCTTCCTCCTCACTCTCTCGCTCTCTCGCTCTCTCTTAAACCAGTCAGATGATTTGGATGTCATCCATCATCAGTCGATTTACCTTCCCCTGTCAGAGGCTGCTGAAGGGGCTTTTAGGGAGAGGAGTCTCCCAGAAAATGAGTTGTTTATTCTCCAACACCCCCCCCCCCCCCCCACACACCTCCCTCCCATCCAGACCAATATGGGTTCTCTCATATCCATTACGGATCCATAGTCAACAACTACTCAGACAAAACAAAAACAACGTCAGAAACGATACAGGTGGAAATTTAAAAAGAAAACCAGACAGGAGAAAGGGGGAAAAAAATTACACAGTTGGGTCTGACTCAGTAAAAACTCGATTAATGCGCCTGGCTGCAGAGATAAGGGAGAGAACAGGGAAACAAATTAAAAAGTACAAAGTTTGATGGTTATTGATTCGCGTGTAATGTCTCCCAGTCGTTTGCCGCAATATCAATTGTTCCATTTCTATGTAAAGCCATGCTCTGGTGAATTGGATGTTTGTTTTTATTGGGGCTTCTTTCGACGAAGATGGTTCTCTTGTAGCTGTCGACTTCTGGCCGAACTCCTCAAAGAACGCCAAGCATCCCTATCTGGAGCTCAGCACTTTAAACAGAAATCTGCATTCTGCAGCCTAACACTACAGAACTTGGCAAAGCAACCCCTGTGTTTACCAAACCAATTAAATGGAACTAGAAGCAATTATTTGGAGAAGCGCTGCCTGTAATGCTCTTGCTAATAGAAAATTCCATTTATTGTTGATTACCACCTATACCAGAGCACTCCATATTCACATGTGGTTGTGTTTCTAATTCCCACCTTTTTCATTTACATAATATTTTTCATTTATCATGATATATATACTTTATTTAAATCTAACTTGAAAGACGAAAACTACATATATTAAAACAAATTAAATAATAATCTTTCTCTGCTGTTAGATACTTACCCAAAGGATGACTGTAAACTCATATTAAAATCATATTAAACCAAACAGAGGACATGGAGTGCCTTTTCCTCATCTAACATAATATAGTGTTTGGAATTCTATGGGTCAAAATAAATTACACTTTATTACAGAGACTGGAGAGAAACATTCTTGGCACTCCACGGATGGGCTCTATCTTGCAAGTGTACTGCACCAACATAGGACGCCCTATTAAAACAAAGAAGACCACCTGGTACGTGGATCCACATGAGCAATCCAATTACCATGCCCAGTACCAAACACCTGCCGTTGGGTGGGAACAGGTTAAAGGGGGGACTAGTGGATGCTACTGTGGATGACACTGCTAAGTGTGATTCATTCTGAGGAATGTATGAAAAATGCTATTATCATTGTGTTGTATATCCCAATAGATTATTGGTGTCATCGCTCATTGTTAAAGTGTTTTTATTTAGAAATCGATTAGCCATATGTGTTCTATATCATTCCAAATGAATATATATTTGGTTCCGTTGCTGAAGGGGATAGGGTTTAAAATGGCAAATCCAGACACGGCGCCTATGCAAATAGTCGCCTGGCTTGACCTTTTAAGTGCTTGTGAGAGTGGGTAACAATAATGCATTTGATGGAAGAAAAATCTTGGGTTAAGAAGTAGAATTCAATAGAATCGACCTGTCGACAACAAGCTTATTGTCCTTTTTTTTTTTAGTTTTGTCTTGGCTGTCTGCTTTGTTTACATTGCATAGTCTTTCCAGCGCCAGCTTGCTATTACCCTGTGATTCCACTTTCTATTTTCTGATAGCATCCCTTCATTTCAGCAGCAGACGCTTGCTTATTCTTCTCGTTCGCCTGGACGTCTGCACTCTCACGCACTCTGAGACAGAGATCTCCACCTCTGACTCAGGAACAAAAGAAACAAGGAAATGACGGAAAATAGGAAGGAAATAGGAAAGCTTTTTATTTTTTGCCAGGATGGACAATTAGAAACAATAGACAATAACTAATTTTATTTTCTTCTCTACAGAATTGCTAATCATAAACAAGGACATTTTGGGGGGGAAATAGAGGCCCTAATCAAGACAAGAGTGAAATTTGCCACTCTCATGGAGGGAGGACAATAAAGAATAAATGAGAGAGAGAGAGAGAGAATGGAGGAGACAGAAAGACAGAGATAGAAATGCTCTACAGAACAGAGATGGAGGATGATGGAGAGAGAGAGAGAGAGAGAAAGAGAGATATGGTTCTTCACAGGGGATATTGTGAAAGAGAAAGAGAGAGTGTGACAGAGAGAGGCGGAAACAACAGACGGAAGGAAAGAGATGCTCCGCGCTCAAGGGCACGGAGAAAGAGAGGAAGAGCGGGTGACATTCTTCAGAGGAGAAATGGAGGAAGATAGATAGAGAGAGAGAGAGAGAGAGAGAGAGAGAGAGAGGTGGGGAGGGGGGGGGGGGGGGGGGGTGAACGAGTGAGTCGGAGATGTCATAAACACATCTGTCACTCCTCCATCTGACAGGCCCTGCTGGATGACAACCCCAGCCCATATGTGACTTAATCCCCTTCATCATACACAGGCCTGATACTGTCACGGCCCTCATATCAACTGTTACCTATATGTGGAAACATACAGCCTCAGCAAACAAGACAGACGCACGGTTTGCCGAATGCTATTAATCTCTGGCTATCAATCTAAAACATGGCAGTAGGGAATTGTCAATCAAGCTACCCAGAACACGCTGCCAAGCCATGCAGCGGTATTGGTGCCTTTCTTACTCAAAGCAATAGAGGGACGAGGAGATTCTTTCTATTGTGAATCATATTGTGTGGTTGGCCTTCTAAAGCAGAGCTGGTAATGCAGGGAGAGGCATTGGCAGTCATGTCGTCCTTGGCGTGGATAACTTAGATAGGGTCTGTCATGTTTGTTGAGGTAACTGTGGCCTATGTTCAGAGAGCATTTATTCAACTGCTGTCAAAAAAAAAGAAACTCTGAAAAAAAAAAGATGGACAAAAAGAATAAAAGAGCGTGTGGAGAAGGACAGCAAGTGAAAGAAGAGACTGTGGCCACCTCCACAGCTTCTACACTCTTTCTAACTTACTTTCTCTAATTAGCGAAGGTCAGCGGCACACAGAATTGTCCTTTTGTTCTGATGCTAACATGAAGTGACTGTCTCACAGACAAGGTCAGGTTTTACATGGACATGTCCTCGTAACTGGGCAATGCTATCTGCCCGGTGAAAGAAACCGCCAAGTTGAGAGCCACAAGAGGATCTTTCCCTTGACTTGCACTCCTTAAATATTCAGGAAAGGAATGTGCTGCAGTGCTTTTAGTCAAGGGTGAGATTTGAAATGAGTCTACTAATTCCTAGACTGTGCTTGCATGTGTGTGTGTGTGTGTGTGTGTCCCTCCAATGTAACTACACTTCACTTGCATGGGTTTATAATTGTGTGTGTGTGTGCGTGTGTATGTGTGTGTGTGTGTGTGTGTGTGTGTGTGTGTGTGTGTGTGTGTGTGAGAGTAAATATGTGTCTGGGGCAGCTATTTCTTTTAAAATGGGGGGGGGGGGGGGGGGGGAAGGCAATAGTCCCAATTAAAAGAAGTGGAGAGGGAAAAAGAGCTTTTCTATTTCTTTTTTTCTCTTCCTTTCCTTCAGAGCCCTTTCACCCTCCCATTTGCATTTTAATTCCTCACCGTTAGCCCGTCATCACAAGGGCTAATCCTCTTCTCACCCAAATAAGTCCTCTGTTTTCCTGCAAACAACTTTGTCAGAGGAGCCTTCACAGCAGTTTTTTTCTTACAGCCGGCCGACGCCATGGTGACCATCTCTGACTGGGACTATCACAGAGTTGCTTATCACCCTCCCTCTGAGACAAAAATAGGATGATATTTGTATGCACGGATCTAATCTGTGTGTTAGATGATGGCATTTATTTTCAAATACTGTGCTACTACCTTGTTTGAAGGTTATACATAGTGTTGATAACATGTGTGACCCACAGGAGGGTTTTTACCCAAGTACACCAAGTACAGTGCAGATACATTCTCATCACTGTATGAGGTCTCTGGGTATCAAACCCACGACACTAGCATTGTTAGCACTTAACAGTTAGGATGCAAGAGCGCTGAATTAGAAGTTTAAATCAAGCCATTTGCCATCTGCTTCGCTGTGTGTCCCCTGATCATCCTGAAGCTTGTGGGACTCGTCATATCAAAACTATCCACATCGTAGAGGAGTGTCTTCTGTACCCCCTAATGACTTTGGGTTGAGCCTAGGTAATCAGATTGTTGTCTGGCAGGCACAAATCATAATGGATGGAAATGCTTCATTTACCACTCGGGTTCCTGCTCTGACGAGATCCACCCGGATGAAGTTGGAAATGAAGTTCCGATGAGCGACCCGTGCGGTGAGCTTGCCATGCTGATTAGCTGAGCGTTGTGAGTTAGCTGCAGACTGCTGACACAGACACCTGTGTAATTAAGACACGCCAATCAGGTATACTTCCTGCGGTCCCAGTCCATGCATTTCATTTTTTTTGTTTTTGTTTTCTCTCTCCCCCCTTTCTTCTCGGAGGCTGGGGATGGGGGCTCTGGGGGCACAACACCCCCCCCCCCCCCCCTCCCCCGCAAAAGCCAAGTGCATCAACATTGCTGAACAAACAACGATCATTACTCTAAAACAACAGCCCGTTCTGCACTATGTGAGATCATTCACTGTTACTCCCTTGGCTGAGGAGAACGAGAGAGAGACAGAAGGAGAGAGAGAGAGAGAGAGAGAGAGAGAGAGAGAGAGAGAGAGAGAGAGAGAGAGAGCGAGAGAGAAAGAGAGAGAGAAAACAATTCTCTTATCAGCTGCTGTAATAAAGACCCTTGCAGTGCGAAAGGCCTTGAGAGGGAACACTCACACATACACAGACACACACACACACACACACACA